>NC_051192.1:14476504-14776504 GCF_015220075.1 Falco rusticolus | reverse complement strand
CGGCCTTCCGCGCATGCGCGCTGCGGGGTGCGCTGGGAGGCGGCGGCGGGGCCGGGAGCAGGTAGCGCCGAGTGGCGGGGGCCGGGGCCTGTCCTCAGCCAGCCGCGTTCCCCGGCCGGGCAGGGCCGCGACCCCCTGGGGCCAGCCCCTGTGCCGCCCCTGCTGGCCGCTGAGGGGGCGTGTTGGTGGCAGGGGGTGCGGGGCGCTCGGCGGGCCTGTCAGGGAGGCTGTGGGGCTGCCGGGCGGGTGGCCGGTGCTGCCTAGCCGTTGCGCGGGCCGGCTGCGGGGAGGGGCGTGGGTTTGGGCGGCCTTGGGGGTAACGGGGCGGGGGGGGGGGGGGGCTCTCATCCCGGCCGCAGGGCTCTGGTGCTGCTTGTGTGTTGTACGTGTGCAGCGCCTGGCGTGTATGTTACGGAAGCACTTGCGTGGGGCGTGTTGCTGCGCACCATAACAGCAATGGAGATGCTTTCCAGTTTTATGCAGATTTTTTCATAAAGGTGGCCGGGAAGCGTGTGTTGCCAGGGGATCATGAAGGAGGTGAGGCAGAGAGGAGGGAGCTGGCGCTGGAGCCAAGCTGTAAAGGTTTTAGGTGGGGAGAGAAGTGCAGGGATAGAGTATGGAGAGCAGAAACAGAGTTGCTCACAGCTTCCAGGAGTTACAGAGCTAATCCCCCACATCAATCCCATGCATAGTGGGATGAGCCTCTGCAGCTTGTATCATCCCTGTGTTCTTGCATACCACTTTTTCTTTTTTGCCTTTCTTTCCGAGTTTATCTCGGATTCCCATCCAGCCTAACCTGCCTTTTCCATAGCGTGTGATATGTCAGCAGTTTTCCGACAGTCTACTTCTTCGCAGTGGCTCTTTGATGTTGAGGGTCCCCCTGTGACATGAAGGAATTCATAGATGAGAAAGATGGGAAAGTGAGGAAATAGCTAGGCATGCCATTTGTAAAAGAAGAGACTCAAACTCTTGTGGGTTACTCTAGGTTTGCAGTTTTAATCAGTGCAGCAGCGTTGGGTCACCTCCGCAGAGAATGACGAGGTTACAGGATTTTTAGCTCTACATTTATAGTCTCTACAAAGCATTACCTAACCTGTTGGTTTCAAACAAGTCTTTTATTAGTCATTAGCTTGACAGTCGGATTCACAAGTTGTTCTATATCTTGACCACTTCACCATTTTACTTTTTCTTTCAAGGATGATCGCTTCAGGTTCTGCACTTCTCAGTTCTGAGTAATCACAACAGACAATCTCCACCATCTCAGCCTCCTAGAGGTTAGGATCTTCTGTTCTTAGAAACTTCTTTGAACCGTCAGGTACAGTCTTACTAATATTAAACTTTCATTGTCTAGTATCTATTTACTGACCGCACTTGCAGTGCTGGTCTGGGGCTATACAGGGGACGAAGCTGAGGTGTACAGCCTACAGTAGCACTGATCTGGCATTTTCCTCCAACACCATTGTCATGCCTGACACTGACTTTCCAGTGCCTGATTAATTCTGCTTAGGGACTGAAATCAGTTACACATTTTGTAGGTGGATGTAGACCAGTTGTTTTCCTTAGCTAGATGAAAATGTAGGGGTTTTTCCTGAACTCTGTTTTATGCATTGTCTGGTTGAAAGGCAAGGGGATTGATGTCTGACAAATGAGTAAGTGAATAAATAAATACACTTACTTTCTGCTGTTTCAGCTTTAGCAAAGTGCTTCACCTCTCTGTGTTTGCTTCTCCCACGCTGGATTTATATGATAATGCAAAATATATGGTTTTATTTTCTTCAGTTCATCCCATACTTGCCAACCAGTGGGACAGGCATGCTAAGAGCCAAGGATGCTGTCCTGCGCCTGTGGCCCCACCAGTGCACATGCCTGGCACAACTTCCAGCCTGCCAGCTTGTGTGGCGTTCGCTGCATGGGCAGCCGCTGCACCCCGAGTGGGCTGCTCTTGCTGAAAAGCAGCTGAAAGGCAAGAATCCAAAGGATTTAATTTGGCACACCCCAGAAGGAATTGACATCAAGCCCTTATACTCCAAAAGAGACACGAAAGACCTCCCTGAAGAGCTGCCAGGGGTGAAGCCTTTCACTCGAGGACCCTACCCTACTATGTACACTTACAGGCCATGGACTATCCGCCAGTATGCTGGCTTCAGTACAGTGGAGGAGAGCAATAAGTTCTACAAGGACAACATTAAAGGTAAGACAGCTGATTTGGGAAACAACATTGCCTTGCAAAGCAATGGGGCATATTCATATGGTAAATTATATGGCAAATGTTATTATTCTACCTTGTGAGTTTTGCTTTCTGATAGGGTCTGCCCAGTGTTATTGTATTTCTTTATTACAGGGAAACTGGATCATTTCTGAAACTGCCTTTGCATCATGTGTTAAATGCTATTTTTAGTTATTCTGCCTTAACACTTGGAGAGATATAATTTGGCTGCAGCCCAGGGTCCAACTAGCAGGCATCATGGAGCACTTCATACTCATTATGTGAGCATGAGTGAAGATTGTAGTGGGAAAAAAAAGTTGAACTTTGTCACGTAGCTAAACTTCTGGCGTCAGTGCATTCTGACATTTTGGGTTTCCATCCCATATTACACATTTTAGATGAACTCATAAATACGTATGAGTAGTGTCATTCATGGTGTATTAGTAAAGCCGGCTTCCTAAAAGTTTTGGTATTTTCCTTATTTGAGAGTGGTTTTCCCAAAATTTCTGTGGAGTATTGTGTTTTGCAGCACTTTATTTAGCTAATAGCTGGACCGTCATCATAATACAGTGTTGAGTTAAGCATTAACCACTGCTAAAAAGTTGTTACTGATACACTCAAGAGTTACACACCACCCTTACCTCTTAGCAATTGTTTGAAGCTGTGTTATAACCTTACTGGTCAAAACAGCAGACCACTGAAAGTCTTCTGAGAAATAAATCTGTGACACGTTTATTTCCCACATTACAGTCCCTCCTAGTCAAAAATAACAGTTTAGGGTGGGGACGAGGAATTCTTTGGGGATTTTTAGCTCTTGCAGTATCATGGTTAGCTAATGCGAAGCAATGTTAACTGCTGCCATAGCCTTGCAAGTATTCTTGATTCTTTCAATTTATAAAACTCTCAGTAAGTTGAGAAATTGTAAATACAGGGTATTAGAGGTTTGCAGGCAAACATTTCAATAGAAAGATTGTTCTGAACACACTGTCTTACTGCTGATCGTTGCTGCTGAGGCAGAAGCACTAACATCTCAGTTAGCTGACAGCACAGCTCAGTTACTCAAGAATGTTTGCTGCCAGTAATTTTTCATTTGAGGTTTGACATTGTGATACTGTAATTTTATCTTGTTGGTAATGGTTGTATTAATACTGAATTATTTAGCATAGATTCTGGATCTGACCTAGTTATTTGTAAAGCATTTTTAATAATTCAATTAAAATCTCTCTGTAATTAGAGGAATGCTGAAAAAGAATTAATTATCAGTTCTCATAATCGCTGAACTTTCTGTTGCTTGAAACTAGGCAGAAATTAAAATTTTTTGTCATTCTGCTTCAGAGCTGACACCTAGCTTTTTAAATCAAAGATGATAGCTGGTCTGACAAGAGCTGTGCTGATGTTGAGAGGAAGATTTGCAAATGCAGTAGATACAGTTACTTAGGAGCAGCAGTGCTGGTCACAGGGTGAGTGCCAGGGGGTAGCAGAGTTTCAGGTGCTGCTTTTGGGTTGCAGCATACAAGTCTGCCAAGAGCTCTAACTGTCCCGTTCCCTGCTTTATGTGGATAATTTTCTCCTACTGCAGATTTAGTAATGCATAAGCAAATTCGTAAGCAGAGTGCTTATGAATAAATAACAGCCAGGGTAACAATCTGTGTGCATGTGTTTAATTTGTGATAAAGAGAAGGTAATGTGACATAATTTATCACACTTTTGTTTCCAACTAAGCTAAGTAGCATTTCTGAATATAAGCCCTGATACTGTCTGTCTATGCACATTTATAACTTGTGGGTAAGTTGTTAAGCATGGTAAGCTGATTGTGTGGCTGAGCTAGAAGGACTATAATATTTTTTCTTCTCAGTTAAAAGCTTTTTCTTTAAAGTTTAAGACTAGATGACCTTGGACAAGTTTGAGGAGGGAGTAGTGTTTTAACATCGAAAATTGGTTTGTTGTCCAAGCCTGGGTCATGTAAAATAAAATTTAAAATTTTAGATCCAGTTGCAATGTAAGTCTGTTCCACACTTCTAAATATATCTCTCTTTTTTTTTTTTTTTCCCCCCTTTTTCCCCCCCCCCCCCCTTTTTTTTTTTTTCCTTTTTCATTTAGCTGGCCAGCAGGGATTATCTGTTGCTTTTGATTTAGCCACCCACCGTGGTTATGATTCAGACAATCCACGAGTTCGAGGAGATGTTGGAATGGCTGGAGTTGCCATTGATACAGTGGAAGACACCAAAATCCTTTTTGATGGAATTCCTTTAGAGAAAATGTCAGTTTCTATGACAATGAATGGGGCAGTCATTCCAGTGTTGGCAACATTCATTGTAACTGGAGAAGAACAGGGAGTGCCTCAGGCCAAGCTGACAGGGACAATCCAAAATGACATCTTGAAGGAGTTCATGGTCCGAAATACATACATTTTCCCCCCAGAACCGTCAATGCGTATTATTGCTGACATCTTCCAATACACCTCAAAGGTATTCATTGTTTAAATGTATTTACTTCTGTTATTACATCTAGTGAACTATTTATGAGGCACTCTGGAGAACAAAGCAGAAGACAGGAAAACCTGTCATAGTGAAGAATGATGTGGTTGTGGAAAGGGCTGGGAGGAAAAGTTAAGATCCCAAATCACTTACAGCATAAATTTTGAGATTTTTAAGTCAATCCAAGTCAAAGTCAGATTAAGATGAGCTTAAGCCTGAAGGGATGGCAGGAAGCTTGGAGATGAGGAACAGACAGGCTGGTTTTTGTGTAGAAAGTAACAAGCCGCGTAGTTAAGAAGCATTATACAGCTGTACGCAGGAGCAAAGAGGTAAGAAATCTTGCAGGACTTCTGCTGCAAAATTAAGCATGAGAAAGAGGTAACAGAAGGAGTGAAGTCCTTAATGGATGACTGGAAGTTCAGTACTACCAGTTGTTTCATTAGTTGCATTTTCATTGGAGAGGTAGCACGCAGCCTGTAATTGAAAAAGGTGTTTACCATGGTTGGTGATACTTTTAAGCACAATGAATAATGCGAAAAAGTAAAAGGATGTGAAGTAAACATCTGCAAACACCACTTAATAGAGACAAGTTGTATTCACAAGCTGCAAAGAACGAATTATTTGTGAATGTTGATAGAACAATTATCTGACTCTCCCTTCTGTTGTCATACCGTGTTGTCTTTTATTTTTACAGTACATGCCAAAATTTAATTCCATTTCAATCAGCGGGTATCACATGCAAGAGGCAGGAGCCGACGCCATTCTGGAATTAGCTTATACCATAGCCGATGGCTTGGAGTACTGCAGAACTGGACTTAAAGCCGGCCTTACTATTGATGAATTTGCACCAAGGTGAGCTAAAGAAATTTGTAAGTATGAAAGTCACTTTTGGTAAAACCTCTGGAATTTAATACCAAATTCAGTATTTTTATACGTGCAAGCAATATTGGCAGTGCTCACATTGCAGATGGGATTTGTTTTGGGTTTGTTACACAGTTTCAGCAGTAGGAAAATATATCTGGTCCGTCACACACTTAGACTACATCTGCACTAATAATCTGTGTAAAGCTCGTGCACAGGCCCAAACGTTGTCAAGGTCTGTTGTGACAGTTGGTCTCTGAGTCAGAAAGAGGATCTCTAAGCTGTTTTGTCTCACACAGTTGTAGCTTTAGGACTGCAGAATGCAGCAAGAGCTCTGGCAGTTCTTTTATGCTGTAGTGTTACTGAACTTTTTGCATTAGTATTATTTTGAAATATTTGGGGAAAATGCTTAACAAGGGGAAGTTCAGGTAGTTCAATTTACAGTTGTGAGTTTCCTAAAAGAAATAATTTAATTTTAAGCAGAATACTGTATTTTTATAAGTTACTGCCAAACTAAGCAGAATCACAGTTTCAGTTGTCTAGTTGATTTACAGATTCCCTAACTATACCATGAGTTTAAAAAACCCAAAAGGCAGAGTTCATGTAGCCTGTTGCACATTCAAACTAACTACAGGAGTCAGCTGAAACTGACTCCTACAAACTACAGTAGTCAACTACAGGAGTGAGCTGAGGAGAACCTGTTTAGGAGATCTGTTGCAAAATCAAAGTGGATCATGTAGAAGATACAGCCTTATTTTCAGACTTTCTAGTGATGGAGGATCTGTAAGAGCCTGTGGCAAATTGTTTCAGTAGCTAATTCACTGTTAAAAAAGTATATCTTTAGTGAGTTTTGATGGCTTTAACTATGCATGTTTACACCTAGAAATCAGAGAAGCTATAAGTAGGAAAAAGTAGGTCAGTTAGTCTGTTCCCTGATATGCTAGCCAATGTTGAACTGTTTGATTTGGATTTTGATAAAAATCATCAAGAAAAAGATAAAAGCATGCTTATAATATATAATGTCTTCCCATTATAATTAGTTTGTGAGCATAACTACCCTAGTAGATTGTGTCAAGGAGCATTCCCTGGTACTAGAGCGTCACTGTTTGTATTAGTGACTTGCTGGAACACTGTTTGACCTAGAACTCTCCCAAAACAGTCCCTGGGGACAATTTAGCAGTTCCAGGGACCACTGTCATTGGCAGTTTGCCTGTAGTCACCTTGTTTGGAGGCTAATTCAGTTTATTGGCATAAGTGTGTATCATTCTTAGCAACTAGCATCGGCGTCCAGGAACATTCCCTTCATCTTATGTCTGGGTTATATCTGTAAAATTAAATTAATCAGAGCCCTTGCTGTAGGACTTCTCCTTTAGTGAAACAAAGTTATTAGAGTGGTTTAATGTTTTATCCTTTTCACATGCTTTTACTACAGGCTCTCCTTCTTCTGGGGAATTGGTATGAACTTCTATATGGAAATAGCCAAACTGAGAGCTGGGAGGCGGCTGTGGGCTCACCTGATAGAGAAAATGTTTAAGCCCAAGAATCCCAAATCTCTTCTGCTGAGAGCTCATTGTCAGACCTCAGGCTGGTCACTCACTGAGCAGGTTAGAAATTGGATTCTCATCAACTTCCTCATGTAAATACATTCTCATGGTGTCCATCTTAAAGGAGACTGCTGGTTTTATTCATAAAGATGTACCTTTCTCAAGGAGACCACTTGTCTTAGTCTGAGAAATGCACACACTAGCATCAGATACATCTTTTTTCTTACATACTACAAAAAGTTGTGTTGAGTGCCAGAAGCATTGTTTCCCAAAATGCTGGTTTGCAAAATAATTCAGGATTTGGGACTACCCTGTAGCATTCAGGTAAAAGGGCACAAACCAAAGGCTTGAGACTGTATTCACAAAAGGATTCCAGTGTGATGGTAGGCAGGCTCAGTGCCTAACTTTTCATTGTCTGGCTTCATTTTCATTCTGGAATCATTGTTTTTAGCACATGTGCTCCCAGTCTAGTGGATACTGAATTGATAGTAGGATCCAAACCTGCTAAGTAGAGAAGAGAACTGCAGAGAGGTGCTTATCTTAATTCAGGACTCAGAGGATGAATCTTTCTTGGATATATCCTGTAAGTTTTATGCTTTCAAAATGCAGCTGAATGAGGAAGTAGAGGCTCCTTTTTCTCGGGATTCCTGGCTGGAGAATTTGTTTGAGCTGCCAAGGAAGTCATTCATGCCCCTCTCGCTGAAGAGTGAAGTAATGATTACAGCTCGTCTGCTTTTTTGAAACTGGGTGCATTGTCTGCTCTTCCTGTTGAGTTACGACAAACAAATGCATCATTGGACTGCATATAATTTCCCAAGTGAGGTCAGAGCTGGGTTCCAGCTTTTATTCCAAGGCCTGCTTCCCAAAGGCATGCGATATGGGTGGGTCTTAGGTTGTGATTGCAACCATCATCATTTGACTTGTGTGCCTGGGTTTTATTCTTTTTTTTCAAAGTAAATTTATTGTTTACTTACATTACAGGAGCACAGTAAAACTAAAACAGCGGAATTTTCTGAACAGTGGCCTTTGTGGGTCCTCCAATTGTATGAGTGCAAAAATAGTAATACTACCAAAAATACCTTCAACTGTTTTCCAGTGTCCAGTGTAGATATATTTCTGTCTGGATCATAACCCTTTTTTCCTGTCTAAACATTGTTTATCTTAATATAGCTCCTCAGTGCCCAGTGTTTATTCCTTACAGGTTTCAGAGGGCAAATATATTTTCCTTTGGCCTACCTTTAGATAGGTATCCACTCACAAGTTAAGTTTTACATTCTTGCTCATCCAAATCGCACTTTTCTGTAATTCTTTAAATGGAATACTTAAACAAGAAATAGACTCCAGTATAGGTAGAATTACCATGTCCTTGTATAACAATGATATTAATTCCATTTCTTTATGGAAGATAATGTAGTTCGCACAGATCTCATGTTTTATTTGCCTTCTTCAAGGTCCTGTTGCACTGGTAGCTCTTCATTATTTTGGGTGCATTTCATCCCATCTAGGCTTGTCAAGAATTAGGTATAGAATTTGAGCTACCATTAAATTCCCTCAGTAATCACATTAAATAAGAAGGCAGCTGCAGCGGGCGATTATTCACTCCATCTCAGAGCATGTCATCTCCTGGAGATCATGATGACACCTCTTTTGACTGTAGACGCACATGTATACAACTCAACTGTCTAGATGAAAAAAGCAGATAAAAATTTTGACCTAAAGGCTGAGATGTTTTGTAATGCTGACTGTATTTCTATACCTTGTACTCCAGATTATCCATTTGTTTTGGTTAATATCCCAGTTCTCCCATAGGTATCTTTCCATTCTATAGCACCAGCAAATTTCATCTTTAATTCCTATCTTTATGTAATGCGGTCGTCAGTGAAAATACTAAGCACATTTAGTTCCAAAATGGAGCTTGACTAGTAACCTGTCTGACAGTTGTGTTATTCACTGCTCCAAGAATTCTGGAATCTGAAGATGGAGGACATTGGGACTACTTGTTCCATCCTCTCCAACCTGGATTCATTAAGTTATTTGAAACACCACTAAATACAAGTTAGGCTTTGCTTTGTTATCGTGACCAGTTTACTCAAACGCTGATAATTTTGGCTTTCTTTATGGATTAATCTCTTTGTACGAGATCCGATAAGTGATATATCAGTTTGATTGTATGCTTGTTATTGACTGTACGTTTTCAGCTTTTGTTATGAATCCAGTGTTTTAATGGGGGAATCTTGCATTTGTTTCGTGGCAGCAATATGAGTGTAACTAATTGCCCCCACCCAGTGGCAGAACTGCTGGGCTTCAGAGCTCTCTTTTTCCTTCCAGGACCCGTTTAACAATGTTATCCGTACTACAATTGAAGCAATGGCTGCTGTGTTTGGAGGTACACAGTCTTTGCATACAAATTCATTTGATGAAGCCTTGGGTTTGCCTACAGTGAAGAGTGCTCGCATTGCTCGGAACACACAGATAATAATTCAAGAGGAGTCAGGTATTCCTAAAGTGGCAGACCCCTGGGGGGGTTCTTACCTCATGGAGTGCCTCACCAATGATGTCTATGAAGCTGCTTTAAAGGTCCGTTTGCATAATCTTTTATGTTCTGTGAGAAAATTATAGGTGTAGGAGTTTTGAGGGATGTCTTTTTAGGGACTGTTTGCTATGTTGGTAACTTCTAAAGAGCGACTTATTTTACACTTACGCTTCAGTGATGTTTTTGTAAATGAACTTTACAATAATGCAGTGTATATTTAGAGAAAGAAAGACTTCAGCCTTCTAGCAGACTACATTCAAAAGGGAAGTATCCCAGTGTGGAACAAATAATCAAGCCCTGCAAAGTCCCTTGCACGCTGAAGACTCCCAGTTTGCTGGGAACTGTTTTATACACAAGTAAAAAAAGGGTTCAACAGAAGGAGTCATCAAACCAACCTACTTAGTTACATGCTTACTCATGCTTGTGGTGATTGCTTGAGAGTTTAAAACTAGGTGTTACTAAAAACAAGGTTTTATAGCCAAGCGTGAAGGGGATTCCCTGGCCGTACTTGAATATTACGCAGAATTCAGGAGGAATTTTTCTGTTGGATCAGAATATTTTTTTAAATAATATTTTTGCTGCCAGTCATTACTTGCGTATGAAAAGTACTGTGCAGGAGTAGTCTTGCTGGTGGCAATCCTGCATAAAGGTATACACCTGCATGTCTAGTCTACAGCTAAACCCACTGATTCTCCTTTTGAGCACATAATTGCAAAGTCCCAAATTAATAAGCTGCTACAGGCCCAAACACTAGCCTGGCACTGTGCAGGCACTTAGCACATTGTCCGGTGTGTTTTTTAGGTCGTTATCGACTAGGATACTTTAGGCAGTGCCAGGCATGTCTGATGGTCATTTCCAGTAGGCAGTTTGGATGTGGTCACCGTGTTTTGGCGCTGAATAGGCTTCTGCTGTGTGAGAGCTGAACTGCCATGCCACTTGTCTTCAGGATCAGAGAACTGACCCTGGGTTTTTTTCAGTTTATATGTGTTTGGATACATGTAACCATAAGGGCTGCTTGGCAGGCAGAAGTCCATGCAGAGTCAAGATCTCAAATTCTAAGCCTTTTCAGCCATGGGTGTTATGATTGAACAATATGCTGTGTCCTGTTAGTGAATTTATGGAATTTTGGTAATAAAAATGCTCTTTTGTTTGAGATGTCCTTTAATTTATATCAAAACCTGTAGTCAGAGACATAGAGATAGGAAGACACTTTCAGAGCACAGGGCTGTGTATATAGGTATAATAAAAATTAGGATGGTGGTACAAATGCAAAGCTCGTTTTGTGAACCTTGCTACTACTTACTTTCTCAATCCTTTTCATTTCTCAGCTTATTGAGGAGATAGAAGACATGGGTGGAATGGCCAAAGCTGTTGCTGAGGGGATTCCCAAACTTCGTATTGAAGAGTGTGCAGCCCGAAGACAAGCCAGGATTGACTCTGGTAGGGAGCAGGGAGATGAAAGAAGGGAAAACTGCTGGTAGAATACCTTTGTATAAAGGGTTCTTATACACATTTTCCTTGTTTCTTTTCTTCTTAGTTTAGGAGTAGCAGATTGTGAGTGATAAAATGGTATTTTATCTGTCAGTGACAGTTTTCTGTCAGTGAAAGCTTCTGAAAAGAGATATCAGTGCATATGAAATACAGGACCAGTATGAAAACAGTCTTGCTTGGCATATTTTAAGTCTAGATTAGACAAAGCACTAGAAACACAATTTTGAAGGAGTATTTGGGGCCTTCAGTAGTTAATTGCTTAATTTGTGATCATATCTTTCAACTGCAGTTCCTGAATTTACAAGCATGACGACCAGCAGATGGTGATGTTGAATGTATCTGGTCAAATTCCTGGTGTTATTTCAGAACTGCCTGTTTTTGCTGAAGACTAGAAAAAATGCAGTCAACTCAGATTAGAGGATGATGCAGCTCTTTCTTTGTGATATATATGTATATGTATAGGTAGACATACAGTAGGTATATGTGAAGATATGGGTGCTTATAGCTCTATTCTGCTTTTTGTAGTCTGCGTTCCAGTAGTAGTCCGCCACTGGGACTAGGGAAACTAGGGATAACTCAAACATGAAAGAAATTATATGGATTTGTTTGTTTGGAGAATAAATTTGAAGCAGGTCTTTAATTAAGATCAATAAGGCATAATCAATAAAGTTCTGTATTTTCTGTCCCAAGGTAAATTACTTCATGTTGCTTTGAAGAGTGTAGTAATGTTATTAGGCACTGCAAATAAAAATGGTTGTTTAGTCCATGCTGGTTGAAAGCTAAAATACAGTTTTCTGACATGATAAATTAATTTTTATTCACATAGAGTAGTTTTAGGTAGGAGCTTCACTTTCTTATTTATGTGCTAAATCAGGAAAGTAAAAGCAGAGCAGTGCAGGAGACCAGCACTTCTGCTTAATTCTGTAAGATTCAGTTTTGTAAGCTTAAAAAGAGAAAAATAGCTAATGTATATTAGTGATCATTATTAAATCAGTTTGTAAGATAAATATCATTCTATTCAAAATCTTTTTTCTGGCTCATTATTCACTGAGTTGAATGTTCATGCATCTGATCATCTCATCGTGCAATATGGAAAATACAGACTGAAGTCTTTCCTATAACAACAAATTTTAAGTATTTGAAATTTTTTTAGTCATAAAGCAAAGCACTGCATTATAATGCTCAAAAATGTTCTTGTCCTGTTAATATTGTGTCTTTTCACAGTAGTTTGCAAATGTATTCTGAGTTTCTGGTGTTTCTGCTGGAAATAGGGTCTGAAGTAATTGTTGGAGTAAACAAGCATCAGCTAGAAAAAGAGGAGACAGTGGAAGTTCTGGCTATTGATAATACTTCAGTTCGTAGCAAGCAGATCGAGAAGATTAATAAGGTGGGAACTACCTTCTTAAAAATGAAAGTTCTTGTAATTGCAGGTAGAACTTGAGTAAAAGTAGCTTGCCAGAAAGTTGACCCTCACATTTCTGAGAATCCACTCTCATCTTCAGTGGAGAAGATAGTTTTCTGTTGAGCTTCAATGGAGGCTGATGGAAAATCCCAGGAAACACAGTATTAGAACCCAAACAAAAATGCTTTTGTTACGTTCATTTAGTTTTAATCATTGTACTTCAGATAGTCTCATGTATATATGTCTAGCCTTTCAATATTGAGAGCTTTACCTTGTCTGAAAATAAGATAGCAAATAGCTATGTGATGTTTTGCTCTAAAATTATGTAACATTACTTAATCACTCAGACTATTCCATGCAGCTTGTCAAGTGTGGTTAAGGAGCAGGATTGTGGAACCAGAAATCAACGTCTACTTTCATAATTAGTAAAAACGTAGATAAAATAGTTTTAGAGTTATTTTATGGACTTATACAAATGTTTTAAGGTCTGAAACGCCTTTTTACTTCTAATCTTGTGGAAATATATAGCCTATATTGACCATTGACAATTCCTTGCCTCTAGAATTAGTATTTGAAATCAGAAAATGTTATGCACTTGACTTCCCAGTTCACTTTGTAGTTTGTGTTAATATTTTTCTCCTCCACTTTAGGTGAAGGCTAGTAGAGATCAAGCAGCAGCCCAGCAATGTCTTGCTGCTCTAACACAGTGTGCTGCTACTGGGGAAGGCAATTTGCTCGCACTTGCAGTGGAAGCAGCACGTTCAAGGTATTGGGGGTGAGGGTGAATGCCTAACTGCTGCTTAAAAATCGATGGTTTATTTTCACCTTGTAACTGTTCTTGGGTATGGTGTCAGTGAGGTTGGCATCTTGAGATGCTTTGTGTTTTGTCCTCAGAAGTGGAAGTAAAAGATGGCTGAAGCTCGACATTGTAAGATAGACTATTACATTTTACAGTCTTTTAAGGCTATGCTTTAATTTCTCACAAAGAACAATACAGATACAAGGAATTTCATATGAAATTGTTGTTCGTACACATTTTGTTGTTTACAAGTTGGATTCTTACGAGTTTCAGGATGTAACTAGGTTTCTCTGTCACCCTGCTGTTTCATAGGTCAGGGAGCTTTAGAAATATCTGAAATGTGAAAATGGATATTCACAGTCTTATCATGGTCTGTTGCTTCATCCTTCCTTGCACCACAGATTGGTGTGAAAACATTTTTTGATTGAAGGAGAAATAAGTTTGGTTAGTCAGGCGAAGATGTAAAAGATGCTCTTGAGTAGAGCAGTGAGGCATCCTTTAGAGTCCAGTGGAATATTTACTTTTTTCACCTAAGGTGCTTTTAAGACTGTTTTCATTCCCACTTCAAAGTAAGTGTCAGTCTTTAGAATAGATCCTATGTGTCTGTTCCTTAATTAATAAATGCCCTCAAAATGAGCAAACCAAATTCACTCCTTATAGGGGTGCTCTTCTATTTTTAGTGTTATGTCTCAAATTCCTTTTTTCCCTTTCCTTGAACACTTAACAGCTGTATTTTGAATACATTTTCTCCACAAAGAGCTTGTCACTATTCTCCAGCAGCATGTCTACACCTGTCTTTGAACTGTAAAGGTCACAGGAGGGTAGTGTTGGATTTACCAGGGATTCATGTCTTCTGTGCCAAAACCGACCAGCTAACTGCTAGTTTCTCTCCTTGGTGACCTTGTTTTTATTATTTGTAAAAGCATTAATGGACTGCAGATCCACTTCCTAAGTGGCAAACACAGAACTTACCTTTGCCCCAAACCTGTACATGGGACATGATCACAGAAAGTAGTTGTCATGGCACCTGATACAGAGTGTTTGAAGGAGGATTATGAGCTTTGCAAACATTTATGGGCAGACCTTCTGTTAGGGGCAACATGGGAAAAGCTTTTCCAGTAAGCACGTTCATCCTCACAAGTAGTAGACAAGTAAGCCAGTATCACCAGCATGTTGGTGACAGATGCCTGTCTCCTGCTGAATGGAAAATGATGGGGTTTAGTCAGGAAGACAAGTAATGTAATCCAATTGAAATAAAAGGAGTAGCACAGAATTTTCAGCGTTGAACTATGGAAAAGACTCCATGGACTACATGTGGAGATTTATTCTTGTAACTGAAGTAATAATAAGGCAGGCCAAAGGTGACAGGGAATGGGAGCAGTACTGCCTCCCTTCTGTACCTCACGTCTCATGAGAAGACACATTACAGGAAAATGGGTGTAGTTAGGGCTGTAAGAAGATTATGCTAAGTTCTTTCTCATCTACCTCACCTGTGGTGCTGTTTTTCTGTTCCTCTCTAGACTTGCAGTTCCTGCTGTGCCAGCTATTGGTAATAGAAGAGGAAGGCACAAGTGCAATGTAGCGTTTGGCGCTGCTTCTTTGTCTGCCCAGTCTGTGTCCTCATGGTGCTTTGTCACCTGATTACACACTGCTGCTTCTTATTACTGGTGAAATGCAGAGGTGCATCACCAGTAGCGTTGAGACTGAACAGACAGAAGGTGACAGTCCTAACAGGCACATTGTGGTCATTGAATGTCTTTCTTCAAACTTGTGTTTGTGCAGCATAGGTTCTACAGCTGGTTGTGAACCACTGGGAGAGAGTCACAGCACAAATTGCTCAAGGAGATAGATCCTGTCCCTGATCAGACACACTGAAAGGAACAACATCCTCACTGGCTGGCACAGCTGTGGTTGTCTTTCATCCCATTGACCTTGTCGAATTGCCCAGAAGCTTAGCCAAGAACCAAGTTTCTCTTGTTTGGAAATAACCTACTGTTGGGGAAGCACGGGGAATCTGAGCACCTGAGAGCTCTGATGTAGCAGTTAGGCAGCAGTAATTCTGAGCGGTGCAGAAGTTCAGAAGATGCAGACCACAGTTTGCATACAAACATACTGCCTTTGCCACCAGATGCTTTGTAAGGGCTATGGACTGATAAAACACAAAACAGAGAATTGTAGCTATCTTTTAGTCTCCACTTCAAAGTTTTAAGTTTACTTAAAACCACAGATTAGGTTGTAAATTACATTTACAAAATTGTAAGCAAAGGGTGCTGTGAAAGCGTAGCTGGAGAGCAGCCCTGCAGAAAGGGATCTGGGGGTGCTGGGACAGGAGGCTCAGTAGGAGTCAGCGGTGTGTCCTGGGGGCCAAGAGGGCAAACCGCACCCTGGAGTGCATCAAACACCATCACCAGCTGCTCCAAAGAGGGGATTATCCCATTCTGCACAGCACTGGTGCAGCATCACCTTGCATACTGCGTGCAGTTCTGGGCCCTGCAATTGAAGAAGGATGTGAATGTTCTTGAATGCATCCAGAGGAGGGCAATAAAACTGGTGAAAGGGCTGGAAGGAATGTCCTGTGAGGAGCGGCTGAGGACTTTGGGCTTGTTTAGTTTGGAGAAGAGGAGGCTGAGGGCAACCTCATTGCTCTGTACAGCTTCCTGAGGAGGGGATGTGGAGAGGGAGGTGCTGAGCTCTTCTTGATTTCTAGCGATAGGACACATGGGAATGGTTCAGACCTGCACCAGGGAAGGTTTAAACTGGGTATTAGGAAGCATTTCTTTACAAAGAGGGTGATGAACACTGGAACAGGCTCCCTACTGAGGTGGTCAATGCCCCAAGTCTGTCAGTGTTTAAGAGACATTTGGACAAGGCCCTTAACAACATGCTTTAACTTTTGGTCAGCCCTGAAGTGGTCAGGCAGTTGGAGCAGATGATTGTTGCAGGTTCCTTCCAATTGAAAGTGTTCTGTTCTGTTCTAGCATTCATGAGTACTTTGAAATCAAAACTCCTATTCTTACTAAGGAACTGTAGATTTAAAGGGTTGCAGAGACTTGGGGTGGAATTTTCAAAATACTCTGCAAGGATTTCAGAAGCAGTATTTACAGAAGAAAGAACAGTATTTCATCTTTCATGCAGTACACACAAAAAAATTCATCCCAGTCACCAGATTATAATTCAATTAAACGGATGGTCCAAACCATTTATTTTTCACTTGTTACATGAAACTTTCATTAACACTTCTACATGGTAGGAACACAGCTATATCTACACGTGCTCTGCTTTAATACTGAGGTTATACTAACATGCTGCTTTTGCAAAAGAGAAGGAGTAAGATTTATCTAAGCTTACAGTTTTCTCTAGAAGAAAAGATGCATTATGCCACTGTAAGCCCTCACCAAACTGCTAATGTTTACACAGGAGTGAGTTGTCAGTGTTTATGCAGGGGATGTATCTCTGTCAGGCTGCAATCTGTGATGTCTAGCACTCTAGGAGGGAGTCAGTATTTACAGATAGTATTTTTAAGTCTGCTGCAAACTTGCTTTTTCACCTTGGGGAAGTCACTTAATCTAGCACTTATGCAGTTTACTTTTAAATTTTTTGTTATTAATATCGGAGAGCAGTAATATTAATAAGATAATTTAAATGCCCTGAAAAACAAAACCTGATGATACAAGAGAGTAAGGTCTGAGAACTATTGGAACTCCAGTAGTGCTTGGTAAGCTTTCTGAGATCCTACAGGTGCTATAGAAATGAAGTATATTGCATTGTATAGCAATGTCATTGGGTTCTGAGGCAATCATGGACAGGTTGCTTTGTAACTAATGCTTTTTAAAATCACTGTTAATAAATAAGTTCAAAGAGAGTACCAAGACTAAGTCACATTCACACATAGCCGTACAGATACTATAAATTTGGTATTACTTTGCGTTAGCTGCTTTCCTAGACTGTGATCGTCATAAATCCAGATATGAACTCTTCAGTGCACTGAAGAAGAAAATGGATAAAAGCAGAGAACTTAATTTTTAAAGTTCCAGAGAGCTGGGGGCAGGGAGGTGACAAAAAGTGGCCAAGACTGTGTCAATGATCCAAGTTAAAAATTACAGAACTGCAGAATGGTTTGGGTTGGAAGGGACCATCTAATCTAAATATACCCTCTTTTAGTTTAAAACCATTGCCCCTTGTCCTGTCTTTCCAGGCCTTGGTAATGTGTGTTCCAGTGTGATACTGGCTTCTAGACAAAGCAGGCCAGCTGTGAAGAAATAAGAGGCCGGCTTCAGGCCTACGCGTTGCACAGACCTTGATGCTCAAGATAGGATTTCTACCGTTTTGCGTTAACATAGTTAGAAATTATAACCATGGCTGAGTTTGCTGAGTATAAAAAGCATCAGCTAGCAAAAGGGCAGATTGGCTAGGGAGTCAGAGGAAGTAAAATCTCTCTTTGCAATGTATTGATGAAATCAATTAATACAGCAGAAATCCATCTGCTGTTACATTGGATACATGGCAGCTTGCTTGAGGTAGGAATCAGATAATAGCTACTGAAACTGCAGACAGCAGAAAGAAAACCGAGTATAACTCATCTGCCCATCCTGTTCTAAAAGCACGTGGAGAAGAAGTTGCATCTTGCCCAAACATCCTTTGAGCATAAATGCAATATGGCAGGAGAAAATGTGAATTCCAGGGGTTTGAAATGTGCTTAGCAGTAGCTGAATGGGTGGGGTTTGGTCTCTGTATTTGTGGGCATACTTCTAAAGTGTTTTTAAGAGTAGCATTTTACTTTTTTCTTTGACAAAGTTTGCAGCAAGTTATATTTGTTTCTTAATATACACAAATCCTTTAGTCTTTTCCTATTCAAGTATAAACTATTTTAATCAAAATATTTTTGATCAAAGATTTCATCAAGAGCTCAGTAGCATACCTTCAAAATCATTACACAGTACCAAATCCCAGTTAATTTCGTATCAGAAGTAAGAAGCTTGCTGTGATGGAGCTGCTAGCTGAACTGCTTTCTCCACAGATGAGTTGGGTTTCCCTTCTAAGTAGGTTCCTTTCATCAGGTATGTGGTTGTGGGCTCAGCTGTAATTAGAGAACAGCATTGGGTTTTTTGGTACAATCTACATTATAGATTTGACACAGAAAGGTGGGCTCCATGAAACGTGAAATTTTCAAATGCTTTTAAACAGAAGCGGTTACTTCTGATGTTTGTATAAGAAGGCAGCACAGCCTAGTTTGCTTCTAGCCCTTGTGCTACAGCAGTAAAATGTGTATTATTTTGAACATGCACAGTGTCTCCAGTAGCCAACAAAGCTTGTAACTTGCATGTAAATGGATTTTGCAGTTTCTTCTGCATCTCAGTGAATAAAGGAGCTATGTCAGGAGTAGAGGAGAAGAAGAATAAACACTAAAATATGAACATCAAGGGAAAGGCAAACAAATTCCAGTTAAAAAGTTAGGCTTCAGTCTTTTCTCTGTATTCTTCCTTTTTTCCCCCCCTCTTGATTTATTCTGCATTTTAAGTCCAAATGCAAGATCTTGCAGTCTGAGCCCAAAAAAAATCCCAGTTGAGAAAATTTGATTTCATTTTCTGAAATATTTTGCTGTTCAGTGGTCCCCATTGGCTTGTCACTTGTAAAATCACTTCTCACATCAGCAAAAAGTATTTTGTTAAAAATACTCTTGCATGTTCTAGTAGTGGATGACAGTACAGTGAGTCAGATGTTCAGAGTTGTAGCACCAAAGGGGAAATGAGTGTAAATGAATTTGTCCTGCAGCAAGGCAAATAGTTGGGCCACTGCCAGTGGTTCCTGTATTCTGTTTTCATATGATCCTCCTGCTTTGTTCCTGTTTCTTAGGTGCACTGTTGGAGAAATAACAGATGCAATGAAGAAGGTGTTTGGGGAGCATAAAGCCAGTGACCGAATGGTGAGCGGAGCTTATCGCCAGGAGTTTGGAGAGAGTGATGAAATTCTACATGCTATCAATAGGTGAGAATAGCTTCCCAGGTAGCCAAACACAGTCTTACATTTTATCCATGAGATTCACGTGCTGCTCGCTGTGCCCTAAAAAAGCATCTCCGAAACCTGAATGACATCCCCAGAACAAAACAATGACCTGCACAGGCACTCTCATGCCTGTAAGCAAGGAAGCAGAATGAGAAGAAATAAGAGCAGCAAGAGAGTAGTCAAAACTTAACTGAACTTGTATTTGCTTGCAAACAAGATCCACTGAGGTGTTGATATGATTTGAGGATTTTATTCAAATAGGCTATGTAGCCATAGGATTAAGAAGCTGAGAAACATTGCCTGAAACCTGCATACGTTGGATTGCTTCTTTTGAAGACTCTGTAATAGTAATCTCTGAAATAATGCCAGCAGTTTATAGTTACAAAACCCAGGTTTGATCTGCCCATAAGTTGTTCCTGCAACTTCACTCTTACTGTTCCTAAAATTGTAAGGCTAAAATCTGTATAGATAACCACATACAGCTTCTAGTCTATGGGTCTTACTCATATCACGAGGGAGAAAACATCAGAAAGTGGTAGTATGTGTGAAAACATTTGCCTGTTTGTGCCTTTTGTCAGCTTCTGCCTTTGCTGCTGTCCTCTTGGGTAAAGAGACTGAATTGGTGCAGTGGGTGGTGATGTAATATGAATTGATGCTCGAAAGTCCCTGCTGTGTTGGGACTTACACATTAAAGAGTTACAAGCTCTCTTGAAAGGGAATTACTTGATGGCTTCACAATGGTGTTTAGCTTGACCTGAAAGTAGTTGTGCTGGGGGATGTCACCATGGTTTTTTTATTTAAAATATTTATTTTAAATTTAAGTATTTGTAATTATGCATTTACATGAAACGGAACTGATTCCTTGTGAATTGAGGTGTAGCTCCCTTTTTTACATACATGCCTTTACTAACTGGTACATACGACCTTGGACATAAATATGGTAACAAAACTGGATTTACTATATGTCACCTTTGCACAGGCCTTCAGAAGTGTGATTTCACACTTGCCCCACAGTAAGCCAAGCCCTGAACTGCAGTGACTCAGGTGGTCTTAGCCTGGCAGGCTCGGAGCACCTAGAGCTGTTCTTTTTGGGAGGGAGTCTGTGGCAGGGGAAGTAAGAAAACAAGAATATGGAAACAGAACACAAAACAGAGAGAAGGATTTAAAGATACCACAAATCAATTCAGATACCTACTTCACTGATATTCTCAACAGTCCTTGGGAGTAGAGAAGGCAGGCCCAACTCCTGTGCATCCTCAAGCAGAAGCTTTGTCTGTCTGCTCCTTCAGGCTGTCTTCACATAATTCTTTTTTAAGCTGCCTGAGTTCTTACTTTTACCCTCTTACATGATGCATATTTGTGTCCTGGAATCATCTCCCGAGGCTGTTCAAATCTGTGCTGATAGACACTTTATCTAGAGTCACTCTTTTCCCCAAACTAAGCTGCTGGATTCATGCAGTGATCATCCCAGCCAGGTCAGCATATGGTTTCAAGGCGCACCAAATCCATACAACTCCATCGTTAACAGAACGCTCAGAACAGTGCAATATTTTAAAAAAACAGAAAGAACAAAACAAAACAACCCCTTTCATTCCTGAGAAGTGGTAGTCTTAGTGTCCCACTCAAAGACATACTGGCAATATGTGGATAATGAACAGTCAGATGAGAGATTACTGTCTGAGGCTGTGGTTACACAGTGACATTAATACAACAGAAATATGAACTGCCACTAAGCAGAAAAACGGAAGCAGTGGGACGAGTGCATAGAATGGGGGATATGGTAGTTTTTTCTGGACAGACTTGTGCCCAATTGAATTGTGATGCGCAGTACGATGTCTAGGATCGACCTCTGTAGCCTGTGTGGCATGCAAGTACTTCTGAAGTAAGTGCTTATAATTATTCTTAAAATCTAAAAATTATGTTAGTGGTAATTCAGCTCATTAATCTCTCGGAGAATTCAGTATTTTGTCCATTAAAAAGCAGGTAAGTAGTGGAGTGATTTTCTTTAAAAAAAAACATTATATTGCTGAGTAAATACAAGAAATCAGTTAGTAATCATATAACATGAATATTAACATTGTATGCAGACTATGTAGACAAATCATGACTTAGATCTTTTCATTTGATGTATAGAAATTATGCTACAGTTGCAGCCGGTGCTTTTTTTATTTGTGGAAATACTTGTAATGATTCTCAGTGACTTACAACGATACAATATGTGTTTTCCATCAGAGTTAACAAGTTCATGGATTGTGAGGGGCGCAGGCCTCGTATACTTGTTGCAAAAATGGGTCAAGATGGCCATGACAGAGGAGCTAAAGTTATTGCTACAGGATTTGCAGACATTGGCTTTGATGTGGACATAGGTCCCCTCTTCCAGGTATGACTGACTGAGCGGTGTCCAATGTATTTCAAATGCAGCAATTCTCCCTCTCTTGTTCAGCAAGCAGGCTGGGGCTCTTCTGTGTCATGTAATCCTCTTTCCTTGTAGACACCTCGAGAAGTGGCCCAGCAGGCGGTTGATGCAGATGTGCACTGTGTTGGTGTGAGCACGCTTGCAGCAGGTCATAAAACTCTTGTGCCTGAACTCATCAAGGAACTCAATGCCCTTGGCCGGCCAGACATTCTTGTCATATGTGGAGGTGTCATCCCACCTCAGGTACAGGTCAAATCCTTCCTGTCAAGACTAAGAGACTCCTTTATTTCTGTCTGTGCTGGTTTTAGCAATTTCCTATATTCTGTTAATGTCAGAGGGGATTTACAGTGCTGAAGGCTGCTGTGTACCATCACCAGGGTCAGCACAGATCTGTGTGGTTGCAGGGTGCTGTCAGGTCTCATTGGTCTGCTTTTCTATACACTGTGTCCTGGTTTAACTTACAGCGTTTGTTGGGTGGAATGAATATTAAGTTGTGTTGTGAAAAGCTTAGCCCCATGGAAACGTTCCTTGCACTCTGTGGTTTCCGATAATCAGTACCTTGCATGTCACTGATAAAGGCTAGCTCCTGTCTCAAGAGACTTTATGACTTCTGGCAACAGTTTGGAGGAGCCGCAGCTAGTGACGAAGACAGATGGCAGGTCAGATCACCTATAGGCTACACGTATCATGCCCTGTTTATGCTCTCGTCATGTTTCCCACCATCAGGCCTCAGTGCTGCCTCTCATTCCCTCTGCTTTCTCCTAACCGTTGGACAGTTTGTTGGATTCCCTTGCAGGAAGTGCAAAAAGAATCCTTCCAGATCTGTGCTTTTGTCTTAAAATTTTCCTTAGCTCATCCATCCACAGTTTGCCTGGCTGTATCACCGCTAGGGTCATCTTCTGCCTAGAGAGATCCAAACTGATTTTGCATATAAATCTCCTGTTACTCCCTTTTCCCAGACTTCTTCCTTTTCTAGCCAATTAAGTAAGAGTTAAGGAATGACAGACTTTTAAATTCAACAAATAAAACTCATAGTATTTTTCTAGGAGACAAATTGTGTTCTGTCCAGTATCTCTCAATGAGATGTTGCTAACCTGTGGTTAAGACAGGTGCAATATATCCTATGTAGAAGTAAGAGAGAATATGTAACTGCTTCCTTGGTCTTTTTGAAATTTCAGGACAGTCATGAAATTAGAGTAACTTTGATTGCAGGAGACCACTGGCAGTCACCTGGTCCAATCCCTTGTGTAAAGCAGTCTTTTCAAAATTAGAAGTTAGATCAAATTTAGGTTAGGTTATTCAGGGTCACATCCAGTTGACTTTTTAGTATTTTCCAAGGATCTGATATTAGTCTGATTCTAAACTAATAAAACCTTTCCTGTGGATGTTTTTGTAGTATTTCTTTTTTAACTCCCAACTACTGTATTTTTCCCATTTCCCTTAATGCTGTGGTGCCTCTCCCTGGGACTTGTTGCATATACTTTGTCAGGCCCAGCATATACGTTGTCAGGATAGAGCACACACCAATTATAAATTATCAACTGTCTGTTGCACTATTAACTGCATACCTTATATTTCTTCCTGAACAGGATTATGACTTCCTGTATGAAGCTGGCGTTACCAACGTGTTTGGTCCAGGGACTCGTATTCCAAAAGCAGCTGTCCAGGTGTTGGATGATATTGAGAAGTGCTTGGAGAAGAGGCAGCAATCTATGTAACACTGAAGTGTCACGCGATGCAACCAGCCTTACCCTAACCGCTTACAGAATGTAATCATCAGCAAGGGATGGCCAGCCACTTCCCTTTGGTTCCACTGCCCTGTAGCCTGGTGTTTTGTGCTTTCTAAGAAAGTTGTAAATTCTCTGCTTGTTCTATTTGAGGATTATTTATGTATTTACCCAGAAGAAGATTTTACCTCTAGAACTATGACTTCAGGGTATTAAGGGAATTCAGTAGGTGGGTTTGGATCTTTTTTCCAGATATACTGATAAATAAAGTATTTGTTCCAGCTCTTTGGTTGATCTCTTTTGCATGCAGAGAGCTTCTTTGGAATTTTTTGGCAGGCACCGTAGACCTAAAAGTGTTTAGGCAAAATCACTAAAGTTCAGCAGAGATGTGATTGAATCCAGCAGCACTTTGATGGTAACATTAATTTGACTTAACTCTGTTTAGAAACGTATAAGTAGACAAACCATATTTTTTCAAAGTTTATGGTTTTTTTAATGAGATACAAATCCTGTATCTGGCAGTAACCCGTACAGGAGCAGCCCCTTCACTCTCTCTACATCACTGCCCTTCCCAGATACTTCACTGGTTCTCAAATGTTCATTCCAGTGCTCCTTCTCCCGTACTTAGTTCTTTAGTTTTGTCCAGTATTGTTCTTGCTATCCCTGCCTGTTTAGCAGCTGAACTTTCTTCAGGTAAATTGATCATAAATTCTTACTGGTTTTGTCTCCCCTCCAGAAGGAATTTGATTTATACACTTGAAAAGTCCTTTGTGGAATCCATAAAAGGCAAATGGGGCGTGGGGGTCTTTTGAGGGGTGGTCTCTGGCATTATGGCCCTATCCCCACTTCATTTTGCCTTGTTGCTCATTGAATCCTGTCATAAATCGAGACTGCAGCCTCCCAGGGGTAATGCTTGTATCTGCCTTGTGGTAGACGAGGCTGTAGCACGCTTCTGAGGTGCTCAGCACCGTCATACTTGATTCAAAATGAGATTTTCTGCAGTTGGCTGGAAATTGCAGATCCAATTAATAGCACTGTATCCTCTCTTCAGAGAGTGCCACTGATGAGAGCTTTACTTAAAACAAGCTTGTTTCATGGGGCACATGCCTGTAGTCTCACGCTGCTCAGAAACAAGGAGGTGAAGTGACTTGCTGTTTTCTTCTCTCTCTTTATAATTAAGGTTTAAAGTATTGATCCCAAACCAAATCTTTGCCTTGAAAACTTCTTGGGAGTTTATCCTCAACTATTTATAAGTATCTGATTCCCTCCAAGAAAGATTGGTATGGTTCAAACCAGAATATACAGGAAGTGACAATTAAAATACTCCCTTTATGTCTTTTCAGAATCCTTCTTGCCTGCCAACTGGAGAAATGACATACTCAAAGTGTCTGTGACCTCTATACTTTGTAATGACAGTAATTTCATTAATTTCTTTCTGTCTATGGTTTCTCAGCTCTTTGATAATATATGCCATCTACCTGTGTTTGCCTTACAGATTCCTCTTTTTTTAAAAAAAAAAAACCTGTCACAATCTTTAAAATCTGCATCTTGTCCCTTTGAATTCAATAAAAAAATTCCTGCAAACTTCAGTTGGAATCACTCCAGGCCTTTAATGCACGAAGGGTGGCCCTTTACATCTCCAGACTAGTACTGACTGACATACATTAATTCTCTGTCATGTCAAGGTTGGTAAACAAAACGGTGGGTCTGGGGAAAGAATGGTGTTCCCACCCGGCGCACAGTGTTTGCATTAGGCCCTTTAAGGAAAAGTATCCAAGTGAACAGACTTCCCTTCCAGCGAGTCGTCGGTTCACTGCCTAGGTAGAGATTCCTTATGGGACGACAAGCTAAGATGGAATGTGCTTTTCCCATATGTTCCCCGCTGCTGGAGCCGCTCAGCAGTGAGCGTAGTGCTTGCTGACAAGTTGATGTCAGGTTGTCAGCCCTCATTGGTAACGGTGAATGGTTGCCATCTAAAATCTCAGATGCTGCACATGCTCCTCATCAACTTGGCTGCTTTAAAACTGCACTGCTCTTCAGGCTAGTGAGAATTTGGGTTAGTGCAAAAATCAAGTTGATACTCTGCAAATACACTGAAACGTTTTGTTTTGAGTATTTTTGGCATATTCCAGGACAAAATGATAACTATATATAAACTCTGGGACTAGGCACCCAGATCCTTCCCATAGGAATAAGCAAGGTAGCAGCAGGTTACTGCATGACTAAGTAATTTCCCTTCAGAAGTTCCAAAATGGGAGATACATTTTTTTATCTGTAAGGAAGTTTTGCAAAGATGCAAGGAATAAAGATAGGACAAAGGTCTGAAGTTGTGGAGATACGAATTTACACGTATGATATGAATTTCACTTGCTGCGGTGCATTGTCTTTCATGAAAGAAGCCTTGATAAAGGACTTTTAAGAACTTGAGGGTAGCACCAAGGCCCATGCCGGTGCCCTAACTGCGAAACAAGCCACCCGTTTGATTTTCAATTGTAAAGTAACCTCCTGAGCACAGTAGTCAGATCCTAGAGAGGGGAAATTTCTGTACGGGGGTCGCAGTCTGGTTTTCATTTTTCGTGAATCCCCAGCCCTCAGGACTGGTGCTTTTGCACTTGGGTTAAGCTGTTCATCAAACAGTTGGTGCTTTACAGTGATGAGCAGCAAGACTGTCTCTATTGCTTGGGTAAGAGAAGAACACAAGGCAGAGTTTTAAGTCTTTTCCCCAGAACTGCGCAGTATCACTGGTGAAGCAATGGGGTGGAACGCAAGTCTGCAGCACTGACCTTATGCTCTAACTGCTAGAAATAACTGCTGAAATAATTGATCCTTGTTCTGAAGTGAGTCACATGTAATGTTACAGATGGGAAAACTGACTTTTAACAGAAGTGGTCTAGTTCTGTATTCTTATGCCTAGGCAGAGACTGCCTAGAAGGTTTTTCAAAGCAAGGCACTGAATTGCAATTTATTTTAATGCAAATCAAACTTTGCATGTCATCATCTGAGTAGCGAGCTCCGTTTATCCTCAATGGCCAGAAAGGAGCTGGAGGTGGCTCACTCAGATGTGGATGTCTGCGCTGTAAACCCACGGTTTGTGAGGTAACTCCTAGTGTGTGAGTGGGTCAGACGCTGTTGGAGTTTTTACCTTAAATACGGGTTTGTATTTGGATGGCTGCGCTGGTGATTGCCAGTGTAAGATGCCCAGATTCATTTCTGAGGTAAGTGCTTGCATTCTGCTTTGGTGTCTTAGAAGATCACTCAGTTGACAGCACAGTCCGGGGCTCGGTAGGAAATACCATTAAATGAGAGCTATAATTTGACCATAAATTAACTTCACAAAACTTAAGGAAAAATAACTAGTCCCCTGACGTTAATGCTATATTTGCTTTCCTAGTTCTTTGGTCAAGGGCAGCCCTGCTTTTCAAATTTTCTGTATATGATATAAAACATCTACAATTCAGTTTGTCCTGGGGAAGTTTTGATTTGCTTCTCACCGAGTCTGAAAAACAAAAAAGAAATTTGAGCCATATTTGGTAGAGGCAAACACCTGGACTTTGATTTTTAAAGAGGAAGTACATAAACAGATAATAAATCAGGCTACTAAAGCATTATACCGAGACAGTAACAATATACAGATCTTTTGGTTTTACAGAGATTTTGCCTGTATTGTAGAGTGGCATATTTTTCATATTACATACACTTTCCAAGCATTTACAAGTGGATGTGGACCTGTTCTGCTCCTCAGTTTTTCACAGAGGAAGCTCACGTTACATTACATGACTGATGTGTCTGTCATTGTTCCATTCACAAATCTGCAATTAGCAGATGGGAATATATATTTTACTGTTTATTTAAACATCAAGCAACTGAACAAGTGAAAGCAAAAACTGTTAAAAGACAGTTCCATTTTCCTATCAGGTTATTTTTTAAAGATGAAAAAAATGCTGATAATTGACATTGAGCATAACAGGTCCCTTTCTGGCATGGTAATATTTTCTCCGCTCAGTGACCCGCTCCTCTGACCGGTCGATTGTTTTACATTACCATCCCCTTTGCATTTCCCTTTGCCATGTCCTCACCCTCCCCACATACATGCTTGCAAAACGTTCCCCTGCCTCACCTCTTCTCCCTATATATTTTCCTTCAGCTTTTATATGCTCCCCTCTTGGTTACTGGCGTTTTCTCCTGCTCCCCATATTCCTCGTCCCTTTTCCCATTTTCCTGTCAGAGGTGACTTTCCCAGAGGATGCTTCATCTCATTGCATTTGGGAGAGAAGACTGAGCACAGTCTCATTCCTCATGGAGCATCTGCGGAGGCCAACTTAATTTAGGTTTTTTTCACAACTTTTTACAAATAAACCTAGTTTAATCTAGTGGAATATTTATGAGAGTCGGCGACACTGCCAGTGGCAGGAGTTTGGGGAAGACAAGCTCCTAAAAGTCTCCTAACTTAGTGATTATTTTTTGCCTTTGTGTATGTTACAGCGCATGTCTCATTTTGTTTGTTCTCTTGTAATTCACACGCCATAGTAACAGAAATTCTTATAGCCACAGAAGTTTTTAAGCCTGTTTTCTAATCCTGTTCTTGGCCTTAGCTGTACTTTATAAAATGAAACTAATTATTAGGGTTTGAGCATGGTAGAAGTTTTCAAGAACTCAAAGTCCGTTTGCTATTGTTTTAGATTGTTTTGAAAATCTCTGCCAAATCTGCCTGTGATCTTAGTCTTCTTGCCTTCGCCAAAGCTAATGCAAGATAGATGCGGTCAGCTGAGCAAGCAGGGGAAGCAAGAACTGCTGCGGTTATCGAGCCATATTTTGTACAGCATCTGAAACCCTAAAGATACATGTTTATGTCCTTTAAAATCACAGAGATAGAGATGTAAAGTGTAGAGGCTTATCATTTCCACCTCCAAATAAATTTGGTTAAAGCTGGCTAGCAGGATGCTGTTAGTACGTATGCCTTAAAGTGAATCAGTAAACTGTCCTCAGCTGCGGCTGTCAGTGCTCCAGCCCGTGGGCAGCTCGGTGTCTCAGGAGCTGCCGCTGAAGCGAGGAGAGTGGGGACTGCATCTGCAGGCTTACTTACTGCCGGGCGGGTTGTCCTGGGGGTGTCTTTTGGCATGCTGGACAGAGTGCTCCAGAAAACAAATGCTCCCACAGCTTTCACGGTGGAAGAGCCGTTACACCTCAGCAAGCGACAGCGTAAGTTCACAGTTCCTTTTGCTAAGCAATTCCTTCACTTCTCATTGCACTATTTGTAATACGCAGGAGGCATCATTCGCCGACTGCCGCATTCCCACTGACCGCTTCAGACTAAGGCTGCGTGACTCCCTTTTGAGCCTGTGTTTAGAGGAGTTGGAACTATACCCCCAGTGGAGCAAGGAACTGCAGATCTCGAAGATATTTTGGTAGCAGCCCCTTTATTGTCTTTTGCTGGCTGTGAATATTTCATGCTACCCATATGGTTTTCTGTCTGCCTTACTGGAAAGCTACACTCTCAGCTGTATTTGTTTGGTAACACCTTGTGTGCAACCTGCCGTTTCCTCTGATGGCTGGTTCACTGACAGAGCCAAGAGTGTGCAGGTAGATTGCATTAAGAAGTCAAAAGTATAAGAAAAAAAGCCCCTAAAATAATAAATCCTCTCTTAATTATAGCTGTATCCCTGAAAATAAGTTTAGTTTACATGTTTTTATGTTTAGTACATAGATCTATCTATTTCCTCTAAAGTGGAAATTCTTGGGAAAAAATAGTGGTTTTTTTATTATTCTGTTTAAAGACAATATTTGAAAGTTGCGTAAAAATATATACTTAAACCTCTGTATTTGACATAAGATATGCAGTGACAACCCCATGTGCTGCGTGCCTACGCATTTGGACCCACGAGTGAGGCCAAGTTTCGCCCTACGTCGTGAAACTATCGCTGCATTTCAGTGACTTGCAGCAGCCTGGTTCTCCACCTTCGCAGCTGCAGAGAGACGTACGTTGTCTCTCCCACTCCACATCATCGACACGGGATTTTCAGCAGAGTTGTCGGTGCTGAAGAAATGAACTCGCCAGCCACAGCAACGCTGCAATTGTTTAATTTCACAGCGGAAAGTTTTGCTGAAGATGTAGTAAATAAAAGGGTTATACGCTGTTGACGATTTGGCAAACAGACAGGGCAGCAGTGTAACAATGGGCTGTAGGGAACCGCTGGAGTTAAATATGGACCAGAAGCTGGCTGCTGCATACGGTGTCCATGAGCTCAGGAACCCGACTGAGATGAGCACGGCCATCTGAAAGGCAAACAGGGCTTCAGTCCTCGGCTTGCACTGACAGGATCTGATACTTAGGTGCGTGCTGTGTAGATGAAACCACACCTGAACCAGCTGAAATACCTGAAACTGTACACTTACTATGTTGTGACATGAGCACAGCTAACACCGGGCAATGCATACATGCTTTTATTCCCACCTAGTAGATCTACACTGTGGGTTTCTTATGATGCAGCTGTTGTTTTCATCTCCTTCCCTGACACTGGCTTCAAAAGGTCATGGAGACAGCCCAGCCTGACAGTACAGCCTAGCAATAGGCTGGCCTCTGGAACACTTGGGTCAATTCTGCTTTTCCACAAGAAAAGTGCTTATTTGAAAAATTTTATGTTAAAAAACTCTGTTTCCATACAGAATTTCTGTGTAGCTCTCGCTCAGAGTAGCCACTCAGTTGATTAAAAATAGCTGGGATGATAGAACAAGACCTCAACCCAGCTACAACATGAAAGGATTTGACAGCTGTTCTGGCATGACTGGAAATCTATATGTCCATGAAAGTCTTGGATGCAAACTGCCTAAAGATTGTTAAAGCTGCATTGTAGCTATGATAGATTGCTATTGGTATAATATGCAATGCAATTATAATCGATCATAATATAAGCATATAATATGCAATGATAATATTTTACTATATCGCTATAAGCTACTGACATGACAAGGTTTTCAGGAACCCCCTGCTCCTCTGAGGGGTGCAGAGTATGGGTGAGACTGGAACCACATCTCCATCTTTCACCAATACTAGACAAAAGCAATGAAGGGTCATCACGAGCCATGCATGAATAGAGCCAGTTCTCCATAAGCTCCTGATTACTGCAGACTCTTCTTATCACTGGGATAACTCACCAATGTCAGCTTCTTCTCCAGTTTAGCTGCATTAGGGATCCTGTCAATATTCTGGATCTCTTGGTATGCTTTATGAACCTTCCAGGCGATTCCCAAGTAACAGGCAACGATGGTCAGTGCAGGCAGGACTGTGCACAGGAGGAACATGCTCAGGATGAATGAAAAGCCATTGGAGGAGCTGTGGAACTTGCTCCAGGCTATTGTACAAGAGATGCCAAATGGCTCAGGGCCATAGTAGCCCCAGCCTACCAAGGGCAGAATGGCCCAGAGCAAGGAGTAGAGCCAGATGAAAGTAATCAAGATGCGAACAGTGTTCTTGGTGATTTTGTTACCTGCAAGAAAGAGACAGAGCAAGCATATATGGATCTCATCTCAGCCACGGTTTTTTTGCTATAACTTCTTCTCAAACAGAAGAGTGGTGGCTATAGATATATCTGGGCTGCTGCTGCGGTTCCCTAAGCCTTGGTCTTCTTGAGAAACATAACAAAGAGAGTCCATGGATTGGGTGAGACCTGAGTGCAGCCCTCAGTGCTGATCTTGAGTTTACCAAGTCAGGGAGCTTTACAAGATCAAGTTGATCTCAAATGTACTGTGCTTCCAGGCCAGGAACACCAGGAGAATACTCCTTCCTCTCAAATTCCAGTATGTCTGCTTGCACACAAATAGGAAGACAAGACAGTCTAGTCCAGCAAAACATTTGGGCTCTCCACTCTGAGGCGGTTTCACTTGGTGTTACTGAGAAGTGAGAATTCTCGTTGTTTAATAAGAAATTTAAGCAGATCCTTCTAGGAGTATAAGGGCTTCATATTGGACTAAAATTAGAGGCTTATTCCTACAGTTACTGAACTGATGCTCCATGCCACATTCCACAAAGTATGTCTCGGAACACAATAGCCCAAATGCATCACTACAAGGTTACCAGAAATGTAATTACTTACTGTTAGATTTGGATGAATTGGTAACAAGGAATCGAATCACAGCCATGGCACATAGGGTCATCATGCTGCAGACACCAAAAAGGAAACCCATCAGAGCATAATATATGCAGGATGCATCTCCTCCCAGCCAAGCATGGTTCCAGGCGGATGCAATGGCCAGTGGATACATGCTGATTGCCATTCCAATATCTGCTACTGCCAAGTTAACTGTAAGCAGCTCCGGTGACTTCAGGAGGGAAGAGCGTTTCACAGCTGTAGCAAGGACAGCTGAATTTCCAAGGATTGTCAGGATGGCTGAAAGAGAAGAATCAGCACAGACAATAATATCACATAGTTAACACACCTGTGAAATCCATTGATTATACAAAGGATGTGAAAAATTATGGTCATTAGCCTAAGACTAAAGTCTAGAAGACAGGACAGACTGGGAGACTAGCCAGAATTCAGCACCTCCCAGGCCAAGACACTGCTGTGCTGATGCTTTCAAAAGACACCGGTGTGCACCTGCTATGCCCTGCTATGAAACCATGTTCTTCAGCTCATGGTGAGGAAACTTGTTCTCTTGGGTGGCAGATAGGAAATGCCACCTAGATGGCATCTCTAAGAGCTGCTACACAGCTCAGCATCCTCACCACAGCATCCACTGCTTTGCTTCAGCCAGCTCTTGGGTTTCAGTTCCTGCCTCCCTGCTAGACAGGGATTTCCCAGTCAGGTGGTATTTCACTATGGAGCTGCTAGAGCAAAGAGCGCTTCAGATTTCTGTTCACAGCCTCCTGCAGTGCTGACCAGCCTTATCCACTGGGGGAAATGTTGTCATATGAGTAGCAGACCATATCTTGCCCCTTCATATCACCACACTATAACTCTTCGCTTCCATGTCACACACCCCTCTCCATGCACTATATCCCACCTATTCCCCTGTGGCTCCTACCTCATGTGAATAGCTCACATCCATTCACTCCACTCTTACAGTATCTTGCACAACACACCATCAAGTAAAATGGACCTATGCACCTTCATTTTTCCCTGGTAATATCCTCACTTCTTCCTCCTACTGAAGAACTCCAGCTGTCCTGCCTGCTTGTTCTCTCCTCTCATATGGTGCCCTCCACTTCCCAAAGCCTTCCCTCTTTGCAGTGCACCTTCCACTGGAGCCCCAGCACAAGCCTCCCGGCTCTGAGCTGCCTCGATAGTCAACATGTGCTGGCCGGGCAGCTCATGGTCCTTGCTGGTCAAGCGGATGAGAATCATCGTGTGTCGCAGTTCAGGCACCCACACTGTTCTGGTGGTCTCTGAGTGCAGTGAGACAGACCACAGAAACTGTTTAGCCAGAGGCATGCAACAGACTGGAGATCACTTTGCAAAAGGACCTGTCGGACATACATTATTCAGATATGCCATAGGGCTTCAAAGCATTCATGACAACAGTGTCAAAAGTACATATGACGAACAACTAATTTTCTCTTTTCTTTCAAGTGAACGTTGTGCTGGGGCTACGTTTTGATCAAAGGTTTTCCTGAGAAGGTGTCCTCTAAAAGTCAGAAGTGAAATAGGAAAACAGAAAAAAACGTTCTGTCATGTTCCCTTGTCGCTGTGAATGCAGAAAGGCTGCGTTTGCTCACAGATGCCACATAATGAAGTGCCCACGGAGGGAATTAATCAAGGCACATGCAACAAAACGGAATAAATACATTGGCATAAATCCAAGAATAGGCAGGAGATGTCAAGAGAAAGCCTTAAATGAAACAGAGGTACAAATCTGAGACACACACACCCCCCATCCCTCATTCATTCACTTTCTGACAACATTCACTTGGCACCTCTGGATATGCCTGAAGAGTCCCCTCAGCTCTCAAGAGGCAGGTGTCTGCTCGCACAGAGATGCCTGCTGTGGCTTGGTGTGGGACCACCTGCTGACAGGCAGCAACCTGGTGAGAAGAGCACTCTCCTGCCAAATGACAGCCGCAGGCTGGAACATCCTCAGGCTTCAGGAGGCAAATGAACCTTGTTCACTTCTCTGAGAGCCCTAACCACTAGGCAAGGGGTAGGGAAGCAGCTCTTAGTTTTACCATCAGAGGTGGACATCAAGGTCCACCCTCTCTTTTGCTCTGACAGATGCTGTTCCCCTCCGTCCCACTGCCTGTGAGGCTGCTGGCTGGCGTGGGACAAAACTGCAAGAGCGGGCTAGTAATCAAATAGCAGAGAGGACTGGGGGGAGTGTTGCAGCCCATGCCCTGGCCTTGTTGCTTCCTAATGAAAACATGTTTTCAGGGGACAAATAGGCCTTCCTGCAGCCCCCAGTGAGGTGGCAAAGCTATGGATAAATGCAACATGGTTTTCAGTTAAGCTCACTGCTTTGTATATGGGATGCTTGTGAGACTCCCTACATGATGTAGTGAGCCTGGCTGCCACACTGGGCTCTTGATCCAGTGCTGGAAGCTATGCCTGAAGTTTAGGTGCCTAAAAGCCCTTTAGAAGTGTGAGACTGTAGCATGGTGGCACAAGAGCAATAGCTGCAGGGGGACCTCCAGCCTCCAGCCCTTTGTTGCTGCCCCATCCCATTACCTAACTGCATCTACATATTTACATTTGTGTGAGAAAGGAGCAGGCACCCTGGCTTGGATTAGAAGAAAAACCCTTTGTTGTTTTGCAGATAGTGATTTTTCTCACCCTGAGTTGTGCTCTCTGCTGTCAGTACAACTGAGGGGACAGCACAGTGCAGTGCAGGGAAGTGTGCACGAACAGGGGTGAGATGTGAAATGCTAAAGCCCAGCATTGCCGCTCAAAGCCTCTTTACTGAAGCACATAAAAACACACACCTGTCTTTCTTAAATCCATCCCAACCAGGGTTTTCAAGTGAGCTGAAGGGAGGAAGGTACTTGCATCTTAGCAAAATTCAGTGGGACTGCAAGCCTAAACCAATTCCGCTCCTCTCCAAATCTATAATGGTAGTAAACAAATCACATGGGTACATGCAATAAACAGACAAGGAAGAAAACACTTGGCTAAAGCCATGGTGAAGCAGAAGGAGATATCCCCACTTGTATTTCACTGTTAATCTGCCTTCAGCAGGGCAAAGAGGCCATTATAAAACCAGACCTGCTATTTGGAAACCCCTTGCTATTTTATACCAGTTCACCCTACCGAGACACAGCTGCTCTTCAAGCATAATGACACCTCCTGCCCCCACCAAGGGTCTGACCAAAGCTGCTCTGCCCTGCTCAGCCTTATGAGATGGGCTGCCTCCTCTCCCAGTTCACGGGGCTGATATGCCAGGATAAGCAGCAGACAACTTATTTCGAACACTCGTGATGCCGCAAACTTGTGCTGGCAAGTCTTCAGCATCGAAACAAAAGATTGCAAACCTGAGAGTGAAGATTAATCCTGGCATTCAATGCACTCAAAAGCACTAAGGAGGGGATCCTGTGTGGAAACCGATTTTCTGTCATTTCCCTCCAGCTTCCTCTGGCTGACCGCAGCACGGATGGGGCAGCCCCCATGTGCCTGCTCCTAGGCTTCAAGCAAACAAGCAGGCTGTGAAGGCAGAACTCACCTATGATCAGAAGAAAGACCCCAGCTCCATAATCCACTATGGGGTGGAGTTTGGAAACGTATTGCTCCTCCATTGTCCTTTGTGGAAGTGGGTGAAGGTTTTAAATCAAAGGCGAAGTGACTGTAGGGGCAAAGAGACTCTTCCTCATGGTTTGCCTGCTGCAGATGTGAGCCGGGCAGTTGGGTGCTGTCAGTGTGAAGGCACCCTCCTGCTTTCTCCTCTCTCCCTCCCTCTCATGTGGCAGGGGAGAAGCCTGGAGTGAGGGAAAGGCTCCCTCCCTGGGGAGGCAGAGTGAAAGCTAGGCAGAGCCACTGCCAGAGCGATCCCGCCTGCCTGGCTGCCTGGCTGGCAGAGCATCTCTCCACCCACCCCCTCCTCTCACACCGCTCTGCTCCTTGCCTTGTCAAGAAACTTCACAATGCAAATCCCCTCAGACCGCCATCGCTGAGCAAAAACAATCGTCGTTCAACCATCAGCAGCCTTGGGAAATAAATCCAGGCTGTGGGATCAGGCAGGGGAAGGAACGTTGGGAGTTTTGTCTCCCAGCGTTATGGCTGAGTATGGGGAATACGAGGCTGGGGTGGGGGATTGCTGTGTTGAAGTGTCAGAGGAAAGCTGTTTGCTGCAGGGCTTCGGAGGGGTCACAGTCACACCACTGAAGGCAGGACTTCCAGAGCTGCGCTAGAGGATGCTCAGCCCCGAGTGCACAGCTGCAGAGCACCACAGCAGAACCAAGCTCTGAGTTCACTCCAGTGACACACCAGTGTTTTACTTGGCAAGCAACCAGAGCAACACCTCATATCCAATACCTGAGCCTAAAAATCATCATAATGCTCTCTTGGTCTTTATAAACAATGCCAAATTTTGCTCCAGCCCCCAAATACGTGTTCCAGGCTTATCTATCAATTTACATATGCAGGGTTTGGGTTTGGTGCATGCAAGTTACAGCTCTGTAGTTGCAATGCCATTAACTTGACTTTTAGCCTGGGCACACTGAAGCACAGCCAGCACATTGAAGAGCAGATATATACTACATTATTTAATTCCAGTACCTGGATATGCTAAGCTCCATTAGCATCATTCTCTGCTTGGCCTATTTTACTCTGTTCAGACATAGGGAATTTTAAGATCCCCAAGAGCATGTGTGCAATCTAAGTGGAATATAGGTGCTTCAGTATAGCAGTAGCAGCCTAAATTCTGAAATCTCTAGGAAACTGAGAGATTTTAAATGCTTTGAGTTTCACCAGAAAGCAACTCTAGCCATGCACAGGTATGCTGCCACCTCAGCTTTGCTGAATGCCTCTGTGCTTTTTCCCTGCTGAAGCTGCCTGGGATTTACACACCAGGGATCCCAGCACTGAAGACTTCGAGGAGTTTAATTCAGCAACCAAGTACACACATGCAGCACAGGGCTCAGCAGCACTCACAGCCTTCTCAAGGCAACTTTGTCCTAAAAGCTTAGCCATCCTCTATGAAATGGAGAAATCAGTTTCCTCCTCTGTTTCACAGACTCAGGTACATGTTTTTCTTGTAAGAGGGCTTCATTCTGCAGGTTATAGATGCTTTGAGATGAGGAGAATGACATAACAGGGAGATGCTTTCCTCTCGACTTGAAGCTGGATCGCTCCACACTCAAGTCACAAGATTGGAGGGAGAAAAACCAAATGGTATCAGACTAGTGTGGTGCTGAAGGGAGTCCTTGCTCCAAAAGTTGATATATTTTGCAATGAACAGCTACGGCATTAAAAAAAAAAAAAATAATCCCTCTGCAGGGGTAATGGTGGTTCAGTATTGGCCACTAGCTACAGCTTCAAAGGGAATCAGTCTCACAGAGGTGCTGCTCAGGGTATAGTTATCACCTCAGAGAAACAAAATCCCTTTCTCTGGGACCATGGCCCCACATCAGGATTCCCCACTGGCAGCATGCTGGGTGTTACGCTGACACAGACACAAACCTTATTTTTAAAGGAGATTGAGTACTACCAAGAGTTAGGTGGCTTCATTAGCCCACACAATGCTCTAGTTCCCAAATCCCGCTGCTAGGAGCTAAATGTAGGCAAGATACAGAGGAGGAGAGCAGAAAGGGAATGTCTATTTTTCCATCAGAGAACAAACACTGTAGTTCATACCATTATCAGAATGGAGATTTCAGGAGATGCTACAACCTAATGATTCCCATCCTCAGAAACCACTTCCCTGCGCTAAGCTACTTCTTGACTGGGTCTGGCTTGTGTGTAGTCAGCTCAAGTGTTTCTGAAAAATTCCCCCAGCCCATCCAAGTCACTCCAAAGTCAGTAGAAGCACAAAGGAGTCTGCATGTATTCATGGCATAGATAAGTACTAGGAGATGGAACAGTTCTTCCCCAGAGCTTATAAAATTCTGATTCAGTGACAGAAATTGCTGGCCTGAAAAATCTGAACAGATAAGACAAAAAGTTTGTGAGACTGCTGTTTAAACTGGGCAGCTAGCAAAGCACAAGTTATGGGTAGAGGGGAAGAAAAAACAGGCAAAAGGGACTTTGACTCTTATCTGGGTGAAAAGAGACCAATGTTCCAAACCTTGATCCAATGAAAAGAGCACATGAAGTCCTTACAGAATCACTGAGGCTGGAAAGCACCTCTGAAGTTCATCTAGTCCAAGCCTCCTGCTCAGAAAAGGATCAGCTACAGGATTGTGCAAGGCTGTATCTGAGGGTTTGTATATCTCCAGGGATGGAGACTCCACCACAGGTGGAGCTCCTCCACTGACAACTTATTCCAGTGCCCCTTTGTGGTCTCATTCAAAGTCTCATACAGTTTTCAAATAAAGATACCACCGAACCCAAGAAATCAAGCATCTACTCATTAGATGTTCAGTGCAGATGTCCTTCCCTGAATGTTCCTTGGTAGCAGATATTCAACTGAATGTGGCTGGTTGTTGCAATGCTTCTCAAGGCTTGCCTGTATAAGCAAGTATCAGTTTAGTCTAGGAAGGTAGAGTATATATGATATTAATTATAAAAGGAAGTTGTTCTATAAGAAAAGGCTAAAAAAGGAGAGATATGGTGTCTCAAAAACATGGCTAGTAATGAGAGTGAGTCTTAAATAGCTTGATCAAATCAGTGTAGTCTTTTCAAGAAAGAGAGTTTACCATTTGATCCCAATTTGGGAAGAACTGTCTGCTAGAGTCCACAAAAGACACAGTAATTCCCGTGACAGGAAGCAGAAGATTGCTGCATTCTGACAATTATACCAATATAGTGCACACAAAACCATGATATTGGTAAATTAAATAATGCCAGCACCACAAAGGTTCTGGAATTCGACTGTTCACCTTGTTAAATTCATGGAACAGTTGTCAGCACTGTTTTGGGCTGGGCCAGCTACAACTTTTCTAAGTCATTCCAAGGTTCAGGTCAGCTAAAATTGGCCCAGAACCATTCCCAGCAAGGTCATCAGTTTTGAAGACAAAGTGGCTCTGTTTAGTTCCCTAGTACAGATGTTGCCCGTGAGTTTTGTTCTTATCCTGGGTACACACATTTATCTAAGAAATAGATTCTCAAGGTGCAGTCATTAGATGGGAAGTAACTGTTTTAACGGATTGTTAGCACTCAGACAAAGCTTAAAATGCTGATAAAGAAAAACCTTTGGAAAGTTTCCTGATCTGTGCTACGTGATCAGCTTACCTAATGTTTCTTTTTGTCCTTTCTTGGTGAAAGCATGACAGAAGGCTCAGTTCAGGCAGCCTGATGTCACTCAAACCAAGCCAGATCTCCTGCTTTCCCACTTGTTGCATGGTCCATCCTCTCACTACTGAAATAAGGCATTGAATTTCTTCAGGCAAGCAAAGAGAAACCAGAGGCAAGATTAAAACCTTTTGCTGAGAATTTAATAACTCCCTCGAGACCCCACTGACTACATCAGAAGCCTAATCCTCTTCCAATTTTTGTGGGCACCTTAGATTACACTGTGTGGCTATTTCATGCTGGTTTAGATGGCATCTCATTTATTGTGAAACTCTGATCTTAGCATTCACATGGGGTAGGATTACATCAACAGTTCGGTTACGAAATGGAAGAAAAGAAAATAAATGATTAAAACCAGAAGAGCTGACTGATCCCAAATCCAGTGCATTATTCATATGTCGTTTAACAACAGCAAGTTGTACCCAGCATTATCTTTCTGCACGTCAGATCAATCTAGATTATCTGTTTACAAACAAAGCATGGTCAAAGTTTATACATCTTGGCAGACCCAATTTTTGGGGACCGTAATTTAGAATTGTTTTGTGAAATTTTGCTTCAGTTTAAGAAAGTCTTCTTTAAATTAGAGAGATGGAAGAATAAAGTTGCTATGTATTCACTTCTGAAAGGTTATATGAAACTTTGAATGAAAAATGAACTCACCATGAAATCATATATACATATTTGTTGTAAATATATACATATATATAAAGCAAGTTCCTATTGTTGATGTAAAGCAGGGTATGGGTTGAGTAATTACTTGATGCTACCAAGGTAGAACATCCTTCAACTTTATTCTTACTTTCCACTTGTGGGGTGTGGGGGGGAAGTATCCTTAATCTGTAGGAACAAGGGAGTTATTCTGAATTACCAGTTTGCCAGTACATGGTAGTTCAATTTGCAGAGATAAGATGTCTCAATGTTTGGAGCTCTTTCAGCTAGGAATATTGAGTTGGGTTTGGTATCATTTGTCAATCATTGATATCTCCTGATATCTAGAGAGGGCTATGAATCTATGTCCCTATCAGCACAGAATTCACGTCTCTCAAAAAGAGTCATGTGTCATTTAGAAAAGCAGAACGGCTTTGCTATTCCAGTTTATCTCCAGCTGCTCTGTCCAGATCTTTTCTTCTGTGAAGACTCTGAGATTTCAGGCTGAGTAGAGGACTGCAAACAGTCTACTTGGGCAGTCCCTTTTGGGTGCTTTCTCCTTACTTCAAAACAAGTCTGATGCACACTAAAGTTTTTTCATTAACAAATGCCACCTTTTTCAAACTCCTTGGAGGAGATAATTTCATCATATTCTCCAGGAATTCCTACAACTTCCTACCATTTAACTATTAGGCTATCTCTGCAGTCTTACTTTTGGAAGCTCATTTTTGAGCTGAGACCTCTAGCTGAGCTTCTAGCTTTCACCTCCATTTATGAAAACCAGAATCAGCATTTAAGTTGAATTCTCAAGAGTCTGCTCATGAAGTTTTATGTTTTCAACAACCAAATCTTGTTTAAGCTGGTATTTGCAACCTCAAGCATAGTAATTTGTAAATTGTTTTCTTCTGGATGTCTGCACTGACTTGCATGTTATTGCCTGAGGGGTTATTTACAAAGTCTAAATTTGGTCTAGGGACACCAGCCTCCCTAGCTTCCCCCTACAGTAACTGAAGGTAGCTGCCCCCTTGAAGAATCCAGCTTGGATCAAGAAATTTTGCTCTTTCACTAAAAACATTTTTACATATAATACTGCTAGTTAATGCAGTCAAAGTGAGTACAGCTCTCCACCATAGCAATTAGAGACTCACCAGGAAAACCGGACTTGCAGCTGTTATTCCAGAGTGTTTGACCCCAGAGCAGAAAATCGACCCCAAACACAAGAACATCTTGTATGCGCAGGACTGAAAGATGATTTTAAGACTTTTTATATCACCTTTATTCTTCACTTTTAAGAGCTGTTCAGTGCTACTGGCAGTTTGAGGTGAGAGTAAATAGCAGTTTAACACTAAATGAATGACCAGCGATTGAGATGTGAGGAAACAAAAACTTGTACAGCTTCCACACTAGGACTAGTAAGTATATCATGGAACTAAAGCCAGAAGCTCACATGTATTAAACAGTGATGCCATCAGCTTTTGTAGCTGGTAACCATTGATACTTATTCTGCATTGGTGAAAAAGAGAGGACAAGATGTAAGCTGTGAGAACAGTTGCATGTGGAGTAAAGCTGTGTCATGTCCCTGACAGGACAAGCCAGCTCTTTTCAACTGGGCAATAGGCTGCCCTCTGAGGGATAATTTTTTTAAACTTTTTTTTCCCCAGAGTTCACAAATATGAAATGAAAGGCACTAATTTGAGAAGCAATATGAAAACAAGACAAAGCAGAAACATAGCATGAGGTGGAAAGGGAAAGATGGTAATGCGATATGAAAAGGTTAATTCAACATCCAAGTATGAAGCGTATTATAGGTTTTTCTTTCAAAGGCGTAAGAAGACAGACACTAATTCACTGCGAGTGGAAAGGAAATGGCACCAAAGGTGCTAACATAATATGAAAACTACTATTATGTCAGGAAAAGAGACAAACAAAATGTATTGCCCGTGGTGTGGAATTTGACGATGGAAACCTGCTCACACTTAACACGGTGACAGTGTTCCCAGATCTCAGTTTAATAGTAGTATGAACAGCACTAACCCTCTCATTTTCAAGGTTTCAAAGACAAATTCATATCCTGTTATGCTGGATATTGCATCAATAATCACAAGGGGACACTTGCTTGCAGTTCACGTAATTTTCCAACTGTTTATTCAGTAGTTTTTGGTAGCAAACTCCACTGAATTTTCCTTTCCTTTGCATTTTGGTCCTGCACTTCATGGTTCCTCTGTGTCATTAAGACCATGGGAAAAAGTCATACAACTTGTAGAATGGACCACCCAGCAGTCTACCATCACAGGAATATCACTGTGTAGTAGCTTTGTATCTTCATCCTCTGCGCACCTCTAGGCAGACTGCAATGACATGCAAGACATGCAAGAGCATGGCTAAAGGGAAGGATGAACTGGGAAGCAATGCATTGCAGCTGCGTGCACACCAAAAAGCCAGTGAACAGATTGAATCGCTCAAGACTCTACAGTTCTGTGTAACTGTAGCATGGTGGCAATGAAGACTTGACTGTCTGTGATCCTAAGCTCAGAAGTGTCCTGGAAGCAACAAAATAGAAATAATGCCACTGGGAGCCAGACATCAGAAAGGGCTCACAGTGTGTAGGGTTGGGACCATACCTGCCCAGATCCCTCCAGCAGCACTGGGAGCAGGAAGGCCAGCTCTTCAGGACTCTCCCCAGCCTCAAGACTAGTCCCAGCTCTTCTTCTCCTTTGTCTCTTTTTCATATGACCTAGTGCTGATTTGGACTCATTCCTTCCTGATTTGAATGACAAAACTCAATTCTCTCCACTTTGTCCGGGAATCATGCTGAGAGGTAGCAGTGCCCCAACAGCACAGGTGAAACTGGTCCTTCTCTTTGTTCCTTAACTTTGGTAGCAGGACTAGGATCTGGCAGAATCAAGACAGGACAAAACAGGCTGTTTGTCATGCAGGGTCCTATGGAATGGCAAATACTAGAGGGCCCTTTTGAACATAGGCATGAGGACAATAAAACCCAGCCAGTGCTGCCTCTGGTAGATTCCATTGATTGCATTCTTGCTTGTGTTGGTGTTGCATGTTCCACTGAAGGACGGAAAGGGGAATTTGTTTTGAGGAGAGTTTGTTAGATTTATTTAAAGGTAGTCAGAGGAAAGGCTTACCAGAGTAGGAGATGAGATCAAGGTATTTTTAATACTTTTGGGGACAGAGCTGAAGTATATACTGATATTCTTTAACCAAATGGTGCAACCTAGTTGTGTTTACACCATGGTGTCTCTGGACACTCTGGGTTTACAAACACTGCCTGCAGAACTGAAGCTCCAAGGCTTCAAAGGCAGGAATACAGCAGACCAGGAGTGTGACACCAAAGCAAACATGGCTGTTTATCCAGCTACTGCAGACAGACAGTGGATTAGGGTTCAAGTGTGCAGTCATATGGCACTAGAGATGAACTTGATGGTACTGCTCTGGCCCTGCTATTGCCTACTGTGTGATACTCATTAAGTCACTTTTTTCTTCTTTCTGCCTCTGAGTTATTCACTGAGATCGTACATTTTTCAAGGTCTGACTGATCTCCTACTATTTCTGCTCAGTGTCTGGTAACAATGCAGTGCCATTACCGGCTTGTGCCTCTCAGCACCATTGTGATACAACAATAGTTTTAAGAAGGAGGCCAATTTTCTTTCATATTAGGATTTGGGTAATTTTACTCTTACTAATTTATAAAGGGACCCACACTGGGAATTCAGAAATGCCAGGATTACAACTTATTATTTAGAGACACTTGGAAGAGAAAAATAGCTGAGAGACTGAATCCCATAAAAATATGCTGGAAAATATGAGTGGAAATTCATGGAGATGCTTCTCTTGGATGGAAAAGAACAGGTTTCCTTGTTCAATCTGAAACACAATGTTTAATGGAGAAAGAAAACAGAAAGACTGGGAAACAGACACAACAGAGACTTGATGATAACAAATCTCTTATTAGGTAGAATGGGGAAGACAAAACTTCTGTTCCACAATAAGCTGTGGTGGCACCAACAGTACCTTTTAAATGACTCTGTTAAGGACAGCATTCAGTGTAGCTGCCTGCCTGGCAACTACTAATGCAACAATGCACTGCTAAGGCAACATCCCTGGACCTTAACTTCATGTGAAAGACATTGCTTGGCTGAGTGTGTTTAAGGGTGCTGAGCAGCAGGGATGGCACCAGAAGCCTCATGTCAAGACCCTCTGTTGTTTTCATGGTCTTTATCAAATTTGCAAAATCATGTTCAGGTCTCTTTTTCAGCCTTCAGATTGTATTTATGTGAGTGAGAGAAGTCACAGGTATTCTGTCTTGAGTTCCTTTCCGTGGCCTTTTGACCATTTCAGCCAAGTAGTGCTTAATCCTCACTATACAAGTGCCAGGCTTCAAGCTGGCTGTAAAAATGGCACAGAGTGGGACTGTGAGACAAAGAAGAGAAACTACCATACTACTTTCTTGATATTATTAGATATTAGGCACTAACATTTTAATTGCTTGAGTTTTCCAAGTTAACTGAGTTGCAGCTACATGTTGCTTTCAGGCAGCACATCCCACACCTCTGCACTGAAAGGTGCTTTAGGGTTTACTTCCTAGCACTTCACCCCTTTGCAGTGGTGAGAAATGTCGTTTTCAGGGGTATAAGAATCATCAGATGGTTTGGGTTGGAAGGGACTTTAAAGATCAAGTAGTTCCAAACCCCCTGCCGTGGGCAGGGACATCTTCCACTAGACCAGGTTGCCTAAAGCCCCATCCAACCTGGTCTTGAGCACTGCCAGGGATGGGGCAGCCACAGCTGCTCTGGGCAGCCTGTGCCAGTGACTCACACCCTCACAGCAAAGCATTCCTTCCTGATATCTAATCTAAATCTACCCTCTTTCAGATTAAAGCCATCCCATCTTGTCCTATCACTCCATGCCCTTGCAACAAGTCCCTCTCCAGCTTCCTTGCAGGCCCCCTTTAGGTACTGGCAGGCAGCTATAAGGTCTCCCCAGGGCCCTCTCTTCTGGTTGAGCAACCCCAGCTCTCTCAGCCTGTCTTCATAGGAGAAGTGCTCCAGCCCTCTGATCATCTTTGTGGCTTCCTCTGGACTTGCTCCAACACCTCTGTGCCCCTCTTATGTTGGGGGCCCCAGAGCTGGATGCAGTACTGCAGGGAGGTCTCATGACAGTGGAGTAGAAGAGATCATCTAAGTTGCAGAAAATAATTCCCACAAGTGTTAATAACTTGCAGTCAGGTGCTGCACTCATTGCTCTTGATACTTGACAGAAAACAAAAGTGGGATCAGGGGATAAGTAAATAATTTAGTGGATATTTCCTGTATTTGCACAGAGAAACTTTCAGCTATTTCCTCCGTGTTTAAAAATGGCTCAGCTATGCTTTGCTAACATGGAGTTGTCCCTCTGATTACCTTCCAAGGGCCACTCTGCAGTTAAAAACTAGTAAGAAGATAAAAGTCCTTCAAAAAGCTATGCATCACTGCAGTGTTCTGCATCTCCAGGTATGTATGACACAAATTCCTCCGCTGCTTAAGTAATCTGTACATTGGAAAATATAGTCTCACTTTTAAGACACTGGCTCAGATAATTCTGTAATAGACCATGTTTAAAAACAGCAATTGTGAATACTTTCTGCACTCAATTACACTGAAAAAACAGAGATGAACCTAGCCTCAGAAAAAAACCACCAAACAGTCTTGTGGTAAGGGCCCTGGGGAGTGCTGAGTTCAGTTCCTTCCCTTGCCACAGCCTTCCTGTCTGCTCTTCGGCAAGTGATTAAATCTTTCTGTGCCTTAATGCCCCAAAATTAAACTATGGATATCAACAAAGCTTTCTTCTTCTTCTTCATTACATTCCTTAAATTGCTAGCACGCTTCGTGGCAGAGTTCTGGCCTGTGCAAAATCAGCATTCCCTCAGGCAATGTCTGGACATGATTCAAAGGCTATCAGTATGCCAGGGACCATTCCTGGTGGGCAGTTTCCCTCCTGTGTTGGGATGCAAGAAGGTTTAGGCAGGTAGATCCAAGCTGTGCTACGCCACCTGCCCTGCTGCTCAGAGCACAGCTAATGGCTTGTTTTACTCACATAAGCACAGAGCCTGGGAGCAAAAGGGGCTTGTTGATGTGGTCTTGTTGAACTCACATCAGTGCATGGGGGCAAAGCCCCATGACCCACTTGGGCTTATCTGGAAGTAGAGATGCTTGTCATTTGGATAATCCTTCCCCAAGAGCATTTTCTATTCAGTCTGTATTGCAAACATGTTTGTTTGTTTGTTTGTTTGCAGGCTCCACCTCCTCATTAGGAGAGAATCTCTGTATTCATTCAGAAGGAAAAATTCTAGGCCATCTTTATCCATTACAGTTATTTAGAAAAACTCTGGCAGCCTGAATACAGCAGACACAAAAACGATGAGGTAAATAAAGAACCATAATTATGAAGCTTTTTTTTACTTATCATTTCCGTGTTACTGACTTGTGACCATTTTAATGCGTGGAGTTGACAGGATAATATTAATCTATTTTTGCCTGTAACTGGATATATTAAAATATTTGTCTGTCATGTACTTAAATGGATTTTATAACCCTAACATTAGAAGCAAAACTTATTTATCAGCTTGTAACTGAATATATTAAAAACTGTCACATGTACTTTAGTGGATTTTATTATCCTAATATTAGAAAAAATCTATTTCAGCTAAACAAAACCATTTAGAAATTTCAAATCTAGTTTAGACTGGTCATCCAGACTTCTAGAGTCGATGGTGAAAGACAGGCGTTCTTGGTGGAGAAATATGCACCTTATCTGAATGAGACCGGTTGCCATTTGGAAGTGCGTTTTGACATTACAGGGAGCACAGAGAGGTGTCTTAAGCAAACCATTTGGTTTGTGGTGGTTGGATTTGCTTGAATTAAATCCTGTCCTGACAGACTTAATCCAGGCAACACAAAAAACCTATAAGGAAGGATGAACTGGAACCCAGGTGTCTCAGATATTGAGTTAAGGCTTTAAACTTTGCGTATATTCTCCTTGTTTCCATTACTACTAAAATCTGAAATTCCTCAGACCATGCAACAGCCATGAATCCTGCTTGCTATTTAAAATGAAAAAGTATTTTAGCCATCCAACTTTAATATTATTTTCGCAAAGTTTTTAAATTACCATTTTTTTCCTGTAGAAATACAATTAGGACAATGATGTTATCAGTACTTGAATGATCCTAGTTTGACTAAGTCCTATCATACTGACCTGGATATATGGGGGAACATGAGTTTGCTACTTTGTTGGTACCTGTAAAGCTCGTAAGGCAATAGTATGTCCTCTGAGGTATTCTCTAGGCACAAAAGAGTAATCTCTCCCAGAAACTGAAAAGGAACATTGTAGCAGTGGGGTGAGTAAAAGTATAAGTATTGCAAAAGCACCCACAATGCCACAAAAATAAGACAAATCCTTAAACCCTCATGTTTTCTCTCCAAAGTCCTCACTTGCCCCAAAAGCTATAATGTCCTTTCGTGTTAGTTACTGTTAATTAATGAAGTTTCAAACTTCAGTAATACAGTTCAATAATGTATCTCCTCTTATCAGTTCTCCCTTAAATAAGCAACACCTCTGCCTGTCTGGGAGGGAGGAAGAACATGCAGTTTTATCCCAAAAGTTTTGTCTACCTTGAATTCTTACCAAAGGTACTTTCAGTCCCCTCATCACCAGAGGTAGGTTGTTTAATCCACCAGACCTGCTAGTGAGATATAGGCTTCAAGATGGTCAAATGGTGTAAGGATAGAGATTGTATGTCATGGAAACAGTTATTGACAGATTCACATTCTGGTTACAGTCCTGTAAATGTTAGTTACCCACAGGTACCCATTACAGCACAGTCAGAGACAGGAACCCTCCACATGAAACATCATCCCACCTCCCTTCAGCTGGAGGTAACCTGCCCTTCATAGATCATAACAGGAACCTATATAATCAGTTTAAAATAGACTCCTTCACTTACTCCTGTCTCTGGTGGGCCAGCTGACCAGACTGCTGTGGCTCTTTGAGGAAGGAGGTTAACACCCAGATTGGATGGGGAAGCTGTTCTTTGTAAACCACAGACCAGTGGCAGCCTTGGATCAGATGGACAAAGGGAATAAGTATTGGTTGCTGTGATAATGAAGACTGTGGAGATCAACCAAGCCAGAGGAGACTCAGGCACCAAGGGAAGGGATTCTTGTGTTAACGTATACTAACAGGATAGCATATACACAGCACTTACAACTGAGTGAGCCCCCATATTAGTCTATGACTCACTTTGTTCTGCCAGCACTGCTGCAAGAGTGGCAACCTTTGGCAAAACATTAATAATAAAAAACAGAAGAATGATGTTATCTTAAATTGTGGCACCCAGCTGCTAAATTAATGTATGCCGAAATCCCAGGGTTTGCAAAGCCTGCTGAAGCCAGTGGAAAGATTCCCCTTGACCTCAGTGGGCTGTGAATCATTCTCAAATGAAAATGGAGCTCCAGTTCTAGTTGCTGTTCTCATCTCCATGCAGATTAGTTTCGGGACAGATCCCATATCAGCCATGATGTTGGTAAAACTATTTGCTGCTGATAAGGTGAAGCATATCCTCATTGTACTCTGAAGTGAGGATGGGATGAGTTCATGTAATCCTGTTAGACATCTACATCTAAGTTAATTACCCTCTGCTTCTCTGGTACTCAATGGAGAGAAGTCAGCATTTCATCTGTAACTCATCACTCCAAAATGGACATCTAAAATAGGTCAGATGACTCATACTCTAAATGCCTGTTTCTTCCCATTGACAATAAAGGGAGCCTGAGGTAATTTTCTCAGATTCAGACATTGACATGTGGTCAGAAGAATTTCTCTCCAAGCATCTTCATTAGACAAGCTTCAAAAATGTTGTTTTTATATCTGATTGCTAAATCAAACAGCTCAGTCAACACAAGATCCTAGTGGAGACAGGTTCAGGTAAACGCAGGTGGCTTGGAGTTGTCTTGCATTAACTACAGGGCTTTGCCTCAGCAGGATTTGATATTAACAGCTTTAAAATATACTAAGTTTTTCGGTGACAAGATGGCCTTCGATGTGCCCTGATCTGGTTACGTGTTCTGGGTGACAGGTTCAAAATGGTCTCAGGTATATTCCAAAACAATAACGGAATGGACAAGCCACTTCAAATTATTGCTATTACTTTGTCCTCAGCAAGCCCTCATCCCACTGGTGAACAGGACAGCATGAAATTCAGCACCAAATTCAAACCTAAATGTGCATGTCTACCACACAATCCAGGCTGTCCCGTTGTACTTACTGGAGAACTAGTCAACAGAAGCAATAGAGACTGGAAAGTAATTCACCTGCCTAAATGTAGGTATCTACTTTAGAGTGACTTGGACTACAATCCAGGCTCTGTTTGCTGTAGGAAATCCCTCTCCAAACCAGGAATTTGGCCACCAGCTCCAGCGTAGTCACTACACAAAGAAAGTAGCTAAAATTAGGTAACTGTAGTTTAATCCCGTCCACTGGAAACTGCTCACTTGGTTGCCCAGTAATAACATCGTTACCTGGACCATATCCTGACAGGATAGAGAGTGATGAGATGTGCCATATCCTGGACCACTAGAACTGTTATGTCAGGAGATGATGAACTAGTACATAGATAAAAAGAATCCAAAATAAGCTTTGAAGTAACAATTTCATTCTGAAGTAAAGTTTTCTATAACATATAACATAACATTAAATATATGTTTCTTTAAAGCAGCACTTTTCTAAAGGGACAGGAAATTTTTTATACTTGTGGTTTTGCTCATACTGGAAATGAAAATATACAGTGAAACTTCGACATTTGCCATGAAATGGAAACACTGAGTTTCAGACAGCTCAAGTAAATTCAATAAAGCCCTGCAAAGACAAAGTGTACAATATCTTTAGCACAACCAAAACCATAAACTGCCTCCACAAGGGGACATGTAAGTATGACTGCCAGTCTTTGTTCTGTCGGTCTGATCCCTTCCACCAGATGTTTCTTGGATGATAGTCCAGACACACCAATATAAAGCTTCTCACGAAATTACCCAAAACATAATAAGAGTCCTTGTGTATTTGAAAAGCTCTATTCAGAAACACAGCTTCTAACTTGGCACTTACCCTCAAAATATTCACGATTGTCAGCAGCTATTAAAAACAATAATAACAATGGCTATTTCCATAATAGCTGTATTTTGAAATCTCAGAGCACTTTGTGAACTTAAGAGACTTATCTGAGATGTACAGACTCATATCATCTATTAGGGAATGCAGCTCCCTCTGGGGCATGAACTGGACTTCTGTTCTCAAAAATTCTACAAAGAAATACAGATAAGGCATGAATACAGATTTCTGAAAATTGAGCCCAGTTTGGATTTTCAGGTAGGCTGAGTAAGTTTTGCTGTCAGGCTCTGCCTGGAAACTATACTTAACCTTAGAAAGAGGGGAATGATTTCTTTTTTAATGAGCAGCAGTAAGTAGAATTTCTCTTTTGCACTAGAGAGATGGCATAAGGTTTCAAGTACTATAATAGTAGACAAGGGAACTGGTGCAAGGAGATAGCATGGGCTGCAGAATTGTCACAGCAATAAATAACATTAACTGTCTTTTGGGTTCCCATTGATACAGCACTGAGATGGCACCTGGGACACTAGGACTGTGTTCCAGCTTTCTGTTTAGGCAAGAGAGTCCTTTGTGTTGGTTTTTTTTTTTTTATCTCTAAAATGAGATCTCTCCTTTGTAATATCTTTTGAGAAGCCTGTCTTAATACATATATGGTTTGTTTTGTTTCTGAGTAAACCACAACTACTCAAGTAACTTTAGCTAGGGAGAAGTCTGTCAGTGTGAACCTTTCCACTTCTGGAATATGTGCTAAATGCAGGCACAGCAAATGATGTTCTGGAAAAAAAACAAATGCTGTTTTTGTCTGCCAGGAAAAGAATGAAGTGTCTTCCTATAGCAGGTCACAGATTGGTGTCTGCGGAATCACCAGCTAGTGGCTTGGGACAGTTTAGAGAAATCATGTGTGCCAAATAAGTTTCTTCCTACTCCCTCTCCTTGGAAAACTCTTTCAATTGAGCATTATATGAACTATATTTGTCAGAGCAATGCTTGCTTGTGGGCCTCATCTGTGCTTAACTACAACATAGCCATGGCAAATGTAATGCCTTTTGACTGATAAGTCACCTTAGTAATCATCCTACTCTAATGACAAGTCCATGCCACTCGGTGAATGCCTCAATCACATCTAACATGCTGTGTAATTGTCACTTATTCAAAACAAAATGATGGGGAAAAAAAGACTATTTTGTATTTGCATTAACGGAGTTTGCTTGAAGCTAGACTTGGTACTCTGCAATGTGCGGAGGGAAATCAACTATGGAGAGAATTTTTTTATCACATAAAATGCCCCAGTGTTTTTCCATTATTAAAAGTAACCTAACTATTTTAGGATGGAATGATCTAAGGTGGAAGGAACATACAAAAATAGGCTAGGAGGGACCTGATGTGTTTAGCTGAGGAAAAGGTTGCAAATATGAAAAGCTTTGGCTTCTTTTCCCTAATTTTCCATAATTTTAAATCCTGACAGCATGAATAATATAGTTGATTTTTGCTATGATTATAAAGCAGCTGCAGAATATATACCAACGTTGAAAAACAGCTGAAAAACCATTTATGTAGTTTGTTTTCAATTGAGACACCCCTCCCAATTGCAGAAAAGTAACCAAGATGACTATAATTCCATAAGCTGCATCTGATCAGCATATAGTTCGGGTTTTGGAGGGATTTTTAAAGAAATCTTCTGAAACAAACAAACAAAAAGAAGTTATTCATATGTTATAGTCAGAAAAAATATCTTTTTATGTAGTCAAATGAAATATCCTTTTGGCAGCCCATAACAGAAATCCTAACTGAGGTTTCTTCCTCTTCATGTACCAATTTAGTCTCTCTTGCTGATGACTTTAGTGATTAGTGGACTAAATTTGCAGACAGAAGCTTCTCAGGAAGTTACAAAGGTACATTTGGAAGGGAGTCATCTAAAGTAGTTTCTCTGGTCATTCCCTCTGTTTCTCTGTCTTGGGAAATTATCCTTGGCCCATGTTAACTCCTGAACTCCGTATGGAAATCTCTTAGGAAAGTTTTAGTTTGCCTGGATCCAAGCCAGGCCAGTACTTTGTTGACAGTATAGATGGATTGAGTTCTGCTGCCTTGTGCAGGTGTCTGTCACTGTTTAATTTGTTGGTGTAGCCTGGCAGAGACAGAGATGGATGGATGACTTCCAAATGGCAACTGGGATCTAGCCACCCAGTTTTGGAGGGTAAGAGAAATTTACAATAGGGCGTGACCAGATGACACCAAAAGGCCTCCAAACAGCAAAAAAGGACTGCCACATGCAAAAAACATGTCAAGAACCAGCTAAACGATCAAGTAATATCCAGTCAAAAGAAGCAGAACGTTCTCCATTTTGAGTGAGGTGCCCTAGCCATTGAGTTCAGTTTATCATGCTTTCAGGTTGGTTTTCAATTCTTGTGCCTGTGAAGAAACTTTTCCATAAAAAAATCATGTGTAGTTTATTTGATCTGGTGTGGATGTTTTATTTGAGGTTATTTTAAGTCCATTAAGGAATACACCAAAACTAAATAAAGAAGCTTTTTACTGTTATTCATGTTCAGCCAACTGAATTGAGCTTGTAGCCAATATTATCAATGGAGTCTAGAGAGGGATTAGCTGACCAAATGTAGCAGGTAGACTGCATTGTCTACCTAAAGGTGTTGACCCATCTGAGATGCCCTGATTTATCTTGCCTGGTCTACAGATGGTCTTCCAGAAGGGCTCATTTTCCCCTTGTATCTGTCATACCTGCCAGCTGCCACAGATATCTCATATGCCCTATGAACCTCAAATGGTTCTAGACACCCATGTTTAGGCAACTGAACAATGTCTGTAGTGGCTCATCAGCTTAATTGCTCCCCAGGGTCTGCCTTCTATAATGGGAGCTTAGACATTTGCTCCACCTGTAGACACATGTGGTGAAGGTCTCTTAATCTGTAGCTCAGTGTAATTTTAAAGACTTGTGTCAGTTCATAGATGGCCTTCTAGCACTGTTTTAAATGCTTTGTGATATGCGTGACATTTTCACGGGGCTGGCCAATATGACACAATTACGATACCTGCTCCTTCTAGACCAGCATCAGAAGAACCAATCGGGTAGGCTAAGGTTTCCCAGTCAGCCAAAGGCACCTACCTATGTGCAGGTAACTGCACTGAGCTTCATGTCTTGATCATACCCTGTTCACCAACAAAGCTGGTTGCTTCTTGTCTGCACAACATGTATTTTAGTCTTACATGCTTCACTGAAGAAAACTTCACACAGATGGTAAATCATTAAATTCCTTCCATTAAGCAAACATACTTTCCTTCAGCTGCGGGTTACCCAGCAACAGACAATTTGGCAGCAATAGACTTATTTTTATGATTAACCTTGTCAATCCACAGGCACTTGCTTTCCCAAACAGCTGACCTTTTCCTACAATATTATTTTTGACAAGTGATGGCTCATTACTCTCTGTTAAACTGTCAGTATTTTAATGTTCAGTTTTCAAATTATTATCAAAGGTGGAGGCACCAATATCCTATATTAAGATTTCCTCACATTTTCCACAATGAAGCCTTGCTATGCTGGAACTTTCAAGCTGAAATTTCCTTTGCCACATTTGTTTCACATGGATATTTTTTCAGAAAGGTTCAATAAAAAAAATAAATCAGTCATTTCCAAGACCAATGTTAAGAAATATTTTTTGTATGGAAAATAATACAAATAATCAGTCATACACTATTGCTGAAAAGCTCTAGCATTTCTGTGCTTTGATGCAGGAATCTGAACTCGAGCCATACATATAACCCTGGGACAATGTTGTGTCTTTGGCTGTTCTCATTATGTTCTTCCAAACACAATACAGCTCTGAGCCCCTCCAAAAATCGGTTTATACATGCTCAGGAGAGACTTAGTTTGACAGCTGTATTGTCCAGTGTGCTGGCATTCCTCCCAGCACACTCCTTTTTCCACCACCTCTTGCATCATTAGGCCCATCCACCCTGGAGTCACTGAGGCTGAGCAAGGCCTTCCCTGTAAAGATTTCTCCAAGAAGCTGCAGGTCACCAGAGTGCTGGATAGAGATACAGTGAACAGAAGGAATTGCTGGAGCCCCTACCATGCAAAGAAAGTTGTGAACTGAAGCAAATTAAGATTTCTGAAAAATTATGATAAGCCTGGGTGTCAAAAGATTTTGGAGAGAAAGAACAAGGCAAGAGAGCAGAAAGATGAGAATCTGGGGAATGCAAAAAGAAAACTGGCAGGTAGGAAAAAGGGACAGAAAACTATAAAAGAATAGAAATAACAGCAGAGGGAAGAACAGATTCTGCAATGTTTCTTGCAGAACATGGGCAAGAGATGAAGGGAAGTGGATGGCTTATGTGTTTTACCATTAAAACACAAAACCTCCAGGACTCCCTCTCTTCTAGGGAAACAGCTGTGACCAGGACTGCAGGACAGAAATATTTGGTATCATCTCTTGTTCCTCTCTCAAACTGCAACAAACCCCACAACCCAGAATTTTTGGCTAATTGTTCAGACCAAAACTGAAACAGAACAAGGTCTTAAAAAAAAAAAGGATTTGTCAGGATGGGTTTGGTACAATGCTCTGGGTGATGCTCTGTTTGTGTTGAGAAAGGAATGTACTCTGAATAATTAGAAAAGGTTCCACTGACAATGTTAAAGGAATGTGCTCTGAATAATTAGAAAAGATAAGGTGGGCACCTGAAGGAGATAAGCAGACCATTCAGTCAGGAAATCGTTTAACAAAGAAAATTGAAAGGTCTATTCCACCTCGATCCCACCTATTATGAATGGAATGACTTGGTGTCAAAATCAAATGAATATGTATGTAAAGATGTTGTAACCTCTCATGAAAACTGTATAAATCACCTAACTTTTCACTGAAAACTTTGGAGCTAGTTGGTCCGGTGTGAATCGGGTAGCTCCCCAACGTTGCATGAAATAAATACCTTTGCTGCTTAAAGACAAAATTAGTCTCTGAACAGTTACTTTGTGCCGTTTTGGCATCAAAACAGGAAACAACATTTAGGTTTTAGTGTGTTACGAGCTCTTTCTGCATACCTTCAAGAACAGCAGCTTTGGTATCAGACTGGTCTCCAAGTGTGGCTTTATAAAAAGCAGTTCTTTGATTCAGAACTTCTCAGTCCTTGCTGGCAGGCATTCTCCATCTTTCACATCAGAAAGGCACAAGAGAACTGCAGGGAAAGCAAAAGAGCAAATTCAGAAGAATGGACTATGCTCAATTTAGCAGAGAAAGGGCTGTGTATTTCCAGGTTTTCCTGAATTCTACCTTGGATATTTTTGCCTCCTGATTTAGGGAAATGCTGTGTATGACAATAAACCAAACTCTGTTTCCAATTACCAAGAGCTGCAAACACTTGCATAATAGCACTGCACTGTTCTCTTAAAGCAATGTGAAGAACTTGAAACACTTTGCAAACAACAGTGATTTACACAAACCTGGAGAAAAATGAAGAGGGGAAATCAAATTTCCTGGCTCCTATGCCCTAACCATAAAACCAAATTTCTTCCCCAGTCTCACAGTTTTAACAAGCTCAAGGTGAACTTAATGACAAGGAGATCAGCTTTGGGGCAGAAAGTATTTAAAAGAGGAGTGCACTGCGGACTTTCTGTGACTGTCTCAATCCCCAGCTGCACCTCTCTGTGGGCATTTGTTGCTAGAAGGCTCTGTCCCAAAGTGTTGCTCAGCTCTTTGTCAATGACTAGCTCCTCACTGATGTGTTCTCTTCCCTCTGGAACATACTTTAGTGAAGCTGTTTGGAAAAAAAAGAGTTGGCAGCAGTGTGAAAAACAACCCAGCAGGTTGTACAATAAAAGAAGCCATCTAGTTACTAAGTCTTGGTCTGTTATTGCAACATCCTGGCTCTTAAAAAGCTCTCAGTCATTGTAGATCATAGTCCTAATGCAGCTGATATTGTGCTGACCAACCCTCCTAGAGATATTTTTCCTCTTTATGTTAGCTGATTAATGATTTCATTTCCAACTCATCCAGCCTGCTTCTATGCTATTCCAGCTGGATCTGTATTCAGTTACCTCTTCTCCTGCTCTAATTGCCAAACTGTAACTGCTCTTACATTATCTTCCTAGGAAAATTTCTCTGACTCCCCCTAGTCTAAAAGTGACATTATATTTTACCCCTGGAGCTTCAGGCTTTTTGCTCAACTACAATATTTCCAGCTTGACTTTTTGTTACACGCCAAACCCCCAAAGGTTTAGCTGAAATTACTAATGACCACTACGAGCAGTGGATGTCTATGGCCAGATGACAATCTGAAAGCATCTATAGGTGACCATATTTGTCCTGAGGTTTTAAACAGTACATTGTAATGCCTAGTAACGGACTTGTGTTGCCATCTGCCAGCATTTACAAATGGCAGGTTCTGCTGGTATCTGTGTAAGTGATAATGACACACAGCCACTAATAGAAATGGAATCAGGAGCATGAAATACAAAGTGGCATGTGCAACTGCTGCAATAATAGTATTTATACAGGAGCAGCACTTAGAGACTGTGGTCACTGTACTCCACTAAGCAAGGTCCTATGCAAACAGATACTTATGGAGAGGGCCACATGTACTCCATTTTAGTCTAGTAGCCAAAGACTGCAGATTAGGAGTGTAATTTCCATGGATTTCTCCCATAATCAAGAAAGACACACTCTAAAAGTGATAAAAGTACCTCACCTCTGCTCTCACTGTACAGCCATGGGTTTCAACCTTCTTCAGCCTGCAATAGTCTTAATGCTCTCTCTTGGAGGTACAGAGCCCTGGCTGGCAAACTGAAGCATAAGACCTTATGAAACTACTCTCACAGGCCCTTCCAACGTACAGCATTAGAGGCATGAGGATAAAAAACCCCACTGCTCTAGAAGCAGCTTGGGGTGACTGCACTCTCAAGTTAGGCATTTCAGGCCAATGCCTTCATAGAATCATTGAATGGGTTGGGTTGGAAGGGACCTTTAAAGATCATCTCGTTCCCACCCACCCCCACCCCCCGGCCACGGGCAGGGTCCCCTCCCCCCAGCCCAGGCTGCCCCCAGCCCCGTCCAGCCTGGCCTTGAGCCCTGCCAGGGATGGGGCACCCACAGCTGCTCTGGGCAGCCTGGGCCAGTGCCTCGCCGCCCTCACAGGGAAGAATTCCTTCCTAATATCTAATCTAAATTTACCCTCTTTTAGTTTAAAACCATTCCCCCTTGTCCTATCACTACAGGCCCTACTAAAAAGACTGTCCCTGTCTTTCTTATAAGCCCCCTGTTGACAGGCCACTATAAGTTTTCCCCAGAGACCTTATGTTAGTTAAGGTAAAACTGGGCCACCATTCTGGCCGCAGAGGTGTCAAAAATTCACCCTTCAAATATTTACATTTTATTGGGAATACTTCAGTTTCTCATAGCATTCTAGATTTTCTGTATTGTCTTTCAAAATTTATTATCTTCCATAAATACAAGAGACATATTTGATTGTTAATCAGCACAGACAGTTTCAGTACAATTCAGCATCTGATTTTTATCTTGCAGACAGGAAGCTGTAGGTTGCTGGGTTGTTTTTGTCGAAGTACATTTTTCAAAAATGTAGTATCTCATATGCATTTTCCTGTTTCTGTCACTGCTATCTAGAAAATCAAAGACATTAATTGGCCAAGACACACACACATGCATGGATAGTTATAATCGAAGCTCATAAATAAAGACTTTCAGCTATTAATAATTAGTGGCAACTCCTCCTCCAGTTAACAGTGGATCTGCAGATGCCCTCTTTCTCTCAGATTTGTCACAAAGTTAGTAGGCAGAGCAGGCACAAGCATTGTGGCAGGCAGATTTCTATCACTCTACTGCAGTTTGAATTTGCAGAACACAGTTTTGTGCAATGGGCTTGGAAAGGCAGCCCCACTGTTCCCCAGACTCACTTTCCACAGGCCAGATTCATTCTTCAGCCATTGCATGCTCACTCTGTTTGCTGGATGATAGTACCAAGGAGTACTAGGCTGCAAGTTATAGTTTGTTACTTTAAGGGTGGAAATACTCACTTTCAAGAAAAAAGGCTTCTCATTTATAGCCTTGTAGAGTTTTCACAGTTTCACAGGTGTTTTCTTTTTGAGGGGGGAGATATTTTTCAGATAAGATTGTTTAAAAGTTTATGCTTTAAAAAAGAATGGAAACAAATAGTAATCTCCTTCCAGTGAGAATATACAAACAACTAAAACATTCCCAGTTAAGCATTTCCTCAGATGCAGACACAGATTACAAGAAACACCAGCTGTCTGAGTTGTGACATCCTTCTCAGCTGTTAACCCCTGCACTTACAAAATGCAAATTTGGGACTAGCTCAGGAAAAAAAGATTCAGCAAATGGCTGAGGCATAAATCACTACAACAAATCAGTGTATACATCACTGAGAATTCAGGTATGACTCTCAGTCAAAAAACAAATCCTGTTCACAACGGGTTTCTTGCAGTTTAGTCTCTAAAATAGCTGGGGTTTGTGCATTTTCAAAGTCACCTATGGAATGGGAACAGCACATGTGTGGGATATTACCTTTCCATTAGCTTCAATAATTACAACAGAGATGATGTACTTCTCCCCTTAATTCTACTTGAAATTCAGATGTTATCTGTCACCTCTTTCCATAAGAGATGTTCTGAACCAGATGAACAGGACAGGATTATGCTTGATCTGGAGGATTTTCAGGCACCTTCATTGCAGAGCATTTCAGAGCAAACCCAGGGCCATAGAGCCCTCTCGTGGAGGAAGTTCAGACGGTTCTTGCAGGAGGACACTTTTTTTTTGTTTGGTTTGTTACTTCTTTTTGCACAGGAGGAACAAGAAGAACGATGTCCTATGGATTGCTGTGACAGGAAAAAGGCTAGGCAAGACATCCTGCTCACCAGCATCTGCTTCACCCAGCTTGGAGTATCAACTCCAAGTCTTCTAACTCCAGAAAAGATTCCCAAATTCTGTGAGAGGTGAAACACAGAAGCCAATATTAATCTCATCTTTGCCTAATTTAATATTCCCAATTAGGAGGGTTTTAACAACGCTCCTGCCTAGTGGTTTTGCCACTTTATTTGAAGACGTAACTATGCCATCTGAATTTCACTAAGTAAACCAGTGTTTCTACCTACAACGGCAGGAGAAAGACGGGATTTTGGTTACTCATTCTAACAGTCCTGGAGTTTCATGTTAGCTTCTATTAAAAGGAGGCTGAAATCTTGCCTTTAGGAAAAGTTATCTTATTTTTTAAAAAAAGGCATCTAGAAGCTCATGATGTTCAATAAGGCCAAGTGCAGGGTTCTGCACCTGGGTCAGGGCAGCCCCTGGCATCAATACAAGCTGGGGGATGGAAGGATTGGGAGCAGCCTGCTGAGAAGGTTTTGGAGGTACTGGTGGATGAAAAGCTGGACATGAGCCAGCAATGTGCACTTGCAGCAGGCAAGCCAACTGTACCCTGGGCTGCATCAACAGCAGCGTGGCCGGCAGGTCAAGGTGCTGTGATGGAGAGACGGGACGCTGCTTGATGCAAGCAAATGTCGATTTATTGTACACAATCACGAGTTTATATATGTTTTCAGAATCGAGGGAGTGATTCTGCCCCTCTGCTCTGCTCTCGTGAGCTGCATCCAGCTCTGGGGTTTCCAACGTAGGAAGGACATGGACCTGTTGGAGCAAGTCCAGAGGAGGCCACCAAGATGAACAGAGAGCTGGAGCCCCTCTCCTACGAAGACAGGCTGAGAGTGTTGGGGCGGTTCAGCCTGGAGAAGAGAAGGCTCCGGGGAGACCTTATTGCAGCCTTTCAGTACTTAAAGGAGGTCTACAAGAAAGATGGGGACAAACCTTTTAGCAGTGCCTGTTGCAATAAGACAAGGTCATCAGACAAATGGTTGATTTGAAGAATCAGTTACCAATATTCGAGTGAGCGGAGGTTATCTTTATTTGGTAGCGCTGGGTGCATGTGGGATCGTTCCACCAAAGTCATGCACACCCGAAGTGATGAACCATCTCATATTTATACAATAAAACAAATGAATATTCAATTAACGCCTATACATATTCGTTACCTAAACCGTGCCTACTCTTGTTTCATATGATAATTAGCTTATCAGTCCTTGGCCTGGAATGTGGTGGTCTTGCAAGTTTGCAGCTAATTCGTGTCCTTGTCAGCCATCTAGTTTTCTTTAGCAAGGAGATTTAGTGCTCCCTCTAGATAACCTTGGAATGTTTCTCATCCTTTTTGTAAATAGCCCCTTTTGTTAGAGGAAGAAGAACAGACTCTTTCTTTCATTAGTTATTTCCTTAAAACTATATGGTTATGTGACCAATCACCACACCTACACTCCTTGAGCAGACGTATACAATCACAATCGATGTTTATTGTCGATGTTTATTGTCCCTGTTTCTCACTATTTCTTCATACCATGGTGATGGGGCAGATCCAAGGTCAGGTTGGGAACACAAGTCAGCAAGTCATGGTCAGGATCGGGCCCCATGAGGGTTGCCAGGATCAGGTACAGCCCAGCAACAGACAAGCAAGTCCGTGGTGCTGAGGCCAGGCGAGGTAGGGAGCCCACAGATCAGGGTCAGGGTCCGTATTAGTGGGTCTGTGGCCAGGCACAGTCAGCGCTGCGACACTGCAGGGCTATAGCTGAGGCAGCAGCCAAACACAGAACCTACTGTCAGTATAATCCAAATCTTAAGAGTATAATCATTATTAGTTATGATCTGATTTTACAGAAAAATAAATCATAATCAATTAAATGTTTCACACACACTTAGCTTCCCACATTTTCCTGGTTATGTGCTCACCCTTCTCCTGCCCCTCCCTAAGGCAGGCCATTTCATTCTGGGCTTGTAGGGGCTGTTACAGCAAAGTGTCCTTTGTCTAGAGGAAAGCTCCCTGCACATACAAATTTCCGTGAGTTAAGATCTTCTTTGGGACTATTTAACTTTCCTAGAGATTTTATACTCATGTTTGCAGAAATTGTAAGCCCTTAACCAAGCCGTTAATGAAAAACCAGGACTGGGAATCTGAACCAGATTCAAAGCCCCGTTAGCTCCGAAAATGAAATTAGCGTAGGTACCTGCATAATAATTTTCCAGCATACCCATTTTGTTTGTAATTTGCAGCCACTCTGGATGTAGGGAGCCACAGTACCACAAAACCAGGGGAAGAAGCAACAAGCTATGGCATATGATCATATGCCCTCACTAAGAATGGAAACAATTCACTTTGTGTGAAGGAGTGGTGCCAGTATGGACCTTAGAAGACTGGTGTTACATCATAGGAGGCAGATCAATTATAACTCAGACAAAACATAGACTCTCGAAGTACACCATGTCAGGAAAAGGAACAAATAGGCATGTTTCCACTTTATGGACTACAGGGTGGATACTTGCCTCAATGAACTGGGAAATTACCATGAAATTAGGACTAATTTTGTAACTCACAGCTTATGGACTGTTCAGTACGGGGGCTGAACATGAAAGTCCACTACTGCAAGAAAAAGAAACCAGCAACATCTACACCATATTCTTACTAATGAAAGACTTGAGGATGACAATTCAGGTGTTATTCTCCTCACTGTCAAAAACTTAAACAATGAAAAGGTGAGCATAACACCAAGAAAAGGTGCGAGAAACTAAGTACATATTTTACAGTTCTAATTGAATTGCTATTACTGAGATTTCTTCTCCACAAGTATTCTAAACACCATTTTATTCTTTTTTTCCCCTAATAATTAGATCTAGACTAATAATGATTCTTGAATTAGGCTGTTAAGATATCAGCTGTGCAAACAAATTCTTGGCTTGATATATATATCTCTCAATTCAATATTTATTGATTGATATGAAGTGTGCTGTTTCTCTGCCCATAAACAAGACCTTGAGCACAACACCAGCTATTGCAATGATCTATACTGTGTGTACATATATATAGTATGTGTCACAGCACTCTCCAAACTAGCCAGCTGCAACAAGGTCTTTTACCATCTCATACCAACATACTCTTCATACCAGTTCCTCTGCTGCCTTCTCCTCATCCAGGGCTTACATTCTCTCCTCTCAGCTTCTTCCTCCTCTCTCTTCCTTGACAGCTCCCTCTTAACAGAACAGCTACAGCTGCACCTTATCTACATCACCAACCCGACAACCCTGAAGCCAGCCCACAGTTGTATATTATCAATGCTAATCAACCCAGCTTCATTACTCTACAATTAGTATGCACATACATATATATATGTATGTATGCTCATTCCATTAGCAGAATCCCACTGTGATCAGGCAGTGAAGAGGCACAGGATCAGGCCATCTCTACCACTCGTATTTGTGCGAGTGCTTTACGTTTTCTGTCCGAGTTTACCTGTGTGGCTGGCCATGTGTGTGTAGGTAATGGGTAGGGGTAGGTAATGGGTGAGTAAATTGATTTTTAAACCACTTACACCGAAACGCCCGAGCGGCTCCCACCGCCCGCGCAGTTACCTCAGCTCGGGTCAGACCCCGCCCGCCTCCTCAGGCCACGCCCCCCGCCGCTCCCTCCAATCAGGAGGCAGCAGCTGTGCGCACCGCCCCCACTTTCTCCCCACCCCCGGAGGGTGAGAGCGCAGCGCCGCTGCGGCCCGGAGAGGGTGGTTTCATGCGAGCAGGGAGCCGTCCGTCCGTCCGTGTCGGGACATGTCAGTGAAACAGGGGAGCTCGGAGCTGGCCGACGACAGCGGTAGGTGCCCGTTTTCCTGGTGGGGACCTGGCGGGGCTCTGAGCGGGCCGGGGGAAGGCGCAGGGGGACTCCGTAACTATCCCGTCCGCGCGGCGGCGGGGCAGGTGTGCGCACGCGCAGTGGCACGTAGGCCCGGCGGGGTGTCGGGCGGCCTGCGAGTAGTTGAGGTATTTTGAAAATAGCCTTAATAATCTCATTTTTCCTGTCCTCAGAGTCGAATGTCTTTGAAATCGTTCTCCCGATCACTATCTTAGTGCTGAGCGATGATGACTTTCTCTGGGCGGAGGCTGAGGAGCAAGCAGCCAGCGTTCCAGAGCTGAGGAAGGAGAGCAAGCAGGAGGGTCACCTAAACAACAGGGTTTTCCTCAAAAGTGATGTGACACCTGCAAATGACAGTGATAGTTTAAGCATTCTGGAAGAAAACAAGCCTGCTTCAAATAAGGATTGTAGTGTGAAATACTCTGAAGAACATTGGGTTGCTGAGAGTGCATGTAACAACCATTTTGATCTGTTAAGTGACCACTGTGATGCAGACACAGATAAATATAGGCAAAATGACATGTTGCCTACATTGTCTTGCAAAACACAGCTTACAGAGGTAAACAAAACCAGTGACGGAGAAAAATGTGATAGTGATGATGGCTTTCAGATTCGGCTGCCTCTCTCCTCTGCTGACAGTGAGGGCAGAGATGATACCGTTGGGACAAGCGGACAGCTGACTTTGACAGTGGTATCCCAACATGAAGAGGAACTTGTCAGTGTTGCAAGTGTTCTTTCTGATGGTGGTCAAGAGACACAACCAGAAATCCACAAGGAGACGGAGGCAGTTGTTAAAATGGAAGGTAAGTTGTTAATAAGACTAGTGCAAGTTTTTTAAATGGGTGGGAAAGTCTATGGAAAGAATGCCAAACACTTATTTTAGAGTAGGCATTTCAGCGTAGATTATGCAGCAGAAAGAGAACATTGGCTGGAGTATGCTTAGTTCTTTCACAGACTTCTCTGAAAAGTAGTGAAACTACAATAAGTTGGTACTGTTTCGTTCTGCTCCAGTTTGCAAAATGGTGGCGCCTCATGTGGGAAAAAATGAAATACAAAGAAGAAATCAGAAGGAGCATCGTACTTGTGAGATTGGAGTCCTAGCAAAGTCTAGTGGCAATACTTTCACAGTAATTCTGGCATAAAGCTGTTTCATCAAAAACCAGGGGATGCAGCATTCTCCTGTGAAATTCAGAGCTTTGAATGAAAGAAGAAAGTGGGAAGAAGCAGGCTCATAACTAAGATTCCTCTTCTTAAAACATTTAAATGTGGGGGTGGGAAGCATTGAGAGAAACATTAGGAAAGAAGTGGAGATAAGAAAATATTAAGGAAAGAGTGAAGAGCAAGCAAGTCATTAGACAGTTTGGGATTGTTACTACCAATTAATCATGAACATTAGTGATTGTATGAAATGGCATGTATGTGACTTTTTATCCCCATGTAGATCCTGATTCTTCAAAGAATGGAGAAAATGAAGCTAATAACATAAAGGGAAGCAAATATGAAGGTGAAACTCTGAGTTCTCTTTTGGAACATGGCTTGAAAGAACTGAAATTTACCTATAATTGTTCTGCTCCACTTCTTAATGGATGTTCTCCTAATTCAGAAGAACTGCTAAAAGATGTAGGGAAACTGGAGACAAACACTTCCCCTTCTGCTGCATCAAATACTACTGGAGAGCATATTTGTGAGACATTAAGGCCACATGCTAAGAAAAGAAACCGGAAACAAAAAGTTGTTTCTCCTCATGCAAGCCCAAAAGAATTCCAAAGCCAGCAGGAAGGTTTGGCATGCCTAAGTAATAGTGTGACCATCAAACGTCTTTCTAAAGCATCTTGTTCTTTAAATAAGAATGAAAGGTTGAATTTGAAGTGCAGGCTTTGTAATTCTGTATATAAAAGCACTACACATCTAAAGAAACATATTTATTCAGCTCATAAATATAAGAAAATACACAAATTCTACTTTTGTAAAAGAATCTTTCTCTTTTCTCTCAACCTTAAGAATCACCTTAAATTTCATAAGAAAATCACTAGGTTGCAAAAGGCAAGAAAAAATAGAATAAATGCGAGAAAAGTTAGACAGAGAAGATCCAAAGAAAGAAAATCTGACACCAAGAAAAAAGAAAGTAAGTATGAGAAATTTTTCATCAGAATTAAACGGGACTTTACACCTCTGGGTGTGCTGATTAGTTTTTCTTGCAAAATTTGTTTCTTTGCTTCATCAAAGCCTAGGATTTTTATTCATCACATGAAGGGACATAAAGACAGGCCACCTTACCAGTGTCCTCAGTGCGATTACTCCTGTGTTAGCTTATCCTATCTGTTAAATCACATGTATTGGCATGCTGGGTATAAGCTGTACCAGTGCAGGTTTTGCACCTTTTTTTCGTTGTATTATGCAAGCATGGTAAGGCATAGCTATGTACATACTGGGACTAAACTGTATTCCTGTGAGTTCTGCCAGTTCTCATTCACAGGCACCACGGGGTTAAACAGACACAGAAGATTATGTGCTGGCAAGGAAACATGCCAAGAGCAGCAACTCCACCTACGTGGAAGAAAGAGAACTCAAAGACCTTTAAAGAATTACACATGTGATGAGTGTAACATAGTGTTTTATACGAGAGGACGTCTCAGCTTCCATAAGAAATGTCATGAACAGTTTAAGGCTACTGCTAATAGTTATACAAATGGGAGCAATGAATATCATAAAAGCAAAATATGTGAATCTGACAGTGATTCTAAGGACTGTGTTTCTCTACCTCTTTCTGGTAAGGAAAATTGTCTCAATGGGGGAATGCTGGCTTCTGAAGTAGAATTTGAGTGGGCAGATGATGTGTGTGACAATAAGAAAATGTGCTCTGGAAAGAAATTCCCTGAAAACAGCCATGGAAGCAGCAGCTTACCTGTTATCGGCAATAAATCAGAAGCTCCTCTGAACTCATACAACACAGATGCTATCATTTCCAAAGAGGGACATCTCTTTGACTCCAAGGCCTGTCATTCACAAGTTCAAGATGATAATGCATATCATAAATTTGTGGAAAACACAAAGGATGTGTGGCCTTTAAATTTGTCTACATTCAAAACGTACAAGTGCCAGCACTGCAACTATGCTACCGCTGTTCATAGTGACTTTAAGCTGCACCTAGAAATACATACAGATGGAAGGCCCTTTGTGTGTAAAGAATGCAATAAGACATTTAAAACATCAAACCATTTGCAGAAACACAGTGTTACCCACATAAGGGATGGGTATGAGTTTGGCCATAGCTTCTATGTAGATAACAGCTTAGAGAATCTTGAATTGTGTCGTAAAATCAGCCTGTGTCCAGAAAGAGACTTCGCTTTCTTGGAAGGTTCAAACGGCATCCATTCCTTGCATGGTTCAGAAGTCCGTGGACTACAGCCAGATGTCCGAAGGGGCGAAGAAAATTATTTGCTAGCACAAAGTCAGCCACAATTCTATCAGTGTGCACAGTGTGAGTATGCTACTTATGTTTTAGGCAATCTTGAAGTACATGTAAGAACTCACACAGGTGAGAAACCTTACAGCTGTGGTGTTTGTCAGAAGAAGTTTCGTACTTCCAGTCACCTGAGAAGACACAGTGTGACACATTTTAATATAGGGTATTTAAAGTGCAGGAGCTGTGACTATTCAACAAACAAATGGTTGTCCTTGAAAAAGCATCTGGCCTCACACTCTTCTGAGGAAAGCTCATCTACTGGCTGGCTCTGTGAACAAAAGCTGCTACCTTTCAAAATACATACTTGTGAAGTGTGTGGCTATTGCACACCCCGCAATGGAAACTTGAAGCTACATTTGAGAATTCATACAGGGGAGAAGCCATTCAAGTGTGGTCAGTGTGCTGTTGCTTTCCGCACATCTAGCCATCTGAAGAGGCACTTACTGACTCACTAAAGTTGCGCTGCAAGAGGTGTAAATTTTCTACGGTAGATAAACGTGCTTTCCAAAAGCATGTAAAAGCACACACACAAAAAAATCCAAGTGTGAAAAGTCTGATGTGAGACTGCCTACCAAAAAATGTCTGGAAAAGCATAAGCAGCAACATAAGCTTCAAAATTGCAAGTTGGCATGTGATTCTGGACAGATTTGCATGTCCTGAATTTGTTCATTGCTGTTGTCCCCAGAGCAATGGCTGACCATGGGTGCATCCAGTGTTTTGGCCCAGCGTGAAACTCAGGGTAACTCGGGGTACTAGTTTGCTCCAGGTTCTGCTGAGAGCTTCAGCTTTAGCACCGACTCTGCTAGAGAAGATCATGGAGGAACTTTTTCATGCCCGAGTAGCTTCATAATAGCATGAGGTCAGTTATAATTTGGGCAGTGTTCATCAGTTTAAACAGTGCCACTTCTTTTCTTGTAAAAAATGAATTTAAAAACCCCAAAATAACTCTTGTCTAACTGACACAATGTTTAAAGGGAGGGAAGGAGGTGCACGTTACATTGTATAGTAATAACTTTTCATTTAAAAATTGTGTTTGGAGGCTTCATGGTACATCCCATCTGCTGAAAGTTGCATTCCCTGATCCCAGGTTCTCTTGCAATACTTGTGAGAGGAAAAAAAATAGTATCTCACAAAATTTCAGGAACAGAAGATTTGTGTCATTGCTGGGTAATTGGGATATGAACGTATTTTCTTTATTAGGCAGTTCTCTTGTCTGTACTTCTGATAATTCTTTGAGTAGTCTGACGGAAACAGTTATGTCCTTAATCATATATTTTATACTGAGAATTGATAAATTAATCTTCAGTTTTAAGTAAATACCTGATATTAATCTAGTATGAAATTCCTTTTCTCAAGCTGGTAGTTACTGTGCTCCTTGTTTCTGAAAATAGACAATATAATACTTTTCAAGGAACTTCTGTTAGTTTAACGTCTTGCTGATACATTGCAAATGCTACTTAGTTACATGGAAAACCTTAGCAGTATCTTGAACTGTAAAATGTATTTTCTTTAAGAGCTTTACTGGTTTCTAAAATACCACCTATAAGGACCACTTGTGCCAAACAGCAGCTGTTACCTGGTGCGGTGAAGGCAGGTGGATGCTTCTTCCACTTTATGGTCAAATCTAGACAAAAAAATTGTTTTAGAGAGTTACACAGAGCTGCGTGTGGATGTTGCTGACTGTTCCATGTTCAGTGTTATTGTTAACAGTGGTGTTACCCTCTTGAGCTGAGGAAGGACAGTGCAAAGGGCTGGTGCTACCTGTCCCTTTTGTTTATAAACACAGCTCATACTTTGCAGAGGCTTTCTGGTAACCTAGGAGGCAGGTTGGAATTGACTGTCCAAGGACATAGGGGCGTCTCCCACTTTGGAGATACTCAAAAGCCATCTGGATGTGGGCCTGGGCAACCAAGCTCTTTGTGGCCCTGCTTGAGCAGAGCTTGGACTAGATGACCAGAAGGCTCGCAGCCATTATGTGATTTGGAATGCAGCTTTCCAAGGGCGGATTGAAAATCACAATTGCTGTGTGTTTTTAAGGCCAGCTCAGCAAAGTTATTTAAGTGATCTAGTTCTTTGTAGTTGCACTAAAATCAGACAACTAAATATCTGACCCCTGGTGTTTAGAGATGTTTTTACTGCAAGGGAGGTCACTGTTTGGGAATAAGTGAATGATTGAGTAGCCACCTGATACATTTGTGAGAAAGAAGAACCTTATCCTGATACAAATAAAGAAAATTACTTCTGGGCAACAGTGTTATACAAGCATGGAGGAATTTTTCCCTGCATTACTGTACAACTGATCATTTATTTGAAGAAAAACTCCAAAGAACAGGTACAAAGAGGAAACAAAAATGAAGAGAATTGTAAGCCTATATATCAGATGAGACTAGGAAAGCTAAATCTGGGAGAGTAATTGTTTGAAAGTATGGTGTACAGTGATGAAGAAGGGAGCCCAATTTAAGAGGGATAAATCAATTGATGAAAGCTTTAAAAAGGCTTTGTAAACAGTGTGAATTTCTTTTAGTTGTAAGGAAGAACAACAGAAGATGTTTTCAGTTGGACCTTAATGAGTTTGTATCCAGGTCATTGCCTCTAATAAAAATAAATAGTGTTTCATGACTCCTGAGGTTTCCTCTCTGTTCCTTATGCAATTCACTGCACTTCTAGGGGCTGGAATTCTGATTCTGACAAATCAGAGAAATATAAATGTGAAGGCATACTTGTTTAAAAATAAGGACATGGGCTGTTTTTTATTTTCTATTTTTTTTTATTGATAGCTAAAGGTATATTTTTTATTTTTGCAGAGTTTAAAAAAAATAAATCAAAGCCTTTCCTAAATCATGCCATGAAGTTTTCTATTTCAACCAAGAAATATTTTCTTAATTTTCTTTATGAACACATTATGGATTTGGATAAAGCAGTACAATGTAGCAGGCAATTACACTAATGACATCTCGAGCAAATAGGTGGCAGTTTATCTGCTATGCAGCTGCTGAATAAATGAATAAAAGTTAAACGTGAAGTAAATGTGTATAGGTGAATCACACGGTGCTGCAGTATGGTTCACCACCAAAAAGGTTTATTTGCAGCAGAAGGAAGGAAATTGGATTTATTTATGTGTTTATTTTTAAACTGTACATTACTATATGCTTCAATTTCCTTTTGGGCTACAGCAAAAGCAGGTGTTTTTCTCAAGATTAACCACACTGTAAATGTAGCATTGGTGAAACCCGAATCGCTTCTGCTGTCCCCTTCCTTCCCCGTTTGTTCATCCCCCTTGGATGAACGCTGCCCTTACCGTGGTCAGAGCAGGGCAGAGCGCCCCCTTGAAGCGCCCCCCCCCCCCCCCGAGGAGGCGCAGGGCCGCCGAGGCTGCGCCTGCGCACAGCAGCTGCAGCCCCCTCCCCTCCGTTCCCTGGCCCCGGCCGCAGTGCGCCTGCGCACGGCCCCTGCCCCCCCCGCCCCCTCCGTTCCGTGGCCGCAGTGCGCCTGCGCCAGCCGCCTCCGCCCCCCCCACCCCTCCGCCCCCCTACCCTTGCCGCCGCGCGCCTGCGCAGAGCGCGCGCCCTCAGGGCGGAGAGCGCCTGCGCGGGCTGAGGGCAGGCCCCGCTGAGGCGAGCGGCGCAGCCTACGCTTCCCCGCTTCTTCTCTGCAGGGCTTCGAACCCCTCCGCCGCCAAGATGCCGCGGATTATGATTAAAGGCGGCGTGTGGCGGAACACCGAGGTGAGAGTGGTCTCTGTAATTCCTCCGCCCCCCCCCCCAAGGGCTGGGGCCTCAGGGGCTGGGGGGGGGGGGGCGGCCTGCCCTGCGCCAGTGCGCAGGCGCTGGTAGTGGGGTCGCGGCGCGCAGGCGCGGGGGGGGATGTCATCTAGCGGGGTGTCTTGTAACGGCAGGGGGGGAGATGGGGATATTGGTCCCTCTCTGGCGGGGGCTGTAGAGGGTTAGGCCTGTGCAGGCGCTGTGGCGCTGGCGGGCTCGGTTCCTCAGCAGCCTGGGCCAGGCCTGAAACACATAGCTGTCGTTTCTCCTGAAGGCTGCATGTGGAGGAGCGCGGGGGGGTCGGCCACGCGTGTGTGGAGGCTCTCCCTCCTGCAGAAACCATCCCCACAGCACCCGGAGGGTGTGCGTGGGCCCTGTTGTCTTCAGAGGTGTCCCTTTTGCAGACTGGACTGTGTCTTCCACTGCATAGGCAGGTTTCTTATTCGCTAGGGGTATGAGGCTGCTGAAATCTCTTGCCCTTGAAGACCCTTCTAAATGTGGCAAGGGTGAAGATGGGTGTGGGCTCATCACTTGCAGCCCGAGGTGTTTTGTACACAGAAATTTATCTGTTGTTCCAAAAAAGAGGGGGAAGTCCCCACCAAAACCCAAAGCCCTCCCATTTTTGCCCACACGTGCTTTCGGAACTGCAAGCGATCATGAAAAGGAAAAGAACATGATAAATCAAGGATGTGAGTTTTATTAGTTGCATGTTTAAAGCAAAATGATGTACCCAACACTGTAAAATCCAGACCTCTGCCACTGTATACTGCGAACACTAGGCATGTACATAGTTCCAGAAAGCAATGAGGAAAAAATAACAGAAGGTATACATATTGTGTGCTGTATGTGCTTTTAACCACATGCGACAGAACAGCTGTGTGCCAGGAGGTAGCTGAGTTGGGGGTGGTCAGCAGAAAGCAGAAGAACCACTGTGTGCTTATCCCATCCTTGCGAGCTTCCATAATTGACTAGTTTTAGCGACTGTTAAGAGAAACAGCAGTGCATTAAATAGATCATTGTTTTACCAGTTTCTGTGTACCAGAGATGAAATAGCTCTCTTTGGTGCTATTTTTTTGATCAACGTTTTGATTATACATACAGCATTAGAAATACAGAAAATGGAACCAGTTGATGTCTGGTCGTTTGTAAAAAGACGGATTACTTGTGAAAAAGCCTGCTTATGTCATCACTATGGCTACTGCCTGCCATATAACACCAAGTAAATTTTAAAACACAAGAGGATTTTTTTTTTAATAGAAATTACATAAATTGTGATTGCTGGCTCAGGCTAGAGCTTGTCATCAGCTTACAGTTAAAGCTGCTGTCGGCTCTGAGAGATGTCTGTGCTAGACAGAGTATCTGTCCTTGATGACTAGCATCTGCATGGTACAGCTGAACAGATTCTGAACACAGCTACAAGTACTTACTGGATACAGAAGAGGAACATCTGTGGTTGACAAGGCTGCAAGAATAGCTTTGATGTGTTTAAAACACTACTTTCTGACCTGTGAGGAAACCAGAAATAATTAACCCATTTATCTGGGGGGAGGAGAGGGAGGGAGGGATGGACGGATGGGTTGACAGACAGTTGATAGGACCTGTAGCTTTTGATCAAATCTCAGTACATACTTCGAAGTGTATGAACAACCTGGCTCCCAAGCTGAATCCTTTACATTTACACATACCTCCCTGATTTTATAATCTTTGGGATCATCACTTTTGGACATTCTGAACATTAAAGTGATTCATTATGATAATTATATGGTATTATTTAAAACAAGCCACCCAGAGATATATATTATTTCTGGTGTTTTTTTCCCCAATGTTGTGTCATTACCAGACAAACACTTCCTTACCTCTTTATTGCTGTCCTTCAAGGAAGACATAGAGAGCCTTTAAAGACTGTGCTTTAGAGGGCATTGAAAGCAGTTTTGGAAGTTCTGTTGGGTCTGTGAAGTTAGTCACAGTAATCGTCACGTGTCTTTTTCCTTTAATCTTTGTGGATTTGATTTGCCTTTGAAATACAAATCCTCATTAATCTTGAGAATGAGATGTGGAAAAGAAGTAACAGTGCTGTGCTGTTTCTAGTGGGTCGGCCCATTAGATGAAATCTGCTGTGTTCTCCTCTGCTTGAGCTGAGCTTCTGTTTTGCAAGTTTTTGCAATTCATAACAGTTTGTTGGTTTCTTCTTTTTAAGGATGAAATTCTCAAAGCAGCTGTGATGAAATATGGCAAAAACCAGTGGTCTCGTATTGCCTCTTTATTGCATAGAAAATCAGCAAAGCAGTGCAAAGCCAGATGGTAAGTGAGAAGTGCCATGTCTGGGAACGTGAGATTCATAATCAGCAGGAATTTAGAAATTACCACAGATTAATTGATGTCCACAGAGGAACAATAGTTTTAAGATTGTTTGAGTTTTGTTACTGTGATATTTCGAATTCCTGTTGCTTGAAAGTAATTGAACAAAAGTAGCCAGATATTCTCTTTGTCAGTGACTGCAGTGTTAGCGAATGCAGGATCACTTAAAATTGTATACGTGATTTTTTCCCCATATTTACACGTTTTAATCAACATAACAATCATAAGCATTACCAAGAAAGTAAAACTGTAAGATATTAATCTCTCTTACTTTTTTAATTTTCTCATTTTTCATAACGAGAGTTTGGCTTGAGGATAAATTTCTAGAAATTGCACTGTGGAATTTAATTTTATATAAAAAATTGGAAGCTTAAAACTAATGCAGATACATGTATCAGAGTTAGTTTCTTGAGTACTGAGCTGCACGTATTTATTAGAATACTTCTGTGTAAAGGTAACAGTACTGGCACAGTTAAAGATTAGTAAGGTAACTGTTGAACGATCCAGACCAAACAAATCTATCATTTCTGGTACCTTTTGTTGTTGCGATACTTACTTTTCTTTTTCTGGATTAATTTTGTGACTCCTTACCCTGCCAGAACAGAGATGAGGAAAAGAAGAAGAGGCAGTATCTGTATGGAAAATAGTGTGTTTTAAAGCTGAAATACATATGTCATAAAAATACTATGGAGTAACATCCTTTTGTACAGAAAAAAAATGGTATGAAATATGCATGACAGGATCTTGAAATCTCATTGTGATGATTGGGGTAAACACTGTTCTGAATTAATTGAAGACAAGTCAATGGATAGCTTGGATCTGTCATCCTTAAGTTTTTCACTTTTTAACAGGTATGAGTGGCTAGACCCAAGCATCAAAAAGACAGAGTGGTCACGGGAAGAGGAGGAGAAATTGCTGCACCTGGCCAAGCTAATGCCAACACAGTGGAGAACCATTGCCCCAATTATTGGAAGAACCGCTGCACAGTGTTTGGAACACTATGAATTTCTGCTGTGAGTTGCTGTTTTGCTAGAGGTGTATAACAGGAACGTCTGCAAAGTCTGTTGTAGTGATGCGCTCCCATGGTGCTGAAGTATGATGGTCTCAAGTTGACCAAGTCCTTTTGTAAGCAAATCCTTAAGGACCATTCAATGCCTAGCTTGAAAGAAGTTGTTTCTGGAACCTGGAGAGCAAGCTTGAACAGAGATAGGTGTATATTTTCTTGCTTCTGGTCATTCTGGCTAGGGGAATGTCAAGATTGATGGTCTTGATAGGCTTCCATTTCAGGTTTATTTGGGTATTTTTTGATTGGCTGATCAACATAAATGGGTATGTGACAAAGAAGAAAAAAGACAAGACATAAAACACATGTTGAAATGGCTGAATGTGCAGCTGTCATCTCTGTATGCTACAGAGGGTTTCTTCAGGCCATGAGAAAGAAAGTGCTATTTTCCCTTCTGAGCTCTCTTAATTCTGGTGTGATTGGTTGAGTATAAAAGCATAATGGGAAACTCGATTGTTTTGTTACACTGCTTGAATTCCTGTTCTTACTGTTACAGATTATCTGAGGAGAGTTCACTGCTATTAGCTTTGTCAATGTTGTATTTTATATAATATTTTATTGTTGTAATGTAATACTATGTTGGCTTCTCTCTCGTCTCAATTTAAGATCATGACTACCATGTTCATGAATCTTTCCTGCAGTAACTGTGTAAGAAGTTTAACGTGTGGTGCATAGTACAAGGTTAAGTTCTTTGACCAGTCTTTAGGGGCATTTAAGGGGTGGTTCTTATGAGTCTGGGGGAACACAAAGAGCCAGTTGTGACATACATGCAATGTGGTTTTAGGGACAAAGCTGCTCAGAGAGACAATGAGGAAGAAACTGCTGATGATCCTCGGAAACTTAAACCTGGAGAAATTGATCCAAATCCAGAAACCAAACCAGCCAGGCCAGATCCTATTGACATGGACGAAGGTAAGATGGGAGGTTGTTTACCATTTTTTGGCAGAAATCTGATCTCTTTGGTTTTCCTTTTACACAGCCTCTGTACCCTGCGTTTCTTTTGTCTTTTTTTTTTTTTTTTTTTTTTTTTTATTTCCCCCTGCTGTTCCCTGATCATTTTTTTCTTACAGGTTTTGTCTTATTTCTGTGTCTGGTCAGTCAGTTACACTTTTTCAGTTTACTTTTCCTTTTCTTGGTGTGCTTTCTGCCTGCTTATCTGTTCATCATCTCTTACCATGACTGACTGTCTTTGCTTTGGCAACTGCTCTGCTTGTTTGCATTCTTATTTCTGTATCTTCATCTTTCCTCATTAGCTCATACATCCCAGATGAATCTGTGTGGAAGCGCAGGAGAACTACATGACTTTTTGCCTTGCAAACAGCAATATTATGAACTGAAATAATGAAGATTGCTAAAATTCCATTAATGGACCAGTGGTGTTTTTGAACAGTCACAGGTTCACAGCGCTTTTGGGTCTGGATGTAAATGAAATTAACAAGTTCTCTAACGTAGTACTCTCAGCTGAAGATGTAAATGAAATTGTAATTTCATTAGTGTGGTCAGTTTGAATATTTTGCAGTTAGGCATTTTTTTTCTTAAGTGCCTTCATGTCATCTGGCCAATGATTTAGAAAATGTATTGGAGCTACTTGGAGAAGACTAGTTTAGCGATCATGCAGAATTCCTGGGAAAACATTGATTCATTCAGCTTTTAAAGATTGCTTTCTGCTCTTACTGTCACTTTTCTCCTTACTTCCATCTGTAAGTGCAAATTCATAGGTGTATTTATCTGTACTATTGTAGATGAACTTGAAATGCTGTCTGAAGCTAGAGCTCGTCTGGCTAATACGCAGGGAAAGAAGGCCAAAAGAAAAGCAAGAGAGAAGCAACTGGAAGAAGCTAGGTAAACTTATTTTTAGTTTTATATGTTGGGACTGCTTTTGTTCACCCTGGAGCATTTACAGTGCATAAAGTGAGGCAAAGCATTAAGTCATTGCAGAGTCAGACTGTTTGGTAGTCATTTGTGGCAAGGGCTTCATTCTTTTTTGAATATGTACGTGCAGCCCTATCTCAGCAGCAACTGATTAAAGTAGTACCAAATCTTAGGAGCCGTCTATAGGTGTGTACTTTAGGTCACATAGTGTTACTGTTTCTTTAGACGTCTTGCTGCTCTCCAGAAAAGACGAGAACTTCGGGCTGCTGGAATTGAGATCCAGAAGAAAAGAAAAAAGAAGAGAGGTGTGGATTATAACGCAGAAATTCCATTTGAGAAGAAGCCTGCCCCTGGGTTTTATGATACATCAGAGGAAAACTACCAGACCCTGGATGCAGATTTCAGGAAGCTACGTCAGCAAGACCTGGATGGAGAATTAAGATCGTAAGTGTGTTTTACTAATGACGTAACAGTACATTTGGAAAAACGACCCAAACAAACAAACCATGTATGTATAAGTGTTAAGTCTTGGAAATGTTTGAAATACAGTATTTTCAGTGGGACAGATAGTAGTGCAGTTTGCTTCTGCCTTTTCAGTCCCCTGTATTTTTTAATCTTTCTAAAAGATCTAGTTGCCTTTTTTCCCATGAGAATAAAGTTCCTCATGCACATACTTGCTCTTTAAATGGAAATGGTAAGTTTTTTGAGGTTCATTTTCTTAGTAGCAGTAGATGGTTTTGTACCAAGTACAAGTAGATTGCTTGTGTATTTGCAGTCCTTTCTCCAAGTAATGACATTAAGACTGCTTACAGGAGTAGATTTTACTTGTAGTGTTGCTTTTGATGGAATTGTTCTGAAGTAGAATCTCCTTAAATGCTTAATTTCTCCCCTTCCCTCCAGAAAATCCCAAAACATGCAGTTGAGAAATTAAATGCCCATCTTCATCTTGAGCAGTATGGTACATATTTAATTGTGGAATTACATTTCCCACTACTTCTGCCAACTGCTTTTTACTGAGGGTGGAGGTCTGATACTACATAATGATTTGGTTTATTAGCTTGCGATCTAATTGATTCTTTCTGTATGGCTCTTAGTTCAGAGGGTCTGGCAGGAGCTTCAAACTGAAGCTTATGATTTCACAGGCTGACTCCACTGCTATTTTAAATAAATACCATTTTTGTTAAATACTGAAGAGAAATTGGTTTCCATATCCCACAGAAAACTTAGCAGCTGCTGGAGAAAAAGGGACTGTTCACATCTGATTCTTGCTATCTAGATTATCAGACTGACATTTTTCTTCTTGCTCCAGTGACACTGTCGATTGTAGCTGAAGCAACCACCTGTTGCTTAATTCCATAGTTTAGAAGCATTATACTGCCTTGTAGGTTCTGCTGTGAGACCTGCAGACCGTATCTAACCACTTAGTTTCTGCACCACAAGGTGGTTGCTCTTCCTGGTATGTGTTTCATTTCCTCATGTCCAGCCTTTGATCAGGATACAACCTTTTTTACTCTGCTTGTTTAGTTTACTGTGTAGCTGTTCTGTGTGTTCTAAAATTACTCTCTCATCCATAATGACAGTGAAAAGGAGGGAAGAGAACGCAAAAAAGACAAGCAACATATGAAACGGAAAAAAGAGTCAGACTTGCCTTCAGCTATTCTACAGACCAGTGGAGTGTCAGAATTTACCAAAAAAAGAAGTAAACTAGTGCTTCCAGCTCCTCAGGTAAGCTATTCATTGATTAAAGAATTACTTAGAAGGCCAATGCCAATCAGTGGTTTCTGTTTTAACAAGTGGATCTTCTGGTTTTATTTTATCTTACTATCCCTTGGAATTTTCTCTTTTAAAGATATCTGATATAGAACTTGAAGAAGTTGTAAAAGTAGGCCAGGCAAGTGAGATTGCACGCCAGACTGCTGAGGAATCTGGAATTACAAACTCAGCTTCCAGCACTCTTCTATCTGAGTATAATGTGACCAACAACAGCATAGCACTAAGGACTCCCAAAACTCCAGCAGCACAGGACAGGATCCTGCAGGTAGAGTATGAACGTACAGAATGTTTTTTTTTGTGTTAGTGCAATGGTCAACTGAATAGAAGGTGTAAATACCGTAGAAACATTCCTTAGATTATGTGTGGTACTGGGATTTGAACTGACACATGATCTCCAGGACACACTGGAAGGCATAGAAGCAGATCTGCTCCTGTATGATCGGTTGTCACCATGTTTCAAAACACTATGATACTTTTTTGTTTGTTGTAACATATTGCATGCAACTTTTAGCGTTAACCTTTCTCCTGGGGTCTTAGATAATTTCCGTTTGTCTTGGGTACCTCTCAGCATCAAAGATGTAGATGATGTTCATGTCCTTAAAATAGCATATTTTATGTTGTTTCCTACTTAGCTTTGCTATGCAGCTTTTATTTCAATTAACAAGAAGTAATTAACTGCAACAACGCAAGAATATTTTCCTGGAACTTTATTGGGTTAAAATTGCTTAAGACAAAGATTGTAAAAAACCTACCTTTGCAAACTCTGAATTATATATGTTACACTGATTGTGTGAGTGTCTGGGTTCTTTCAAAAACTAATAGTGTTCGTTAATGTTTTGTGGAGTGTGGAGAAATGGCTAAATGCCATCAGTGCAGCTAGTGTATAAAACAAAGAAAACTCCTATGTTGATAATGAGCTATAATTTAACAGTTTCATAGGAGAAAAAAAGTTCCTCACTCTACAGATCATAACCTAAGTCTCTGTGCAGTGCCGTTTGAAGGAATGGTCACGTTCCCCTTCAAATGGCGTACTCTGACATCACATATATCACAATGTTATGCCTATAGACAGTTCTGTAGATTGAGGAGTAGCCTTTGTGCAGTTAATTGCTATAGGCAGTTCATTCATTATTTCAGCTCATTTTCAGAGTGACTTAATTCTTCTTTCTAAAAAGGAAAAATAGGGGAGTATTCATAAAAGCCCCAATTGACTCATGGACCAAAAGTCTGAATAGTGACCATCTGTTTTGGAACATTCTCTTTGAAGTGCAGTTTGGATAAACTTCACTGATTTTGGATTTCAGAGTGCAAGTGTGCTGTTCCCTCTGAAAATCAGTATCCTTAGGATAACTAATAAATCTTGCAGGTGTTTGGAGTCTGGCAAACTGAAGGAAGTTGAAACATTAAGTAACCCATTTATTTTTGCAGTTCCAGTTTTTTCCATTTTACTGAAAATGAAGTTTAGAATACCTTTCAGTAGAACAGTAGGGTTTATAAATAGGAGGCTATGGATGTTGAAGTTAAGTGTTAAGCATTTTCCACAAGCTGATTGATCATCAAATAACTTCAGCTGTTTTTACTGCTACTGAATCTGTTAAACATGTATAATAGAGTGTGGCTGTGAAAATCTTAAGTGATGTACTGCCTGTGTTGTCTGTTATACAGGAAGCCCAGAATTTGATGGCTCTCACAAATGTGGATACCCCCCTGAAAGGAGGTCTTAACACTCCCTTGCATGAAAGTGACTTCTCGGGGGTAACGCCACAGAAACAGGTTGTTCAGACTCCAAATACAGTGCTTTCCACACCCTTCAGGTAAAGCAGACTCCTTTTCTGATGGGTTGTTGGCTGGCTACATATCTAGTGGTGGGGGGACAGAGTGGATTTTGATCTGTGAAACAGTAGGTCATGATCAGCGCTTCAAAACAAATTCTAACTTGCTTTTAGTTGGAGCCCTTAGGCAACTTTCTCCTTCTCTGTGTCTTTCACAAGCTCAGCCACATCATCTGTATTTTTACAGTGTGTAGCGCACTTGAGTTTTGGCCCAAAATGAGGCCTTCTGTGGTCTGGAGCAATACAAATTATACTGGAGTAATACAGGAGTATAAATAGTAAGATGGAGTGTCATTCTGTATGTGGATCCTAGCCTTTCGAAAGTGTTACCTCTGATTCAAAGGTGTGGGAGGTCCCTTAGCCAAACCCACACTGAATTTTTGAGAAGTTGAAGTAAATATTTTATAAGCCATATATATCCAAAATAAAATATTTATTATATTGCCAATCTAAATAGTATGGAATTGCTGGTTTAACTCTTATGGTGGGTCCTGAATAAATATATATCCCACAAATGCCAAATACCATACAGCTAAAAAATATTACACTTGGTACATTTTGTCTGTCAATTTTTTTAATTTAGGTTCTAATTTTACTTGTGTCACGCTAGTAGGCAAAGTGGAGAATGAAATAAAAAGGACCTTTATGGCAGCTTTTCAAAAGCAGCTTTATTTTGTTGTTTAAAAGCTGTGTGCAAAAGCCCTGCTTTTTAATTGGATCTACATAAATAAATCCTTTTCTGGAAATCTATTGCTGTCAGTGTGATGCATAATGAATGTAGAGTTTGGCCTGGAGTGATCTGGCTGTTCATTTGGGTTATTTTATATTAAAAAATATAAAGACATTCTGATTTTGTTGTTAATTTGGTGGTGGGGGGGTTGTGGTTTTTTTTTTTTAGCTTCTGAAGTTCAGATTTGCACATGTAAATATGGTGCCTCTCTATGAATTTGGCTTGTTTTGCAGAAATGCTCTGTCAGTGTGAAAATTCAAGACCCTGAGCAGAGAGAAAAAAAATAATCCATTAAATGGTTCAAAAAAATAAAGGGAAGCCATAACTTTTTAAGGAGGCAGAGTAGTGAAGCAGAGCCATCATCTTATTATGTAGGCCAAAAAAGCAAGTAGTAAATTAAGCACACCTTTTTTTCCTATGATGGTATGAAATTTGTAGTATTTTGATGCAAGGTGTTTATGGAAGTTGTTGCCTTGCATTAGGTTTTTTTGGGGGGCGTTGTTGTGGTGGGCTTTTTTCCCCACATCCTAGTTACAAAAATTTTCTTAAAAGGTATTAAGTTGGAAATTGTAATAGGGTTTTAAACACTAAATGGAACTGAGACAACTAGAAAAAACCAACTCCCTTACTTGGAAATTGTTCCTTCTCAAAAGCCAGCATAAAACATTTTCTGCTAGTATAATCAACAAAGTAAATATATCCTATGAAATGTTCATTTGAAAACGTAAAAATTAATTTTGCTGGGTTTTCTTTTGGGGTGTCATCTTACAAATATTATTGCTGGTAGTTTTTTATCCTAATGAGAGTTCATAAAAATCTGTAAAACCTCAAACAAGAGGAAAGAATCACTTGCCTCTCACAGACATACCCAGTAAATAAGGGAATGTTGTATCCCTTGAAAGAGGACCAGTAGCGTTTGTCAGGCCATAGGTACAATTGTGTTTATCCATCATCATGGCATCTTACTGGCACTACAGAATTACAGTAACTAGTAGTGGAAATGACGTATTAAGTCATCTTGTTCAGTTTGTCTCTGCTGGGCTTGTCATCTACAGCACACATATTTGTCATTACTGTTTAAAACTCTTTCCATTAGTGTAGATGAGTACCATAATACAGGCTTTTTTCTAAAAGTTTTTCCTTTTCCTGAACTTGTTTTCTTTGAGACATTTAAGAATATCTTATCAGTTTTTTGTTATCATCATCACTAAGTGAAACCTCATTCGTTGTAAGTTGGCAACAGAAAACCTGTGATTGTATCCAAGACAATGTCTGCAGGCCTTCCATGTAGTAGGTTGCTGGGACAGAGAACGTTTTTTCCCAGTCTAGAGGAGAAGCAACTGAGGCCTACAAAGTCTAAGGCTTAATCCATTTTGCCTAACCTTAGGTGCTTACAAGTAATTATTGTGATGTAATTACTCCTTCAATAATGGGTGAAAGCAAAGAGGCATCTTCAGAGTGATTCATTCAGTTGTAAGATGGGCCAGCTGTTAAGCCTTGATGCATTCAGAATGAATGACTTGTCATGGGCGCTAGGGAAATGACAGCTTGCAATTAAATCCTGATTACTGTATCCCAGAATAGTGCCTGGTAATCCCTTCTCTCAAAAGCAGCAGTTTGTGTTAATATAGTTCCTGGAACTTATCTTAACGTAATGATGTGCCTAGATTTCTGCTGGACAGGTCCTTGGTTACCCCTTGACAGGTTTAAACAACATTTTGGGTTCTTCTAATTGCATATTATAGTTCCACTGCTGCTCCAGAAAAAAAATTAGATTGAATTTATTAACAGTACATAACTTTTTGCAGCATTCACTGAAAGTAGAGCTCTTTAGGAAAAAAATAAATGACTGTATCCGCACTTCCTCTAGAACACCTTCTCATGGACCGGAAGGCTTGACTCCCCGTGGAGGGCTGACTCCTAAACCTGTGGTTGGTACAACTCCTGGTAGAACTCCACTGCGTGATAAATTGAACATCAACCCAGAAGAAGGAATGGCAGATTACAGTGACCCATCTTATGCAAAACAAATGGTAAGAAGCACTTAAGAAGTGGAAATCAGTGCTCTGTTAATTTTCAGGATTTTTAGTTCTCATGTCCTGAACAGAATTTTACTTTATAGTAAAAGCAAGTATTGCTTCTACTGCTTGTCTACAGGTCTGTTCTCACCACCTGATAAATTCAAATCTTTATTTGAAAGAACAGAAATCTTGCCACTTGGAATGGCTTTCAGTGTGCTCAGTAAAAGCACTCTAAAGCTGTTTGTGAAAGAAGACATAGTTCAGCTTCAGTCCTCCTTGTATCTTTGAAGTTGAGCAGGAAATACGTCTCAAGCAAAGATTCATTTTTCTTGCAATCCTACGCAGCCCTCAAATCCCTCATCATCTTGGCTTCCTGATTTAACTACAATACCTTTTCATCAGTCTGTCGTGTTGACAACATTGAGCTAAAGGAGTTTAATTTTTGTCATTAGGAGCGCTTGGGTTTGAGATGTCCAGTAATCTGAGTCCCATCCAGATTCTTTCATCGCCTTTGGCAACAGATGTTTCCGTTCTTGGAGATTCAGCCAGATGTACCCTGCCAATTAGACACGGTATAAAAGGGCATATACCTAATAGGTAGCACCTTGGGAACTCCTTTTATGTGGCTGAATCTGCAGCCTTGACTGTGGCTTTGGGATATCTCCCACCAGAGCTATTGACATTTTTCTTTTTGGGCTAGCTAAGGATATCCACTTCAATTTTTTTGGCATGTTCTTCTCACAAAAATAACTACAGGTTCAGAATTTCAGGTTTCCTCTTAGCTTGAAGAATGAGGTTTATTTGGTGTCCTTATACTTAGTTTGGTTTTGTCTCAGCCTTTTTATAGTAAAAAAGCTTTTTGCTGCTAGAAGGAAAACTGGGGCTTCAACTTTGTGATTGACTCCACTGTTTCCAGATCTGGTGCTGGTGGTCTCCGTTTTGTACTATGTCACAGTCCCCAGATTTGTGAGCAACGGCAAGGAAACAAGTTCCAGTTAGGCTTGCAAGTAACTGCTGTGTCCGTCATCAGTGTGTGCAGGTTTTTACCTATTTTCAGTTTCTTGAAAGGTATTTATGTGGGTCTCTGCTGTTGTCTGAAACTACTGGGAGGTGTAGGTACCATGCTGCTTTGCTTGAAAGTATTTCAGCCTGTTCGAAGATTTCATTAGCTATCTTTAAGAAAGCTGTCTGATGGGTTTTTTTTTTAGTATCACAGAGTTTCTGTGCTTAAATAGTGCATAAACTCTGGGGTGGTGGTCTGCAGGCCAGCCTGGATTAGTAACATGCCTCTTCTGTTAGACTTCAATTGGATTTTGTTTCTGTTGGCTTTGCAGCAGACTAAGATGGCTAGGTGATGCTAGTTGTGTATTGTTCATATTTGTTAATGTAGGTGAATGGAATTTGATTGTATTGCACCTTAGTGTGTGAATCCAGTGTTATATCTTACTGTTATTTCAACAGGAGAGAGAGTCTCGTGAGCATCTGCGCCTTGGACTCATGGCCCTTCCTGCACCAAAGAACGACTTTGAGATTGTTTTACCTGAAAATGCAGAAAAAGAACTTGAGGAACATGAAGTAGATGAAACCTTTGTAGAAGATACTGCCGATATAGATGCCCGCAAGCAGGTTGGTGTGTGTGTGTGATACAGATAGTGCCTTTTGTGTAAAATAAAAAGATGTTCCTTGTATGGTTCCCATAGTTTCATACCTGTTCAGTGGAAGTGGTACAGCTTCTACAGGATAACAAAGTAAAATTTACCTGGTTTGTGTGTTGCCATCAGAATATACACACACAGGTGCTATATATTAGTTTTCTGTCTGAACCCTTTTCCTAATTTGTTAATGTTACATATCACATCGTTTTCTATGATGAAGAGTGTGTATGTCCTACCTTGTGTGTTTGTCCCCCAAAAGATAAAAACACAATTAGAAGTTTTTCTACAGGGGCACATGCTTGATTTTAAGCACGTGAGAATTGTGGGGTGGTTTTAGTTATTTTGGGGTTCCTTTTTTTTCATTTTCAGGTTATTTTCTCAAGGTTAAAAGTTACTGTTTGTGAAATACAAGACAGATGTATCCAAATTCAGGCAGGCTGGTGGCACACAGGTAGAAATCTACCATGCAGTGAATTCACCTCTTTTGTGTGACTTGTACCACAGGATTACCCAGACAGCCAAGGTGTGAACAGGTCCCTGGTTTCATTTTCTTTCATTTCAGAATCAAGGAAGGCTGGATAAAGTGCTGGCTTAAATTCTGGTGGTTAAATAGCTGTACTGGCCAGTAATTAGAGACACTTCAAACTTTTCTGTTTTGTCTCTTTTATTGCTTATCCTAATTTTTGTGATGCAAGTCTGATTTTGTTATATACCTTAAATCAGGGGTCCTCAAACTTTCTAAACAGGGGGCCAGTGTGGGGATTAGGTGGCAGGAAGTCATCTGCGGCTGCTTGGTTTCCCCCCCCAACCCCCTGCGGGGGGGGCGGGGCAGACAGGGGGGTTCTGTAAATACCGGGGGCCGGATTGAGGACCCTGGGGGGCTGTATCCTGCCCGCGGGCCATAGTTTGAGGACCCCTGCCTTAAGTAAATGGTTTTTTGAGTTCAGAGAGAGTTTTGCCAATGACACTACTTTGGCAAGTGAACAAAATACTTTAAAAAAATTCTATGCTCTGCTGTCTTCTAGTATGGTAAGCATTTCCCAAAATATGATTCCTAGCATGTCCCATTTGGGGAGGAACACATTATTTGCATATATACGTGTATTTTATGCATAAATACCCTAATGAAAAGTCTGAATAAATACATACAATTTCTGTGTGTAGAATAGAGGAAAGAATTTGATTTGTAATATCATACAAGGGAATATCATCCTGCCTTTTGAATGAAGGTGTGACATGCCTGGGATAAGAACATGGAAAATCCTGGTCACTGTTCCTGAAGTTTTAGACAACACTGCCTTTTCATGTTAGTTATCGCCTGAAAGTGGGATGTAAGGAAAAATCTCATGTTTTTACACTTCTGAAAGTATTGTTTTACTGAAGTAGTTACTTTAAGTCATTGAAGAGGACAAATTGAGTACTAGCTGCAAATTTATGCGTCTTTCTTTTCCTGGTGGATTTCATGTCTGGAGAATTAGAGCAGTTGTCAAACTTGATGTGGAGAAATTTGCAAAGAAAGAAGTCTTCTGGGTTGAGGGTGAAGGAGAATTTTATGGCTGAAAATTACTTTTTAGGGTATCTGCCCTCTTAGAGTTAGTCTGCTGGGCTCATTTACTTTAGAGGCAGTGAGTGTCATCACATTATTTGGTTTTGGCTACGTAACATGAAGTCTTTATAGTAAAGGAATCTTTGCTGCAGTAATGAGCTTTTTTATCATATGCATTTCTGGGAGGCTTCTGATTATATTACAGTAGCTGGAGTAACACTTAGCTTGTTTGTCTAGGCTCTCAGAGATGCAGAGCGTGCAAAGGAACTGAAGAGAATGCACAAAGCTGTTCAGAAGAATCTACCACGGCCCTCAGAAGTAAGTGGAAACAAAATTCAGTTAAGGAAAAAAACAGAAATGAAGGTTTTAACCATTATAGGAGGAAATACAGTCTAAGTAGATCATGAGAGAATGAAATCTTTATTTGAGTATGCTGATTTCACCATTACGGGAAACTTTCACAGCAAAATTGTCATGAGGTATTTCATATGCACAAATGAAAGCACAATTGAGTGTTCAGGTTGTTGTATGCATGTCACATGGCAAGGGATTTTTGCACCTGTTCTGCATGGTTTAGCTGATGTATAAAATTCATACTCAGGTAGAGGTATATGAATTTAATGTGTTCTTTGGTGTATATGTTTGTGAACTTTTTTTTTTTTATTATTCCTGGGCAGGTTAATGAAACAATACTGAGACCCTTAAATGTGGAACCACCTCTAACAGATTTGCAGAAGAGTGAAGAGCTAATAAAGAAGGAGATGATTACTATGCTTCATTTTGACCTTTTACATCACCCATTTGGAGAACAGCCTAGTGGTAAGAAGGGGAAAGGCCCAGGATTTGGAAGCAACAATGCAGAACATATGGCTTACTTGGAACAAAATCCTTACGAGAAATTCTCCAAAGAGGATCTCAAGAAGGTGAGAATTGTGTGGCCTAATTACCAGTGACCTAGTGTCTCCTTATGTCACGGCTCTGTAATCTTGCAAAAAAAGGTGGATTATTTGGGAGGTCTCCAGAGGGTTGTATGGAGAGCTGTAAGGGTAACTGAAGTGCATATTCTCTTTTCTGTGAGCTGATGTTAATCTAGACACTCAGCAGAATGATGAGAGTGCTGTTATTTGTTGAGACATTGTCTTTTGGATACAATCTTGAATGTGGTGTGATTGCTTATTATTTTAAGTAATGTTAGGAGCTACAATACTCCAACAGTTACCAAATTCTACTTTGCTCTTTCTGGAAATTGGTGTTAAATCATTGAGACTTTAACTAGGTGTGATATTCACCGTCTGCTGCCTATGTAGTTTGTTAAGTCAGAATTATTAAGCATTTTTTTCATAGTGGTGCAAACTAAACATGACCATGGTAGCCAGCTTATAAATTGGAGCAGCAAATCAAGTTGTTTAATTACGCTTGTCAAGCTTGATCCAACAGGGCTGTGCTAGTGCAGAGCCTGCTGGGCTGTGGCAACTGATCTTAAAGCATACCTGGTTAAAAAGTGCTGAACAGGCAAAATAGGTTACTGCTGGTTGAAATGAGTAGGCTGTCTGGGCAGTCTGTCCTGTTTTGCATTGTAATCCCAAGTTAAATAGCAGTCGTGTACCAAAGAGTTCCGGTTCGGGTTGTTCATTTATTTAAGCAACTACAGATGTTGCCTTTTGCTGCCAAGTGACAGATAGACAGTTCAGACGCACAGTGCTGCGGTTAGCTCTTTCAAAGAGTTTCACCTGTGAAGTTGTGCCAGTAACCTTTGACCAAATGCTTACAGGAATAAAAATGAGTGAAAAGGACAAAATCACGTGCCACCGAGTCATCTGTTTTATGCAGACTGCTGCTGAGGCTTGCGTTCTAACAATAGCTGTGGTATCTCTACACCTAAATCCTGTATTACTTTAAAGATACACAAGCAGATTTTAAATCAGTCTCCCTGAGTATATCAGACCAATGAATCAGGGGCCTAAAATGAGAAACACTGAACAGTATGTACTTCCAGTTTGCTGTTAAATGAAAAATTATACTTGAAGATTTCTGAGCAGAAGTTGAAGATGGAAAATACAGTTAAATCATGAATTTCCCTGCTCTGCCAGTGTGAGATTGTTCCCTTAGGAACACTCTCTGAGTGCTTTCTCTGGTGGTTTTGAAGTACAATGAGAATTGGGTTCTGTATCTCTTCCCATAGAGACTACCATGCAGTCCAGTAGTTTTTGTCTGGAAACTTTCTTCAGAGTCACTGAAAATTTTGTCTCCTAACTGATGGGCAGAATTTTTTTGCAACCTTGCGCCTGCTTGCTGTCTACCATTCAATATAATATTCCCTCTTTTGTCTAAAGTCACATTCAAACCAGGAAGTTTTCCTATCTCCATGCTCTCATCAGGGCTTGCTTATTTTGGTGTACTTCATTTGTTTTTAGAACATCTTCCTACTAAAATCCCATCATAAAATGTTTCTTTTCCTGGTGTGTAGTGCTCTTTTGGCAAAGATTAGCAGAGGTGCTAAGCACAGTGTGCTGAGCTCTTAAAGCTATCAAACTGTTTTGATACCACAACTACATAGCCTTAAGTAGTTCCTTATAGTGTACAAATAGAGGCTAATTGAAAGTGAATCTTTATAATATTTAGCTTTGACAAGTGTGGTTGGAGTACTCCTGTTTTACCTGTCCTTTCCCTGGTGTTCCTGGAGTTGTCAAATCTGGTGATACCTGGATTAATTCCTGGGCAATATGTATAAATAATATGCAAGAAAACATACATCTGCTTGCAGTAAGGTATCTACTGGTGATACAGAAATTTGTGATGCACTTGTAAATCCTGTTTAAAGAGAGGACGTGCACTTAGAACCAATGAAGTCCAGACTGGCAAAAATATTTTAGTTATTTAGTGACAAATAAAACGGGAAGTACTTGGGTGCCTGTGTAGTTGTGTGGCCTGTAGCCAGGCTCTTTGTCAGAAATACTAAGTTGTGAGAACAGCATGAATCTCTTCAGTTCTGTCTAAGTTACTTTATAAACTGAACTGGAAACAACAGAATGCTCATATCTCACTAGTAGTTTTCTAGCTACAGAACGTATGTTAGTTAAAGTCAGAGTAGTATTTTCTGCAGGGGAGCTTACGCAGCTCACCCGTTAACGTTTAGAGTTGACTTTCCAGGTTGTGTGGAGAAGGGTAAGCAAAAGGAAATGAAAAGTGAATATTATTTTTTTTTTTTTTTTGTAGAACGGCTGCTTCTGTCTGTACAGTTTTCTCTCCCCTCAAGGTCCTTGCTTTTATCTCTTTTCTTCTGCAGCAAGATGAAGTATCTAGCTGTGCCACAGCTTTCATTAGCTACAGCAGAGTGATGTCAGGTTTGGCCAAATTACAGAAAATGAGGGATAGTTGTGCTGTGAGTAGCCTTATAGCCTGGGTTTCATTTATAATCCACAGCATCTGTGTTAGATTTCATAGTTAGCTTAACCTGATGGTGAGCTTTTAGTATGAAAAGAGAAACTGCCCCCATGAATTGCACACCGAAGGATTGAAAAGAAGAGGAATTTTCTTGTATCCCATGTATTGTAACTGCAATTTATTTCTCATCATTTCCAACAGGCACAGGATCTACTGGCACAAGAGATGGAAGTGGTAAAGCAAGGAATGGGGCATGGAGAGCTTTCAAGTGAAGCTTATAACCAGGTGTGGGAAGAATGTTACAGCCAAGTGTTATACCTGCCTGGACAGAGCCGCTACACAAGAGCTAACCTGGCCAGCAAAAAAGACAGGATAGAGTCACTTGAGAAGAGGCTTGAGGTCAGTGTCACTTTTTTTTGCTTTTTGCGCCTGCCTCTTCTTTTTTTCTTTTTTGAATTTTCTCCTCGTGTGTTTTAGGTTTTTTCATTTATTGAAGAGTTACAGGTTACTTTATAAATCATTCAGGTCATTTGGTGAGATTCCTTTGAAGAAGTTGTTGAGGAAAGTTATGTTTGAATGACCTTCGCTCATCTTCCTCCTCCTTTTCTTAGAATATTCCCACATGCAGTTTCTTCTTGCACTATTAGCTGTAACAGCTCATCTCATCCACTTTTTTCTCAACTGGAGAAAGGGTGAAGTTCTGCTCTGTCTTATTTCCACGTGGATCTTGTGCTGTTTTCTCAGTCTCTGCTATTAGCAGATCAGATACCTGACCTTTCTAGTTTGGCACTTTGTCCCTGATAGTGGCCAGTATGAGATACTTCAGTGAAAGATGCTTAAAACCAACATCTCTGTCCCAAAACTCTTCTGAAGTTCTTTCCAACTTAAGATTTGGTTTCTGATTGACTATTATGTATGCAAAGGTTGAGATAATCCTGAATTCTTGCCAGACTGGCTTCCTCTGCCAATTCCAATGATTCCCTCCACAAAAGAGGACAATAGATGTTTGTGATGCTGTTCGACTTCAGCAGGAAAAAGTAGGCTTCCTTATCGGTACATTTTAAACCCCGATTTCAAGTTTGCCATTGTGTATTTGCATAACTAATGTTTTCTGCAAGTACAAAATGCCAGAGTTCAGGTGGCAGCATCTCACCGATGTGTCTGCGTGCAGTTTGAGTCCTATTGCAGGGCACTAATGGACTAAGAACTGAAAACTACATCTTTTTCTGCTGGATGGTGGAGTACAGCGTCCTCCGCGCAACAGTCACAGCCCTTAACAAGGCGTCAAGTTTTGGTAGGGTGTCCTGGGATTGAGGGATTTGTGTGTGGAGAGGAAATAATTTGAGGTATGGTACACCAGGCAGAAGAAGGCAATTCAAACCCTTAGACACTGATTTCCCGTGCCCCGTCCTCTCTCTGGAGTTTCACCCAAACGCTCTACACAATACACAGAAATGCACAGCTTTCATGAGAAGCAGCAAACTGGTTTTAAATTGGTTCTTCCCACAGAACATGTGTTTGTTCAGACTTGCAGTAAGTCATGAACTGTTTTCAAAAACAAGTCTCTTTAAATTAGGCAGGCATTGGGTTATTTTTTTAATCTGGTAAAAGGAAACTTTTAAGAAAAAGTTCTTGTGTATTTAACGTCGGACATAGGCTACTGTTGCTAGAAGCAAACCTCCGTGAACAGCTAGTACTGCAGAAATGATACGGGAGGCCAGAAAGGCCAACTTCTCACTTGGTGCATACACATGAAATACGGCGTGGACGTGTGTTTTGGACTCAAGAATGTCACCCAGGTACAGCCTTGGCGGTCGTTAGCCCCCGGCTGGGACCAGGAGCCGCGCAGCCGCAGGTAGCCGGCGCACCCAGCCGCTGTGGGGTTGGAGGCCGAGCCGGTGCCGTGCGGCGGCTCCGCCAGCAGAGGGCGCCATTGCCCCGCACAGCGCTGCCCGCGGGGGGACGTGCTCTCACGGTCTCGGCGCTGCCCTGTGGCCGCAGGAGCGTTACCTGCGCGCGGGGGGGGGGGGGCACTGCTGGCCTTCCGCCAGCAGTCTGAGGGCTGGACCTCATTTGTCTACCAATGCTTTTGAAATCTAAATATCTTACGCTCAAACCTGTGTTAGAAGGGCATTTTTTTAAAGTTGCAAAGTCAAAAAGTTGAAGTCAGGGAATGCACAAACGGCATTACTCCTAGCAGCCTTCATTTGCCTATGCATATGTGTTATGAGACAGTCTTTAGTTGCATGATTACATCCTAATTTTTCCACAGACTCATTTACTGCATGGGGTGGACGGTACTTGCTTAATAAATAGCTATTGAATATTTTTTCTTTTTATTGTTCAGTGTGTGGCCCTGTGCCGTTATGCTGTGCACTGTTTCTGCATTCTAAATTGGTTACTTCTGTGTAGGCTTTCTTGTGCTGTTGATTTCTGTTGGTCTCCTCCCAGTATTTGAATGAGTAGGTAGTGGTATGCTTATTGAGGGTATTGAAGCAAAGGAAGTAAGGTCAAGTCATCTATTCGTCAAACTCCTGTTGCATTTGTTCATACTGTAAGTGCTTATTGCTCTGTAGTCACAAGACAGTCATCCAGGAAGCAAAATACAAGTTGGAGGTCTCACCAAGGAAAAAAAAAAGGCATTTCGTTTGCTGCCAGTATTGCATGGGACTCCATGGAAGCCAGTTAACAAAGTCCAGACAGCTGTGTGTACAAACAATTGCTGCAATCATGAGACTTCGCATCTTGCTGATGTGGCTACATCTCTTCAGATTAGTTGGGAGCTTGGAGCACTGCTAGATAGGGCTGATTGCTTGGTGCTCTTACAGTAAAGTGAGAGAGCAAGCTTGTGTATGTGTTCAGAATAGCACAATTCAGTCAGGCACCCAGGGCCAGCAGAGCTTGCTGTGCCTCACAGCTGCAGGTGCAGTGGAAATACTGCACTGTCTTTCACAACTCATTGCTTGTGGAGTGCAGGTGGACTCTTTGCAAAGTTAAATTTGAGCTGAAAATCTGTCCCAAGTGTGCAAACTGCAGTTTAGTGCAGCTCTGTTGCCTGACCTATTTAAAAGGCCCTTCCTAAAAGCAAGATACGCATATACAGTTTTCTATGTATAGCTCACCAGCTAAATAATTTTTAAAATAATAAATAAACCCCATAGCAGTTTAATGAAGAAACGAATATGCAATGAAAAAAGCATAGCCATTATTTTTTTTCCTAACTCATCCTCAGCAATGGCAAAAGCCACCTTCATTTTAATGTTTTTTTTTTTCAAGGAAATTTGTCTGAAAGCAGTATCAGTTGAAATAGATATTTTAATGGGAAGTATCAGACAACCTTAATGAAAAGCAGGGATATTAGCTCAGCTTTCAATACCCCAAGATACTGCTTGTACTTTTAACTTCCTTTGAGAGAAGAGTAGAAACTGTAAAATATAGTTTGCCAGCAACAGAAACTGATGTTGGTCAGCTTTGGGGGCTGCTTCTTTCCCTTTATATTGCACTAAGATCATTAGGAAAAAACCATGAGAGTTTAGTGATACTTGCTGGAAACAGCTGCACATCGGGTAGTCACTAATCCTTCCATATGGGACTGCTAACACCCTGCAGATCCTGTTCAAAAAAACCAGCTATTTCTAGTGCTGTCTTCATTGCTCAGAGATTACTGGGTGGATTGATGGTGTGGACAAACAGTCGTCTTTCTCTAATTGGCCTGTTTTCACTGCCTGAGTGATTTAGTGGTAGCAGCCCTGTATATGTTGACATGACTGAAATTGATGGTGGTATCACAAACAGATTTGTGCTGTTATTGATGAACTTGAGAAGGCAAAGTGGAGCAGTTGTGGAGAGCTTCTGTTTGGCTAGATATCCCGTCCAGGCATCAGCAGGGGTAATGCACAACTCAGCAATAGTTTTAATATTGGAATATACTGCTATGTATTAGTAATACTTTTAACTTCTCCTTTATTTTGAAGGTTTTGGACTCTGAATGTGCTACTTAATGTGGTTAAGAGCGCTACAGAATTAGTGTGTGAACTTTTTTGCGTTACGGATGGGGAGTTTCAGGTCCGTGCAAGTGAATCCTGGTGACCTAACTATGTCTGTGGTACAGCTTAGATTTGGCTTGAATCCTGGTGGAATTTTCTGATCTTTCCAGTAGCTTCTAGAAGTCTAGTATATTTGTTCAAGGCTAGGCTACACTGCAGACCTGGTCATTTCAGAAATGGGAGTTTCCTGGTGCTCACAGTTGCACTTAGTAACTGCTTCAGTTCCCTGCAGTATCTTCACTTCTTCCAAGCAATATATTTATAAAGAAAAGCATTCCTACCTAAGGTGTATGTTAAAGTAGGAACCGTATTAGATAAAATGAGATAGCAGAGGCATTTATGTAACAAGCTAGTTGCTTGCCTTCATAGTACATAATGTAGAAACTGCCTGCCAGCATTACTTTTCCTTTGAAGATGGTTCATAGTTGGCTTGCAGCATGCAAATATTTTTATTAAAACTGTGGTAGTTAACATCATCATTTCAGTTGATTGTTAAATTATAAACACCATGAAAGTCTGCAGCGGAAGAAGCTCTAGTTACACTGTATATGTAAAGCATAGTAAATTAGCTATTCTTTGCAGTATCCAAGGTAGACCAAGATGATAATTTATCAGACCAAAGTGTCCACTTTTGCTTTTGGTTGCAGCCCAAGTCCTTTGAATTAATTTACATTGAAATTCAGTTGCTTAGCTGCAGGTTTATAGGTTACGTGGTACGTTCTGCTGCAAGGTGTATCCATAACTAGTTTATCAGAGATTGTATTTTAATTTCTCTCTAGTTTACATGCTTCTAAAGCTTGCATTTTCTTTGGGATTTTCAGGTGTGCTGTTACTGAGAAAACACCTGCAGAAAATTTATAAGACTAGGAATAGAGAAATTACTCATAAAGCTAAACTATGGTGGAATCCCCGAGTAGTCAGCTTTTATTGTCACATATGTTCAGTTATACTACTGTGTTGCTGTTGTGGAATATGATTTTTTTTAATAAGGTCTGTTGGGACTATAGTTGGCACCAGGGGATAACATCTGAGGGTTATCAGTGGTCTTCAGTGGTTGTCACGGTCCACTGTCAAGCTGTTCAGAATCTGATAGAGCTGACAGTTTATGCAAGACCACTGTTGCAGTGTCTGATCTCTGCTTAATGTACAGTTTATCATCGGAGTATGTGTATTTATAGTTCAGTGGTTTTGGAGGGTATATACTTCTCCTGGGTAACTCAGATTCCTAGGGGTTCTACCCAGATAATTGTCTTTATCAGTGTGAACATACTTTTACTGTTTACCAGAATGGTTACCATGCAGCTTGTGCTATGGCTGGGATGGTTTTATCATTTGAAGCATTTGAAGTTAGCAAATGTGGTACTCATCTACAAGAAGGGCCAGAAGAAGGATCCGGGGAACTACAGGCCTGTCAGCCTGACCATGCTGCTGGGGAAGGTTATGGAGCAGCTCAGCCTGAGCACCATCAGGCAGCACGTACAGGACAAACAGGGGATCAGTCCAGCCAGCATGGGGTTATGACAGGCAGGTCCTGCTTGACAAACCTGATCTCCTTCGGTGGCAAGGTCACCCTCTTAGTGGATGAGGGAGAGGCTGTGGGTGCTGTCTGCCTAGACTTTAGTAAAGCTTTTGACACCATTTCCCACAGCATTCTCCTGGAGAAACTGGCTGCTCATGGCTTGCACAGCTGTACTTTTTGCTGGGTAAAAACCTGGCTGGAGGACCGAGCCCAAAGGGTGGTGGTGGATGGAGTTCAATCCAGCAGGCGGTGTTCCCCCGGGCTCAGCGCCAGGGCCACTCCTGTTCAACAACTTTATCAGTGATCTGGACGAGAGGATCAAGTGCACCATCAGTCAGTTTGCAGATGACACCAAGTTGGGGGGGGGGGGGGGGGGGAGTGTTGAACTGCTTGAAGGCAGGCAGGCTCTGCAGAGGCATCTGGACAGGGTGGACCGATGGGCTGAGGCCAATTGTATTGAGGTTCAACACGGCTCAGTGCCGGGTCCTGCCCCTGGGTCACAGCAACCCCAGGCAGCACTACAGGCTCGGGGCAGGGGGCTGGGAAGGTGCCTGGTGGGAAAGGGCCTGGGGGTGCTGGTCAGCAGCCGGCTGGGCATGAGCCAGCTGTGTGCCCAGGTGGCCATCAGCATCCTGGCTGGTATCCAAAACAGTGTGGCCATCAGGACCAGGGCAGTGATTGTCCCCCTCCCTGTACTCAGCACTGGTGAGGCTGCATCTCAAATCCTGTGCTCAGTTTTGGGCCCCTCCAAGGAAGACACTGAGGTGCAGGAGGGTGTCCAGTGAAGGATCTAGAGAGCAAGTCCTGTGAGGAGCAGCTGAGGGAACTGGAGTTGTTTACCCTGGAGAAGAGAAGGCTCTGAGGGGAGACCTTATGTCTCCCTACAGCTACTTGAAAGGAGGTTGTAGTGTCTTCACTGAAAGGGTTATCAGGCATTGGAACAGGCTGCCCAGGGAAGTCATTGAGTCAGTATCCCTGGAGGTGTTTAAAAGGCGCATAGATGTGGCACTTGGGGATGTGGTTTAGTGGTGGATTTGGCAGTGCTGGGTTAACAGTTGGATTTGATAATTTTAAAGGTCTGTTTCCAACCTAGATGATTCTATGGTTTCGGCTTGTGTCAGATAGGGTCAGTGCTACTTTTGTGCAGCTGCCCCCTACCATTGCCTCTGACCTCATAACCATTGCTCTTGTAACTCTGTTGTAGTCTGGATCAGTTCATAGAATTGCCAAAAACCTAATTATTTTTAGATCAAGCAGCAGACCCTTTTCCACAGTTGCTGGATTATTAGATCATCTTAGCTATAGCACATCACATCTTTGCTTGGAGAATTTTGGAATCATTGTGGGATCCACAATAAAGGTAACCCATAACCTATAATGAGGAAAGCAATACATAAAAGGTTTTTGTGTTGCCAGGGATAACTTGTGTCTGCAGTAAGAAAAAATGTGCCAGGGAATATAAATGGATTTAGCCAGAAATCTTGCCTTTTCTTTGTAGTGCAGGTGTGTATTCATTGTCTGGTTTTGAGCAAGTCCCATGAGTTCAGATTTGATACACCTTAGTTTAGCCTCCTAACTAACAGATCTGCAGTTGCCTTAGGTCCCCTTTGGTTTTGGTACAGATGAAGCTCCTCCTGAGAGCACCTCGGCCCACTGAAGAGTTCAATTTCCCTCTCAGGTTTCCTTTTTTTTTCTCTTTTTATTATGGAGGCACCTAGAGCAAGTCAGATCAGTGAAACAAAACTGGGTCTTATTGTCTCCCTTGATTCTTCTGTCACTGGGAAAGGAGTAGTGTCTAACTTATGGGGCTCTGTAGTTTTGTTTGCGAAGCACTAGTAGACCTGTGACTGAAAATCACTATCTAAAACTGCTAAATCTTTAAGTGTACTTGTACTGTCTGGGAAATAGTTGTCTCTTCCATTTACAACTTGTTGAGTTGAGCCGGAGCTTTGTATCTTTGCATGTTAGAAGTCTGGGAAAAAACCCCAGTGTTCACTGCCCTTTAGGAGAATTAACTTACTGTGTCCTTGGTTTTCTCCACAAATGACATTTGCAGTTGGCAGCTGCCCTCCCCAAAACCTTCATTACCATGAGCAGGAAGGAGGAAAATAGATAAGAGTTTTATTCAAATCTAACTAGTCAACTCTTAAAGCAGTGACATTTCCCATACTGCCAACTGAACAGCTTTAGGAAACCAAACTATACTTCTTCTGTTAAAGAGTTATTTTCAGAGGGAAATGCTACTAGTTGACTTTATACCAGTTCTGTTACTGTGACTGACTTTGGGACCTTTGGAAGGAAGCTGATGAATGCCAGTAAGGAGGGTTCTTCCTATGCATATTCTGTGACCATGCCTATGAGTCTGGAATTTGTCTTCAGATTGGACTGTTGTGCTAGCCTTTCTTCTAAGGTCATAATTTTTGGGGAGCTGGATAACTTTTTGTATAGAAAAAAGTTTTTCTGCATGTCCTCAGTCCAGGATGTGCCAGAACGGAAATGAGCAATGCAAAAGTTCTTTTAAGAATAAACTTAGACTGCATAACAGTTAGTTTTTATTTGGCCAGTTGCTCGTAGTAGGGTAAGAGGGGTTTTTGCTCTGTGTCTAAAACCATTGATTTCCTCTGCGGTGGTTGGTGAAATCAGGTTTCACCTTTGGAAATATAGTTCATAATGGGAATTTATGTGCTTAGAAATAAAGGTCAGCATTGACAAAGCTCTTCATTGCAAAAGGCACACCATCACTGTTGAAAATTGTGTTTGAACAGGTAAAAGTATAAATTGATATGGAAGCCACCTGATCTGCAGGCCAATTGCTCTTTACAGCCTGTCCTAATATGAAGCAGCATTGTCAGAACTTGTGAGTTTTGGGCCAGTGTGAGTTGCTGCTCATAAAGTAACTTGCTTCATTTATACTTGCCTAATAGTAGCTGCTGGAATAGAGTACTAGTGTACTAGTGACGTCTGTAAGATCATAATGGGGCTTCTGCTATATACTGAGAGGGAACCAGGCTGTTTGCTAATTTATTTTATGAGCTTCCACAAGATTGTTAGCCTCTTCTCTGGAAGGGACCAGTCCAAGAACTCTGGGCTTGCAGTGATAGTTTTTGAAGGTAATTACACTGTGCTCTCTGCCATATTACCTCATCAGACACAGCAGTAACCCATGTTTGCTTACAGTTAATCAAAGCTGTTAGCCTGAGGTAGCTGTTGCTGTATGTGATCTTACTGTAACTTTCCTCCCACTACCCCCAGGGAGAGGTAGTGTTTTCAGGAAAGCCTAGTAAAAAATAAGTTAGTCGATTTTCTTCTTAAACTATGCTCTTCTAGATGTGTTTTTACTGTGATTGTGATATATGGGTATCACTGATAATACTACTAGTCTTAGAAGCAATTCCCAAATAAAAATTTTCAAAGTGGGCTTTAATGTCATCATTGTAGATCAGTAGTGACTGCTAACTTGCTCAGTAACTTTCTGTATTATTCTAGACCTAGATAGGTGGATGCTGTGAACTTCTGTGGGAACAGTTGCTCTTGATGTACCCTGTACTGTCTTTACTCAACAGTCCTGCCAGCTTGTGTTAGATGTTTGAAGGCAAGTTGTCATAATTTGTGAAATGTAGTTCAAATGGAGATTAATCTTGGGTTACTAGTTTTGACTGTGAGTAGAGAGAATAGCTTTCTGCAGGTATCAGTAAGCCTTAATGGTATGTGATCTACATAGCAAAGTACAATATAGGTATTTATGTTGAGGGTTCCGTATTAAATTGGGGAAAGATAGTTTTATATGTTCATGCAAGCTTTGAACATGTGGTTTAGTTTCAGCTGGGAGGTGCAGTTGCATACCAGCAGCACCTTAATTTGAGGATCACCTGTGACTGAACCTTTCCATGAAAAACTGTGATACCAGTCAATTAGATGACAAAATAAGATTTAATCCTCTTGAAAGTTACTCACACTGTCCCTTTGTGACTGCTGTGACACTAATCATCACCTTGTACCCCATCATAATGTGAAGTAAGCATCATCTTCAGTTTTACAGCAGTGTTGAAATTGTGTCAAGCCGTGAAGTGGCAGGCTTTGTAAAGAGTTTTGCCTGGTCAGAATTTAGACAGCTGAAACAGTGTTTCAAGCCAAAGAATGGAGAATTCTGTCCAAGAGCATGGAAGTGGGAAAATATTTTTAAGTAGAGCAATTAATGAATTTATTTTTCAAAAACATGCTATCATAGAGTGCACCATCAAGTTTGTAAAGGCCACCTAAACATGCACAAAGGATGCCATAGTGTTACAGTCATTGTCCCTGGGGTGGTGTGAAATGCTGGTGAAAATTGGTCAGTGTAACCTGGCGTTGAGCAGAAGGCTGTCATCTTAGTGTGCATTGTCTCAGTCCAGCTACTCTGGCAGACTGAGTCAATATGCGGCAAGTTCACAAACCCTGCTATTTAAGTTAGTGGAGCTCCTGCCAGCAGAATTGAGTATGGGAGGACCACTTGTGGGTCTGAGGTGAGGAAGGAAGTTATAGTAACATTTGGAGTAGTCCTATATAGATTCCAGGAGTAACCTATTCATCCAGCGTAGCTGAAGCTGGCAGAGGATTTCTCTGCACAAGCTAAGCAGCTTTATGATAATGTGTTGATTCTCCAAGGTCGCGGAACAAGTTGGTTTACTTTTGAATATGGTTCTGGTAAGAACATGCAGCAGTTTTTCTTCCATGTTTTTTATCCATCAGGCATGATTCAGAAGATCAGTTGGAAGACAAGAGAGCTTAGTGCTCTTCAGGGATTTTCAGAAGCTCCATGTTTAATGGAGGGAAAACAAAACAGTCAGTACAGGGAAAACCAGCCCTTTGAACTGAAGGAGTGGTGTCCTCAGCAGACTTAGTGAGATGAGGAATTGTGAAAATGTAGTTTTGAGGGCACTTGAGCCCTTCCTTCCTCAGGGTCAGTTTTTCTTAACATTTTTCCCACTGGATGTTAGTTCTTGTAAGCAGTCTTTCCCTGTTCTTTGTTGTCCTTAGTTAAACCTTACAACCAACCTCCTGTCTAAAATGTCCTTGCCAAATTTAAACCCATCTTCCTTTCTCAGTGGACATAAGAACAGACTAATTTTTCACAGTGATCTTTGGCATATTTAAAACATGTGTCTGTCTTCATTTTCTAACAAAAATATGGTAGTGAAAAAAAATTATAAACCTCCCTGTTTTTTCAGTTGGTCTTCCTTTTCTAGATCATATTTTATAAACCTCCAGTTATGTCTGTTGCTTTGTTCTGGTTTCTCTTCTTTGACTCTCTAGTGTAGTACTGAAAACTGAACACTACTAGGCATGAGGGAAGGCTTTTACGCAAGAGATTTGGGATGGGATGAGGCGCTCTCACTTGCCCTAACATCATATATAATTTTACCCCATGTATGTACATGCTGTTCCCGTTTTGCTATAGCTGGTACAAAAGTCAGTGGAACCAAAGCCAGCCAAGGAACAGTACAAAATAAATAAGTGGAGAAATCTTTCAGATGTCTTTATGTTTTCTGCTAGGTTTTGGGGGGAAATAGTTGTCAGATTTTACTGAAATCTATTTCTTAGCTTTAAGCAAATAATGTAGACTACTGTTTAAACACACCTCTTCATAACTGCTTGGAATTTTTAGCTTGGTATCTGAGCCTTAAAATTTTACGAAGCTTGACCTAAAAATCATACGCAGTTGTTGGCATTAATGCAGCAGTCAGCAATTTTTAATAAATAGTATTTGTTACAAAAGCTGAGACCTTCTTTTGACCTTTTCGTAGTAGGTCCTAAAATCTCGTAGTTGAGAGGAAGGACGAAAGGTGATGAGTGTTCGCATTTCTCTCTATAAGCAGAGAAGGAAGAAAGGGCTGTTAAGAAGGAAGAAAGGGCTGTTATTTCTGGGTTTAGATACTTGGGAGGCTCTTTTTTTTTTTTTTCCCCTTTCTCCCCCTCTTACTTTTCTTTTTACAGCAGTGAAGCCTATGATAATTCAGTATAGACAAGGAACTGAGTATAAAAGCCAGGGCTGAATAGCAGTGTGCAACCTAAGGAGCTCTGGTAGTTAAAAATAAGAATCTATGTCCAGAACAACTCGGAAATATGCAGTCCAGTTCTCATTGTCTGAAAATTTCAAGAGTGCTTAAATAATCAGGGTCTAATACTATAATAAGCATTAGATTTGAGCTGGCTTTGGTTTTCCTTGGACAAAAAAAAATGCTTTATTGTATCTCATACATTAAAACAGTAGATGCTTAGGGTGGGACTGATCCACCAGACCTTAGGTAACGGTGTCTGAGCAAGCAGTCTGTGCTCCCATCTCAGTCAGTGAAGAGCACTTCAGTGGTGTGCTTAGTCTCGTTCTGAGGCCCTGGATCAGTTGAACCATGCCCTAGAGTTGCCAGTTTCTCTCCTGATCGTGGAAGGACCTCAGGTGAGAGGCTCAGATGTTGATGTCTAAAGCCAAGCAACGTGAATCCCAGCCTGAGTGTGTAAAGGTGCAAGATCAACCCAGTAGTGCCACTGCTACTGGTGATACTTGGAGCATGCAGCTAATTCAGGACTTCTGACTGCAGTGCCTGATCCAGTCTTGTTTCTGTGTGGTGGAGATAGTGCTTTTAACTGTATTTCATGTTCTCAGGTACTCAGTGTTTAACATTTTATTAGAAAATTAGACTGCTGACGGATCTTCACTTGGGATGACAGAATAGTGGAGCTTTTCTGAATGGTCTTTTTTAACCTGTTCTGGAAGAGTGACATTCTGATGGAAATTTCATTTCACACCAAGCATGCTCTACGTTGTCTGTAATGCTGTGAAACAACATGGAACAGTTGATCTTTGTTACATTAGACCGCTGTTACAAACAAAATTCTGTTTGCCTGTGCATCTGTCTATTCCATGATCTCTAAATGTCAGTGGCTCTCAACATACGTTTTTCATCCAAGAAGCAGTAATTGGAAAATAGTTCATTTACCGCACAGCTGTATTTGTTGTTGCAGTAATAGCATATTATTTACCAGTGAAGACATTTAAAGCTTTCATACTTTTCCATCAGAGAGTATCCTCACAAATCCCTAATCTATTTATTTAATTTTCTCTAGATTTATATAAATATTGAAAAAGAGACGCCTTTCTGTATGCTTAAAGCACCTTGGGCATAGCTTAAGTCTACTTTGCAAACAGAATCTGAAAAGCATAGCAGTCTGCATCTCTTTCCCCAGGAGCAAACCAGACAGCTCAGAAAGTCAAATTTCTCTTTCACTCACTCATTAACAGTTTGCTCCCTTGACCATTCACTATGTTTATCTCTGCACCACCTACTAAAACTGTTTTAAATGAGTGAATAAATTGTTAAGGAGTAGAGCATTTTACAGAATCATGCAGCTGTATAATAGAAGGTACTTTAATAAAATTGGACAATAGAAAGGTTGATGAAATAGCTTGGTGCACAAGATTGTGACGGCTGCACTAATCCTAGTGGCTGTGGTGTTTGGCTGACTGTAGTTACCACTGTAAAGGATACATCAGAAAGTAGTGCCTTCCCAGTGGAGTTTAGTTTCATTGGTAAAAGATGATATCTTGGGTAATTGTAGGGTTCAGAGCAGGGAAAAGCTTCTGCTTTTTGGCTTTGTATGTAAAAGCGTTTGCCAGCAAAACTTTGATTTTTAAATCTTACTTGATTACTTGATACTGGATTAGTTAATCGAGTAAGCTGACCAGCATTCAGCTACTGAGACATTTGAATCCAAGCAGTCTTTCTGAGATGCTTTATGATGACCTCAGGAATGAAGGGTCACCACCTGTTGTGTTCTTGTCATTGCACCTGGGTGGTTCTTGGGATATGACCACATTTGGGTTTTTTTGGATTTGCCTTTCATGCCTTTTAGAACCAGACAGTAGTTGGTGTCTCTATTCTGTCCTACCTCTGTGAGGATTTAGTCTTGGTTCTTTGTCTCCTGATGTCCTGAGAAAGTGCATGCAGAAGGTGGTAGGGTTGAATTACCATTTTAACAGTCCTTCTGCTGTTCCTTGCAGCGGTGCTTCCATGTCCCAACATTGGCATTCATTTGCCACTCAGACCAGTCTAAATGTTTTCGTTATGGTTCGCTGCAATGGAGAGACAGATTCAGAGCTGCCTTAATGTTCCTGATTGCTTTTTTGCTTTATGGAGTATGATTTAGGTGAATCCTGTTAGGATAAGCAGAAGAATTGAAAGATGTGGCTGGTTTTGCTGACTAAGAAGATAATTTTGAAAAATAGGAACACAATCTCTTTATTTAGTTTTCTTTTACTAAGGCAAATAGCATCTCCTGTGTAAGTGGGATGTAGCACAGCAAGCTGTCACATCACTTGGCTGCTTACTTAGCTCAGCAACTGCAACAACTCCTGTCTGTTAAACTGTATTCAATATAGTGTGTTGTCACCCCTGTTTTGGCTAGTGGATTTCACCCGTGGAATAATGTATTTACATTGTAAAGATTTTAATCCAGAAATCTAGGTTGTTGTAAAATGTGCAGTATGATTTGTTAATAGAAATCAAAGAACTTGATCAACTTGATAATAGTTCCACAGACAGGGTTTTACTACTCTTTTTTTTTGTTTGTTTGTTTGTTTTTTTTTTTTGTTGTTGTTGTTGTTGTTGTTATTTTTTCTCTTGACTTTTGAGTTCTGGATAAATAAAACAATTCTTGGTTTCCTTCTGGCAGATAAACAGAGGTCACATGACAACTGAAGCAAAGAGGGCGGCCAAGATGGAGAAGAAGCTGAAGATCTTGCTTGGTGGTTATCAGTCTCGAGCAATGGGCCTCATCAAACAATTGAATGATTTGTGGGACCAAATCGAACAGGCGCATCTGGAGCTACGTACTTTTGAGGAACTGAAGAAACATGAAGATGCTGCAATCCCTCGGAGACTGGAGGTGAGATTCCTAATGTAATAGGTCAAGTACAGGCACTTTATGGAAAAGATGGTTTTTACAAGGCATGGGCTCTGGGGTTCACAGCCTGAGTTTGTATCAAGTATTTAATGTTCTTTTTAAATTACGCTTTTGGCTATTACCAGACTTCTCTGCTATTTGCTTCAATATCAAAGCTTCTGTGATATATATTAGAAGCTGGGACTAATCTACTAGTGTGTTCTTCAACTTTGTTTTTATTTTATTTCCTTGTGTGGTTTATTTTATTAATCTTCTGCAATGCATATCGGCAGAAGTTCCATATCTATCTTAATTCGATTTGTTTTGTTTTTAATTACTGTTAGAACTTACGGTAGATCTGAAACTTCAGTGAAGCTTCCTACTTCCTTAAAAGTCAGTGGACCAAATGCTAGTATGTACTACAGGAGAGTCTCATTTCTTTTCACATGTCGATTATATTACTCCCTCAAGCTGACAATGTTGTCAGACTTGCGGATGGCTGGACTTGTAGAAAGCCAGTACTGAAGTGGGGTTATTGTGCTGATTTATACATGGCTGTCAGTTTCAGAAGCTGAGCAGTTGTTCTGTAATCAAAGTTTTGAGCCATCCTCAGAGTTCAGGGTGTTTGTCTGCAGTCCTGTTGCTGGCTAACAGTGTGTGCGTGTGTCATCTGGACCATTGTTCTTGAATACCATCACGTGCCTAACTGGCTGGCATAGCTTTGAGAAGATACTTCTTTCTCTTTAGCAGCTTTAACTTCAGCCCAGAACTAGCAGAAACAGGTATACTCAGATACCTGAAAACAGTTCCTCAGAACCACTGATCTTAGTTTAAGAATCTCCAGGATATTCTTCTCTGCTGTATTCCACTAACAAGGCAGCTCTCAACCAAGACTCAGTCCTAGGCTTGAGCCAGTGCCAGGCTTACTTTCCAAGAAATAAGTACTCATTTGCAGTTTTTCCTTTGATGCCTTTTTTTTTTTTCCTTCCAGAAGAGAGGGCTCCATTCAGTTATAATCATCTCAACCACTTGCTTTTAGAAAGATAAAATGTATCAGTTGTTAGAACTGACTTTGTGAAGAGCCTTCAGAAATGCTGATAGATGTGTTTACAAACTCAGAAGTGATGATTGATTTAGTGAAAGTTAATGGTAAAAATGTATTAAATAGCTTGATAGCTACTAGTAGCACCTGTTTTTTAGTAAATAACACTTTACTTGTTGGGGCTAATCCTCAGAATTCATTTACTGTCTCTTCTGATACAAGAGTAAAGGAAGATCAAATGAACTAGCAGCTGACAGTTTTAGAACAAGCAGTAGTTCTTCATGCACTATGCAGTTACAGGACAAAGGCTTGTGGAAGCCCTTGTTGTAGGATGCAGGGTTAATTAGGAAGATTGCCAGAAAACTGTTTTGAACAAACTCATGGAGGAGGAATCTATGGATAACTGTTAAATACAATGCACTGCTTCTGGCAAGTTTCCAATTTGAATTCTCTTCTCTTAAAAGCGTTTGGTATTAACTGCTGTCAAAACCAGGGTAAGGTACCTGACATTTGAAATATGATAACTGTGATTCTTAATGTTCTAGATCAACTGCTCCATTTTACATTTATATTTTAAATAAGTAATTTTAGCAATGTCCTGTCTCAGTTCTGACCCCTTCTTCTGAAGGAACTAAAATATAACCTTTGGTAAAGATCTTCATGGGTGTGGCTGTTGGAAAAACTGACTGGTTGCTTCATTTAATGTTTTCCTTAGTGTCTGAAGGAAGATGTGCAGCGACAGCAGGAGAGAGAAAAGGAGCTGCAGCAGAGATTTGCTGACTTCATGTTGGATAAAGAGACTTTTCAAGCAAAGTATTAAAGCACAAAATTTCCATTCGTCACTGATGTAATATTTTTAAAGTGTACAGATACTTCTTCAGCAGCTTTTCCCATCAGTTGCAGAAATCAAGTGTAGTCTGCTGTTCACAGCTTGTGAAGTTCTGTTCCTTTAATGAACTGTTTCAAATGCTCTAGGTATGAATGGCTTTGGCCAGTATTAAAAAATTGATTGAAATGTCCAAAATTTTATTAAAATAATATTAAAATAATCACTGATATGATTTTAGCCATGTCTTCATTTGCTAGGGTAATCACATTATTCCTAGTGTTTTATCAGTCTTAAGACCTGTAAGATACATGCCTGCAGAATGTCTTTTGAATAAACCTGGAATGTTAAAAAATAATTAAGAAATAAAATGCCTGTCTTTTAACTGAAATTGAATCCTCCCCTATCCCAGGCATCTTCTGTGTTGCTAGTAAACTATCTTTCTTCCCTTCCCCTGCTGATGCTTTTATTTTCCAAAACTAATTTCTAATAGGAAGGACCTGTGCGGGATAATTGTGGTCCGTGTAATACCATGCTTCTTACTCTTCCCTGTGCATGTGACTAAACACTCCTGTTTGTGTCAGGATGTTCAAATGGTCATCCTGGCAGTAAGCATAACTTCACCATCCTGAAACAGGCTAGATTTAAGCTTCATAAAAGCATCCAGCATAGCCTAATGGTTCCCGTAGATTTCAGAAGAAAATATACTCTTAAATTTTCTAAGTATTGATGCTTTTAAAATAATCTGTGCGTAATGCATGGGCCTTCCACCTGGCTGATGAACCTTTTTCTGCTGACTTTTATACAGTGGGCTGAAGGACATGGGTAACATCACAGTCCTACCTTGGCCCGGGCCTTGTGGAAGATGGCTGTGAGGGCTGCATCCATGTGTCTTACACATCACAAGCACTGGAACTCAGTTGCTTGTTCTATTCAGTGTTTTGGATTGTCCTTTGTTCTGGCTCTGGACTGTTGTCTTCAAGCACCTCCAGGTCACAGTTTGTGAATTAGTGTAGCCAGGGACACTGGCAATGATGTGGCAGCCCTGATAGCTTAATTGCGTGTGTCTATGCTGTGCCAGTTAGCCTGAGTGCTTGGGGGCGTGCTGGAAACGCAGTTGAGATTACTGCTGCAGGCACAGACATGTCATCTCACAAGGTCACCGTTGCATGCCATTGTTGGGAGGTTTGTGGAGTACCTCCTGAGCACATAGTAATTCTGTCATCCTTGGTAGGATTTCCTGTTGTTCCTTGAGAGCTGGTTACTCAGTGTGCCTTGTTGCCCAGAGCAGCCGTGCAGTGAGGTGGAAAAAAGCTCCCTATTTGCTCATCCTCTCACCACATCTCAACAGGTTTTCATTTTCTTGCTGCTTTTGACTGTTCTGAAGGGTAAGGGTAGGATTACTGAAAGAACTGAATACATTATTTCCTATTCACTGAGGTACTTTCCTAAATCGCACCCAGAATCTTTCTCTCAGACTGTGTATCCAGACCACATGAGTTAGATGTTACTGTTTAAAATTGTCAGCTCTTCCCAATGGTTTTAATACATGCATTTGCCAGTCAAGCATCTTATTAGAGAATTTCTTTCTTGTTTTTATTTTTGTGGAAGTGTTCGTCACTTCAGGGATCCATCTTATTTCCAGCTCTTACACTTTGGGTGTTTTGAGCAATTGTTTGTGGAAATGCATAGGGAAAAAGGCGAAACCATATTGTTAACGGCACAGAATTTAGCAATTAAATACATCCAGTTGCATGCATCATGCAGTTATGTTTGTACATACTTGAATTTAAATAAGGACTTTGCTGTTTGCAATTTTACCATGTCACAGAATGTCACTTTGTTTAAGCCTTGGGAATATTACTGGGGGATGCTGTCAGGGTTGTGGTTGTGTAGCTGTTTAAATGCCATCCACAGTGATCAGTGGTAATCGGATTAAAGGCAACCTGTCTGCTTTCTGCTGATCACTGGCAGAGGAGGTACACAGCCAGCCTTAGAATATCTTTCCTTTACTCACCAGGACATCATTCTTCTGAAGTATTAATGCAATTATAGACTACATACTTCTAGAAATGTGTTAAATATTTAACCAAACCAGAGCACATCTGGAAAGAAGTTTTAAGCATCAATCTTTTAGCATATGGGATATTTTAGCTTGGATGGTTATACCCAAAAGGAAAAATCATAAATGCAGATCATGACAGTTCTTGTGGTTGTGTGGTAGCTAGAGATATTAACAGAAAACCCTTGTAGGTTTACCAATACCACAACTACAATTATTTCCTTTCTCTTTAGGGCTGCAGCAGAGCCTCTTTGATGTTTTCTGTATTTTTGACAGCTTTGGAGCTAGACAGGTATTAAAACACTGCCTTAGCAAATATTTCTAAAGGCAAATTCAGGAGGACTGATAAATCGCAAAAGACTTCATTCTTGAAATGCATACAATTAAGCAGTCATTAATTGTAGGAGATAAGTATTTGTGGCATGCAAATCAGCAGATGCAAGGTGATTATATTTGAAAAGTACCTCCAGGAGCTTTGTTCACTGTTTTCTCCAGTTTGCTTACACGATGCTTAAGCAATTCACTGTTTTTAGTCAAGAGTTTTTGCCCTGAAGTTTCTGCCTATCTCAATAATGAAAGAAAACTAATGAAACAAAGTCTCTAGCCTTACTTAAAGCCCAATTGTACCCTACTTTGGCTTTTTACCTGCCTTGAGCTGCCAAGAAATCCTGCTGTGAGCCAGAGGGAGACCCTTTTGCATCTAAAGGTGCTCAAGTCCCTCTGGTGCTTCTTGAGCTCAAAAAGAGTGCTGGGGAAGGCTTGGTGTCAGGTACTGCTGAGGGTCCTAAATGAGCCTTTCTGTAATCGGGACTGTAGCGACCAGAGGACAGAAGGTGCAGAGGTGATAGTAAGTTATAGACACTCCCTCTTCCCCATCTTGACTTTATCCTAGATTACTACTAAAGCTTTGGGCCATTATTTTGCAGACACAAAATACTGACAGAGGTGTGACTGTGGCACCACTGCTGCCTCCTTTTTCAGAAGTATTTTGATGCCATGGGACAGTAACTTACCGCTGGCAGATGCTTAAGATGTTGCCTGCAGTTGTTAGTCCTGGCTTTCCTTCACAGCCTCAGTGCCCACTCCAAGGCAGCCAGTCTTAGATCTGCTGAAATCACCCCTAAAACTTCACAATGGGTACTCTGTGCATGAGGGAGTGAACTGAGCAGAATCCCCATGTCCTGAGGGATGTGAACTGAGCAGCAGAGCCTGACTAGACTGTCTCAAGATCAAGGAGTTCAGGTGTGGTAGCTTAAGCTGGAGTGCTTAGGAAATTTGTTCAACCGAATTTGGGTGCTGGTAGGTGTCAGTGCTTCCAACAGCAGGTGGTGATGGAGCTTGGACTTTCTAGATCTCTTGTTTGGGCTTAACTCTAGGTTATGTCCCAAACAATGCTCCCTGAATCTCTTTCTAAAATGCTTTGTAATCCAATACAGATGTTTGGTGGACCCAAGAGTGGCCAGCACACCTTGACATCAAATTTTTAAACTTCAGAATCCAACCACTGATTTGGTCTTTGTTTCCAAGAACAATGGTGAGTATAACCACAAACAGTGAAAACTAGTTTACAGCAGTGGGTAAACCATAACCTGACTGAGTAACAGAGGTGGGATTGGGGTTGTGTTTTGGGCATTAACAATTATTTTGAAAATTATTTAACATTCTCCCTGAGAAATTCCTTCACTTCCATTTAGCATGCCAAGATAGAGCTGCAAGTCTTCAAAGAATTTCAGATGATGATTTTCCTCCCTTCCTGGAATGGCATTTACATATTGGATCAATCCTGTAGCTGGAGCCTGCTTCAAAGTCCATGGAGTTGATAAGACTGTCATTTGCTTCAATTGAGTTGGATTCAGGTACCTGGGAAAGCTAATAGGGCAGCATCATTAAATTACAACAGCTGAGTGTCTCATCCAGCCGGCAGATAACAAAAATCAAGTATGAGCTGGAGTTGAGGGGGAGACTTCGCTAAGGTACAGGAGGTTCTCTGTGAGAAATCCAAGGGAGCTGGAGCCAGCTCTTCAAAACATGGCAAATCTCCAGAGGAATAACCACTGTCTTAACAGTAATTAGTCACTCCAGCCAGCAATGGCGAAGATACACTGTAGTTCTCTGGCTTCCTTAAGCAGGGACTTAGAGTGGCAACTAAAGGAGCATCTTGTCTTTGCCCATTGCTGCTTGTTCTGCTTCAGCAACCGTGTTTGCGGGTGCAAGCATTGGGGCAGCCACATCTGTGTTAAAATGCATTAATCCAGGTTGGTTGTCCAATCCCCTGTACAGACATGAAGTGGGGCAACTTTTGAGGTCAAAGTGAAGGTGGAAGTGGGGTAGAATTGCCTCTGTCAGAGGCTGTCCTAGTTCATGGTCTGCTTAAAGTGACTGAAACATGGTCTGCAGTGCTCCAAGACAGGTAGCTAACGTGAGGCAACTGCCCACAACTAGGCACTCTGACCGACTCAACTGGATCTGAACCCCTGATGATAAACACTGGAGATTCATTGCTTTTTGCAAACATGGCCTGAACATAGATTTCTAAATAAAATACATCAAAACCGATGTCTGAACGGGTTTGGGTTTTTTTTTTGGCTGCAAACTAGCTAGCAGTATCCTAAACTAATGTGTGAACTTTGGCTTGCCTTCGACATCCCAGGACAGTGATGTTGCTGGAGAAGATGACATTATTGTGGTCTGGATTTAATCTCCCTCACATTCATCTCAGGAATCCAGCTTGCAGTTATCTTCTGTACCGTAGGTTCAAAGCAACACCTGTCTTCCAAGGAGGATTTAGAAGTGAGGTATCAAATAGCATTTCCCCCATTTTCTTAGCTGAGTGAAATGCATGTTGAAAAATAGCCAAATACTCATCTAAAAGCGAAGTGTCCTTATAACTGATTCCAGATTTGTACTTTTTGCCTTTCTGGGACTCCAGCTTGTTACCTTTGCTTATGAACAACAGAATAGCTGTCTCTGCTGGTCTTGGAGACTTGTACTCACGTTAACTCACATGGGACCGAGATCAGACCCTGATTCAGAAAAGGACTTAAAAGATGTGCTTAACATATATGTAAGCCAATCCATCCCTGTATCTCCATTAAGTACACAGAATTGTCCCACTGTTTTAAAAGTTCAACATGGTCTTTAAGGTCTTTGTTGAATTAGTGACTTTGAAGCAAAGGGCAGTAGCAGTGGATAAAAAGAAGAGCGTGACTTTGAAGCAAAGGGCAGTAGCAGTGGATAAAAAGAAGAGCTTCATTTTTTGGTTGCTTGCAGGCACTGCTGTTAGGTAAGTCTCTCCTCTCCCCTCCAGCTCATTAATTTTTTTAATGTATTTAAATGAGGTGGCTTTAACCAATCCCTGCTGCCTTAGGCATAACTGTGATCCGCACAGTAGGTGAAAAGGTAAAGAAGTGGGTAGAAGGAGTGTTTTACAGCATCACTTCTGCTGTTGGTAGGATTACTTACGGTAGGTTTGGTTGTTTGCCAGTTGTTGGGGGGTGTTTTCTGGGTTTTTTCTATAATTTAGTAATAGATGCCTAAGTGTCAGGGTTAGAAAAATCTAGCTTTCAAGTCAAAGTCAAAGGTTTTTCACATATCAGATTAGACAGGGTCTGACTCATTAGATCGCTTTCAGGTTTCCAAGTTACAACCGTGGTTCTGAGGTATCTGGATTCCTTAAGGATTCCTCAAGGAAATGCAAATACCTCTTTTAAGATCATTTATGTACATTGAAAGCATTTACAAATTGTGATGCGAGGAAAACAGGCTATTTTATTATTTGTTCAGTTCATATATCAGTTTCTTTTGCCAAGTACATGTACAGGTAAATGCCTCATAGGATCAGACAAATGTGTGTGTTAGGTTCCCTTCTTCTCCTCTCACTCCTTCCCCTCTCCCCCCGAAAAATGAAATGTGGGTTCTATTTTGTATAATTATCATGCCAGTAGCATTTTAAAGGGCGTTATGCGGTTTAGGTGAGATTGTGGCCCCAGTGAAACCAATGAGGGATTTGGCTTCGGTTTCAATGAAGCTGAAATTTCCTCTCCTCTCCTCTGCTGTCTGTTTTTGATGAGCCCTTCTGTCAGGAGAAGACAGAGATCCCCTTTTGACAAATAGTCATAGATGCTTAATAGAGTTGAACAAGCCAACCAGGATTACGTTTTTAGCTCTATGGCCAGCAAAATCTATTCCAGAACTAATTCTGATTAAAAGGACTGAATCCACTGGTTGAACCTCAGACACACAGGCACCCCTGAAGTAAATCAACTGTATGATTTATTTTTAAAAAACGCAACTAATTATTGCACTGATCTTTATAATAGCTGGCCCTTGTGTAAAGCATTGATTTCAATGCTGTCTCTCTTATCTATTAATGTTCATTATTAATGTTCTTAGGGCTTGAGCAGGACTATCACTGTAGCTGGATCTTAAAAAGAGTGTTTACTGGCCGCATTAATTAATCTGCATGGCAGACCATAAAATTACTATAAATAAAAGTTAATTATTCCACAGATTGTGTCCCCACCGCTTTTCTTTCTTAATTCGAACTCACCCAAATCAATTTCTAGCACAGAACAGGCTTGCTCCCTCCTTGGTCTGTGCTACCAAAGCATTTTCAAGGGTTTGGAAGAGGTAGGGTCTTTCATTAGACAATATAGGTGAGAACAGACATTCATGAAATCCTGAACTCTGAAACTAGATTCTCACCTTCTTTTTCCAGCTGGTTTATTCAAAGATATTCTCCTTCCAAACCACACTGCTTCTATGTCCTTAGCTCATCCTGGCTACAGCAGTGACCTTCAAAGATTTTCGTTCCCCTTTTTCCAGATTCTTTAGTTGAAAAGAGAAAATGCTGGTCTTCTTGCTTTAAGTTCAGAGGAAACAAGACAAAACCTAAGAGCAGCAAGTCCTTGGTGAAAGAGAAGAGACCCCCTTTAATACTAATGTCCCCCAGCTTTCAGGCATTGGTGGATCACATGTGCTTCAGAAATCACTCTGTTGACCTGGACTGAAGGAGCTCTGAGCACAGAACCTACCTGGCCATGATCAACCTGCCTGGTTTTCATCACTGTTGACGTGCTGAACATGGCTCAAACCCTGACTGCACCATTGCTTGGTGACTTGAGAAATGGGAGAGGGGGGTTTGAGAGGCCTCAGCTCTGTGGGGTAAATTCCAAAGGTATTACTTTGTGGTGCATCTTCACATGTCTAAACCCAGCCTTGGGCTTTCTGGTGTTACAGAAACCTGCCTCATTACCATGTAATAGCTCCATGGTGTTTAGTTTGGCCATGTGAACCTCTGACCAGCATCCTAACAGGACTCGTGTGCACCACTTGCAGCCTTGGCCAAGCTGAGTCCTGCAGGGTCACCAACCTGCAGAGCAGCTAATGGAGAAAGGACCCAGGTTACTGGGAGAGCAGAAGGAAAGCCTCACCATCCCTGGCTGCATCAGGGCTTCCTTAGGGAGCCAGAGCAAAAGTCCAGAAGATGTAACCTGGAGCAGAGCACAAACCCTGCTTTTCTCCAGGCCAGGGAAGCCCCAGCCCTGCACTTCCCAGAGCCTCTCTCCTGCATCCCCATGTATTTTCATGGTGTTTTCACCCCGTGTATTAAATGCATGTTCATGGCTTTAGAGGGCCCTGGCCAGTTCTGTCCCTGTTCTGGCAGATGATCAGTCACACAACTGTGTCATTTCTGTACGACAAAGTGCCTTTCTGGAAGACATAGCAAATCTTCAGTGCTGTCAGGAATTTGAAGTTCCAGACCTATGGTGACACTTTTGCCAGTCCCAGAAATCAATTGTGTAGCACCACTATGTTGCCTGGAAATGTCAAATTCCAGTGAAGGCAGAGGTTTTTGGGTCTGGTCTCTGCCTGGTTTCTAGATAGGAAGATGGGAATAGCCGGCCACCCTCTATCTCACGAAAGGATTGTACAGAAAGGAAAGTAGGCGCAAGAACGTATTTGTACATGGTTTATGCTTGCTATAGCACCCTCCTGTGGATTCTCATTCTGTCATCCTTAATACATGGCAATGCTACCAAAGGCCAGGCAAAAAAAAAAAGAGGTCCTTGAAACCTACCATCAACATAATTATCCACCTAATCTAAGTCACATTAAACCAGGGGTGAACTTAATCATGGGACGAGGATGAGAGTAGTAAATCAATCCTAGCAGGTCCTATAATGTATTGTTAGCAGCAAAACAACCCCTCCAGCACTGTATTTAACTTCCTTTTATTGCAAATGCCTTTTGGTTAACAGCAAGGATCTGTTTTGATTTTACAGTTACCCGGTGACCACAGGATGCAGATTGTGCATCACCAGAGAATGTACAAACGTCTGTCTGCCTTCCCTTGTTCCAGCAGCAATGAGTGATCACAGGAGCACGGCCAAGCCGATGTGGCCACGCAAGGGGCGGTTGTGACTATCAATTGAAGGAACTGCCAAATCAGCCCGAAGAACAAGGGTTCACAGCAAAAGCTTGTCTTGGAACCACGCATGTCTTGGAAACACCAAGCAAAAGATAACCACAAATAATGGTGAAGACTTGGCCAGGAGAGGTCAAGAGATTAAAGCTGGTTGGTAGGCACCTACCTACCTACTAGGAAGTCTCCTTCAGCAGGACAGAGGGTTGCCAACCCTTTGGTGTTGTAAGGGTCAGATTTTTCTGAAGGATTCCTTGCCTTTGGATGCAGAGATACTGAGTGGTACCTCCAAAAGTTTTGAAGCATATGAATGAATGTAGTTGTGGCTGCTTACACTGTGCTGAACTCCAAAGTGGGGGCAGGGTTATACTGTACCTGGCCCTTCTGGGGACACCTTGGCTTGTGCGAATCATGGTGGTGTTCAGACTAGAAAAAAGCCTCCAGCCTAGGCCAGTTCTGGGCATGTTTGTGACAAAGAAATGAGAGGGCCTAAGAACTGCAGAGAGCTTTTTTGGGCCAAACTAGCTAAATTCTCTGCGAGTCCCACTTGCAAGCACTTAGGTCTTTCTGTTGATCTCACCCAATGTACTTGAGCTATTTCTGGTTTCTTCAGGACCATGAAACCAGCACCTCTGTCCCATTGGTTTCAAGGAGAAACAGACACCCAACCTGTCTGGACACTGCTGAGAAGAGCCCTTGGCACAAAAGGAAAGTTGCCTTAGGAAACTGGCTGAAATGTTCACAGGAATTTTAACTTTTCAGACAGAGAAATTTCATCTGCAGTCACCTGAGTATCCAAAGCTGTATGACCAAAACCAGAGAGAGTTCTTTAAGGAGGCTTGAACAGCTTCCTTCAGAGTTCGGTGATACTTGACATCCAACCCGACTGAGTCAGTGACAGGTTGAGGAGGTAACTGAATGGGGAGAAAGCACATGCTACAGGCAGAGCTGCCTGGGCACAGCACATACAAGATCCTTTTTTGCCAAATTTCCTTCAAGAAGGGGAGATTCCCCAAGCAGCCGTTAGACCCTTCTTGCATTAATGGTGTGACACCAGATTGCTACGACCCACCTTGCTGAAATCTTCCTTTAGCTCTTGTAGCCCTGCACATCGATTTAGCTTCTCAGAAGGGTCCTGTGCCTGTTTCTGGCAGTGTCCAAAGGCAACCTCTGAACCCAGGCTTGGGTAACTGCGTCTGAAGACAGTCAGCAGTAAGGATAAGCCTTTCCCCACCCATCCCCTTGGTTTTGGGAGCAGAAGCCCGAGAACAGCTGTACAGCGGCTGAGAGCCTGTCACAGCCCACAGCTGGAAGCAGTTTTCTTGCAGAGCCTGAGCACAGCTTCCAAGTCCCAGGGTGGAAGGAGAATACTGCAGGGAAGTGGGGCAAAGCGGAGGAAGGAAAGGAGACAAGGAGCTGTAATGAAGTGCACACATACGTATGTGTGAAGGAACGATCTGACACATGAGACGTGTGCCAGTGAAATTAAAAAAAATTTTTTAAAAGTGCGTCCTGATGCTTTTCTGTTCATGTCACATATGCAGGGCTGACCTCAGATGCCTTCTGTCTGGCATCACCAGACTCCCAGGGATGATGGGACTCAGGTGACGTATTTGGTCTTTAGCCATCTCTGGCTCAAGCTCTTTGGCAGAGCAGCTGGTCCAATAAAACCAAGAGAAGGGACAGCCGCCACTGGAAGAGACTCATCCCTGTAGCTGTCTGCTGCAGAGGAATGCTTGGACCAGGAGCTGCCTAATTTGCACTGTAGCAACAAGGCACTCAACTCCTCTTCCCCCCTCGCCAGACCAGGCAGACAGGAGCACTTCAAGGAAGAGGTTAGGAGGCTCTGGTCAGATTTGTCTTTGTTTATTATATCCAGTCACTGTTAAATGGCAAATACCTGAGCAGCCCTTGGACCTGCATGTAGAGTCCAGAGCTGCTCACTGCTGCTGCCTGCCCTGCTGAGGTTACAGCATCCTCTTTGCTGTGCAAGGCCACATCTGTGCCAGGAAACAAAAACATGCCTATCCCTGTCCCTAAGGTGGGGTTTGGCCATGCCTTTATGAATTTGATTCTCCCAGAATGATAACTATGTTAAAAATTTGCCATGGCTCCTGCTAACATCTGAGGAAAGCTTGGGAATTGGTGGTGCAAGGGGAGCATCCTACCAGCTGCACAATACAGACCATTGGGTTCAGCACACTGGTGACCCATAACCCTGTGATGCATCTGTAACTGCTTCATGGGAAGTGGGCAAGGAAGAGCTGCTCCCTCTCCCCCAAAAGTGACAAGGTGACGGGAGCCTTTTTTGTGGCCAAGTGTCCAACCCTATGGGCTGCAGAGCCACATTACACATCCCAGTGCTGTCACTTCCAGCATGTACAGACCCAAACCAGTCCTCCCTGGGCTGGCTCGTGCCTCCCTCACGAGGGAACAGCCATAAACAGTCTTTGACCATCTCAGCAGATGCTGGCACAGCTGCAGCCTGATGCTGTCAGGTAGGATATAACATGATTAATTCAGTGTAAACCCATCTCTCTTGAAGGATGTTCTTATACCATAGTGAAACATCTACAACTGTTGAAGCAGAGGACTGCAGTGAATTATTTTTCTAACACAGTTTAAAGGCTGAAGATGCTTTCAAGCATGTCTAGCTCAGATTTTTAAATGTTCCTTTTTTTTTCTGCCAATACTACCAGCCTATTTGCTTACTGCCCTCACTCTACCTGAAAGCTGACTGATTTCTTCCCCCCTGCACCCAATTCTTCATTCGTAAAATATTCCGAGATTTGGAAACAATTAAGCAGGTTCCCTTTCCTGCAGGAGGGGAGATGGGGCTCACTTGCACTACCAGCGCTGGTTTTTGATAAGGCTGCCATTTTCCAAGGAGCTAAGCTGCAGAACCACCATTGTGTCCTTCCTCCTTCTCTATCAGTGTATGGAGCCTGCGGCAGGGGGATGCGGACCCATTGGCTGGTATTGTTGCAGTATTTCAGTGGGGAGCATCCCTGCTGGATTTGATGCTCTAAGACTGTGTGAAAGATGGTGGCAACACTCCCTGGGTGACTACAGTGGTCTCTGGCCCATGCAAGGATAAAGTCATGAAAATGCATTAGAGGTGAAGTCCATCTCCCTGTCCATGTTAATAATACAAGGGTGGGAAACCTCAGAAACACTTAAGGGTATACCAGCAAATGGGCAATAATACTCTTATTCATGGCCCCTACACGGGAGAACTTGTCCCACATGGTGGGATGAAATTCAGTCCTCCAAAGCTCACTCCAAGAATGGAGGTCCTCTCCACATAGGGCCAAAGCATGTGGTCAGGGTCCAATGACCACACACTAAGAAATGCCAAGCTCATGCTGAAGGACTCTGCTTGAGCAAAGCTATGGGTTTCCCCTGATTTCACAGTTCTGACATGTTTTAAGGTTATGTCTCTGCCCTGCAGCCATATCTACTGATGTACACAAACCCTTCCCAGGCCCATCAAGCAACACCTCATTCCCACGGCCTGCAGCAGGACACCCTCCTCCCGAACCATGGCTGCAGGTCGTTAAAGACGATGCCAGACCCTGCCTTCCCTGGCTGTGTAAACACTGCAGAGGTACTAAAGATAGCATCAGATCATTTCTCAAAATCACATATTTTTTTCTATGCTGAGGCTAGAAAATGGCAAATAGGATGCAGGATTTGGCTTCACAACATTCGCTGTTGTCATGAGTCACGAGTTATTTTTGTCTTTTTTTGTAACGGAACAAATGGCTGCAGTAATTAATCTCTGTCTGTTTTGACAGTGGCCTGGCCAAAACACATTATGTTCCTGCACACAAAGTGAGGAGAGAAGCACAATAACCTGATGTGTGCGAGTCAGTATGTTAAATCTTTTCTTTATGTTTGCTTTTTTACGTGTCTTTAAAATATGCTTATGTAGTGTACTTTATTAAATAAAGTCAAAAGGAGCAGTAAGTTCTAATCCACAGGTTAGCTGCACAGATATAAATCTCTGTTTAGAAGCTCAACCACATGTGAAACAAGAGCTAATCAAAGCATGGCAAAGGTGAAATTAATCTGAGTCTTTTCAAGAGGATCCAATGAGGAAGCACCCAATCCCACTGGACAATTTAACTCTGCCAAGCTCCTTCCAGCTTTATTGGCTAATAATTATTTCTACAGAAAAAAATGTTGCAATCAAACACTCCCCCAACTGTACTTTTGTTTTCTACAGAGCTGGTTGAGCAATGAAAAGATTTATTAGTGGAGAATGTATTAACGAGGAATTTGAGGAGAAGCAACCAAAAAGTCAGTGAGCGGGATTTCGACGAAATATCTCTGGGGTGTGAGTTTGCCTTGCATCCAGCTTGCAGATGCCCAGCGCTCCCTATGGGGTAACAATCATACCAAAACTCTGGAAACAAGCATTTTTGCCACTCAGCATGCCTGAAGGGGAATACCAATTTGCACTAATAGTCCAGATCTGCTGGTACCAACTCATCTGTGAGCTCAAAGGAGCAAGTGCTTCATCTGGGTTCAGGCTACCCCTAAATGCTGGCTGAGCAAAATGCTTCTGCACAGAACTGCTCAGCCCATAAGTGCAAATTATGGTTTCTTGTCACTCCCTATGAAGCATCATGTTCTCATGGTCTAGCGGATATGAGCTAGACAAGCCTGTCTACTAATCTTGCCATTGTATGGCAGTCTCTCGTGGGACTTAAACAAGCACATCCTAAAATAAGAAACATGCAATTTCGGTACCCGCTACTCACCACTAACATACCATCTGAACTATCCCGTCACCTTTATTTAATAGTGTTTTCTTTGCAGCGACCCATGAGATAAGACAATAATTAGAGTTTTCCTTAATGGCTAAAAGTCTGGCGCAATAGGATGTCAGTATAATAGCAGAATTTTTAAGATTTCAGAACAAAACTTGCAAGTCTGTTGTAGCAGTAAGGGTGATGCTTTTACTTCCTTCAGACTTTGCAAAAGTGGAGAGGGAAACTAGTTTACTGCATTGTCTAGGTCTTTAATTTGTGTTTATCAAAGCAAAGAATCTGTTTTGGAATTGTCTTTTTTTTTTCTATCTATGGGAAAAGTTTGTAGGCTACATATTCCTAGTTCTTCCAGTGCTGTGATATCTCTATTTGTGTTGCAGATAAACAGTGACAGATTCCTCTTATTTCCAATTTACAGAGAATTTGGACTGATGTATTTCCTGGAGTTTCATGGAGCTGATGTGTTTGATAGTTATTCAGAAGATATTTTTGAACCGTTCAAGGAAAATACACAAGCATTTCCTGAATTTGTTTCTTCTTATCCTGTAGTTTACATGAACTGTTCAGCAAAGGGAAGTAAAAGCTGAGTTTCAACCAAACCCAGACCAATACAGAGCTTCTGGTGGAAACCATGTTGGGATTAAATGATTTCCTTTGGTTTCCATCCAAAACCAAACTGAACGTGGATTTCTGGGTTGAGTTTCACTTTGAATTTTTTGGTTTTATTCAGTTATGAAGAATTAAGTGAAACTTGGGAGGTTCAAACCCTCATTGAATGATCCTGAAAAATGATCTGCAAAACCCCTTGCTATGGAGTCCTATTTCATACCTTTGATCTCTGTGGATGCTGGGAGCAGCATTCACGTATCTTCCAACCTATAAAAAATAGGCCAGTGAAGCCACCACATTTTTATGTAGAGACTTCAATATCCAAGAGACAACATCCAATCCCAGTCACCACCCTGGGGCTAGCTGGAAAGTAGGAAATCCCAGAATTGTCCCTTCTCCCAGACAGGGTCCACCAAAGCCAGCAGGTACCACCCTGCGCACTCTGCAGCCTACTGAGAAATAGAGAAAGAGGCAGACAACTAGGGGTCCTGCTGACTTCTTCCTCTAAGAAAATTAAAGCATTTACCTTCCTCAGCTCCCGGCTTGTGCTGAAATCCACAGACAGTGTTTTTTGGGCTTCCCATCACAGTCAGTGTGATCCATGAAATCCCAGCTATGTGGCATAGCTGCCACTGAGCAGCCCACCCCAGCTGAGAGGAGCAAAAGGGAAACCGTTGAGCTGCCTGGCCATCCAAGTACCAGGCATTTTACTTTTTCTTATCCACCCATCGTGCCCTGGGGTGTAATCCCATGTGTGCCAGCTTTGGCAGGAGAGATGGTGCAAGAACTTCCTCCTCCATCATCTTGGATCTTCATAGCTTGCCTTCTAACTGGGGTCATTTCCATGATCTGACTTCAAGCCTGACCCACACAAGGTGGTATGATGAAATTGGGAGGGGGCATAAAATCCATCATTGGATGGGGGAGGAGAAGCCTTTGAAGCTACTGTCTCCCCCAAAATACCCACAGGTACTCCTATTGGACCCTTCTGGTGGATGTGTTACACATGTCTCCCAGTTAAGGCATCTTTATGGAGCACGTATTTCCTGCTCCCTCGTGTTTTTATTTTCTGCTCCCTCTTCAAATATTTCCTGCCTTTGGCTGTCTGTGACTGAATTCCCTGGAGCCTTAATAGTCTTGGGATCTCTCAAGTTTTATAAGTTGATTTTACTACTCAGAAGAAAGTTTGATTCCGCTCCCTCCCCCCCCCCCAAAAAAAAAAAAAAAAATTAACATAAAAAGAGAGAGAATAAAAGGAGGGGGGGGGGGTGGGAATCCTATTCATCCACCACCAAAGCAGCAACATACAAAAGGACAAGATTATGCTCATTCAGCTATTCATAGCGTTGGGGTGCATTTCATTTCAATGTCTGCACAGGCCTTTGTAGCAACCATCTGATTGAACATTACTTATACTGCATATTATATGCACTAATGAGAAAATGATTCTAAATTGCCCCTAGGGATGGTTATGATTAAACTATTTGCCTTCACTTCCTCTACTAAATTAAAGCAACCAAAAGAAAGAGAGAAAAAGAAAAGGAAAAAAAAAAAAAAAAGAATCTGGCAAGCAGTCAGAATAACGGTTTGGTAAAGTTTCTGAATTCCTAGGAATATTTTTGCTCCTAAACCTGCTGATTGGCTGTATATTTCATGCTGCAGTTTGAAGCTAAAGCTGTGACAAATATGTGACATGGAGAAGCGTTTTGGAGGGCTGAACTGGGCATGATTTTCTCTGTTGTCAACCAGTCCGAAGCCCTGATCAGCTTTAATTGCACACGACTGAAGCCGCTAAAGCCCTCTCTGCCACCAAGGAGCTCCTCCAAGGCGTCAGACGTCTGTCTCTTAAAAAGAGCATTTCAGAGGCTCTTATACACGGAGCCTCATTCAGACATTTTATTTAAACTCTTAAATCTTTTGAGCTTCGTATGAATAAACAAGTCCCTGAAATGCAATCCATTCTTGCTGGTCAGAGTTTGCAAGTGTTTTTCACAGAGAAGAAACAAAATGTCATTTGTGTTTCCTTTGGCCTTTTTAAACACAGCAGGATTTGAGGTGTGAGGAGCAGCGTTACATTAAATGTCCATCTGCTTGTGTGTGCTCACGCACTGGGACTTCAGTGGGAGTCTTAGATGTGATTGTCCGTGGCTGTTGAATTACCTAATTAACTGATTAAAAGTGTGCAAACTCCATGGGGCAAATTGCCAGGTTACACAGCTTCGGAAGCACGAGTTAAAATTTCTGAAGACGATTCCCAAACTGGAGCCCACATCCCTCTGGTGGTCCCCAAGTCTCTGCAAGTGTCCCTCATCATCTTCACACTCTCCAGCCTGGACACTTCTCACTCCCATTACCCAACCCAGCATGCTGGGGTCAGTTGCTGCAGCTGGTTTATGGACTCATCCTGTCATCCCAGTGACGGAGAAACCACCCTGAAATGACCGGTTTGTCAACACGCCAAAGCACTGCGGCTTCTCTGCTACAGCCTGAGCTGTGCACGTCCCCAGCACAGAGCGGGCTTACACCCAGGCTGCACAAGAGTTTGTCTCACCAAGCCCTGCAGATGCCTTGGTGGTTCCTCAGAAGACAGCTAGGCTCAGAGTTTGGAGACCCAACGGAACAACCAAAAGCTGCATTGTAGAATCTTACTATAGAAGTACTGATGATGTTACATCACAGCTGTCAACAATGTGTCCCTTGTTTTATTCTTTATATATCACAGTAACATGAAAAAAAAAATTCTTGTAAGCTTATCTGTACTATACCAGAGATCACATGGAGCTTCAATAACATGGGATGAGAGGAACATGCTTTTCCTTTCCTTTGTCCATGAAGAAGAGATAACTAATTCAGATGTAGATGAATGCACCAGTGACATCTGAAGCTGTGGAAGTCTTGTGGATAATGCTTCATTCCTCTGGGTTAGTGGAGGCAGCTCTGGGATCAAAAGGTCTCGGAGATGCCAGGCAAGATCTTGACCCAATGCTTGCATTAACACAGATGGTCACTGGGATTTATTCACACTGCTTAATTTGCAGTGGACTACATCAGAGAGCTGAGGTCTACACCACTGAGGCCTGATCTGTGCCACGGCTATAGGTGTTTAATTAATTGGTTCCCTTGAAGGAAACCATCTCTGTCCACATACAGTCAGTGGTGAGAGAAAAAAGCCTTTGAAGGTCTTGAGGGGAACACGACTACCCACAAACAACCCAAAACACAAATACCCAAACTACCTACCCAAGGTAGACAGACTTTCCCCTTTAGAGATTTTTCAAAGGTGCTCACCATTAACTACCCAAAAACCCGTGGATCTTGGTCACAGGAACATCTACAATTTTGCCATTACTTAGATGCCTGAGCAGGACAGAATTTGGGCTGCCTGTCAAGAAAGGAAACTGATTTTCATGCTCTTGTTTAACAGGGCCAAGGTCTAATTTCATGCATCCAACCGACGTGTAGGTATCTGTGCCACCATGTCACCCCCATGGAGTGTGGCCGTGTGCGTTTCTGTGCACGTGCACAGTCGGGTGGAAGGAGAAAGAGGGAGGAGGCAGACTCTGCTGGACATATGCACTACAGCCGAGCAGCTGTCCCTTAAATCTCCTGGCCTCTTGTGCAGAAGGATTCTGGCTTTGGTGGTAAGAACGCATTTTCAACTGACCCCACGCTCAAACCCGAATGCAGAGTCTTCTTTGTTTCCTCCCCACACTGCTCCCCCACTATAACTGGAAGGTTATGTGTTTCTTAGCTACTGGTCAGACTGGTAGTGCCTGCCAAGAAGCTTTCAGGGAATTTCCTCACTATGTAACAAATTTATGAGTCATATGAAAATCTGGGAAATGATTCAACCAGCTGTCTTTCGTTGACTCAAAGATTTTTACAACACCTCAGTGCCTCATCTTTGATTTGAGCCAACAGAATGTTTTATTGTAACATCAAATGGTCTTATGTTCACTCAAAGGATGCTTCCTACTACCAAAAAAAAAAAAAAAAAAAAAAAAAAAAAAAAGCTGTAAAACTTTTGAAAACAGGCCTCTGCTAGGTGAATGATGCACTGAGCTGCTATATTTATTCACCATGAATTGGTGAATGTGGCTGGAGTGCTGCTTTCCCCCAGGACGGCTACAGAGGTGGCTGTCACTGAGCGGTGTGGCTCAGCTGCTGCAGGTACCACCTTCGTGCATGGCAGGGATCAGGCTTGCAAAAGCTTTTGTTCAGGTTCTGGGCACATTTGGGATTAACCAGCTATTTCAAGGAATTTGAGCAGATCCTGACCGAGCGGCAACTCAGTTAAAGCCAGGGAATGTTGTTAGTTGTTATCTTTTCATCCTGCAGTCTCAGGCATTGCCTTCAAAACCTTGGATTTGACTGAGCAGATAAGGATCCTGGCCCAACGACCACTGAGCAGCCTTTGGAGCAAAAGTGACAGGGAAATTCTGCACTGGCACGGGGTTTTAGAGACCTCAGTCCAGCCAGCACACAGCTCCTGCTGGCAGCCGCAGAGCCCATGGCTGGGCAGGAGGGGATCCTGTCCTCCCAGCCACACTCCTGAGATAGTCTCTGTCTTATACCCAAGGAGTACAATCTGCAGTACGTTATTTACCCAGGGAGCAGAGCCTTACGTTGCCTTTCTCCCAGCTGGGGTTGCAAAATATCCACTTTCTCTTACCTGTTTTCCTCCTGCCCCCAAATATCTTTAAGTCTTGCCTGCAGAGATGCCAAAGATTTTTTAAAAAAGGTCTTATTGTGTAGCCTATCCAGGTGGGAAAGAAGTTGCATCCCCTCAAAGAGAGGCAGTAACTGGACCAGGACCCTCCATCATCATGGAAAGTGCTCACTGTGGGAGACAGTCATAAAGAATGTTCTTTCTGTCATGGTTTTTGGGAAAAATGATCCAGAGCTGCTCTTTGCTGTGCTGAAATCACTGGCACTGCTGCGCAGAAGCAATGCTCACAGACTGGGCTGGCCAAGGGACAATGGGGAGCCCCACCTTACAGGTGCCTTGGGATGGTCTGAAGCATGTGGAGCCCTTGGAGAACAGAGCTTCAGCTAGAAAAGAGCTGGACTGAGGAGTAGGCAGATAGCTACAACTGTGGGCACTAGGCTGAGGAGCAAAGTGGGTTAACCCTTTAATCAAGGATGTTCATTTGAGTGAATGCCTCCCTCTTGGGTGGCACAGCCAGCTTTGGATGCCCCTCCTCTTCTTAAGGGAGCTTAAAGTACCAGAAAATCCATCTGTAAGTTATTGCAGGTGGAGGATGATCCCTCAGAGCCTTACCTGACACAAGGACAGTGTACCAGCCAGGGCTGAACCTCTAGCCAACAGCTGACATGTACCCCTATGGTGTGGTATACCATTCCAGTCCTGGTGGCACCAGATGGGAAAGCATTCCCTCGAAAGCCTTTCACTCCTCCTCTCCTCCAATTTCCATTATTATTTTCCTGATGGAGTAAAGGTTGAATAGAGGTCACTGGATTCAGGCCTAGAGTAATATTCTTGTAGGCACTGGAATTGCTTCCTCAGCATGGAAAAGCAGGTCCATCATGAACACGCAAGCCTTGCCAACAGCCTCCTGCACAAGGGATGGGGTAAAGGAAACCTCTGAAATCTCTATCAGGAGCCAGTGGGCAAGGCCCTTACACTGCAACGCATGGCCAGCGCTCACACCCAGCAAACACTGTAGTTTTATAGGTACTAGTGAGAAAAAAAATAAAGGTGTCCTGCGTGGAGCTTGTTGTGGCATGGCACCCAGGAGAAGGGCACCTATGCACTCTGAGAGGCTTATTGAGGACAGTACCACCAGCCACCAGCCTTTGCTGGAGGCAAAGCAGGACTGTGGGTCTTCTGCTGCTCACCCAGGCACTGCAGGCAACTGCCTACAGCCAGGGTTGTGCTCAGCAGACCTCAGCTCTTCATCACCGCTGCTATGGCCAATAACCATCTTTAATGCGAACTGTGCTTTTTGCTCAAGAGAACTGAAGTAAGAGCAATTAGATATTGGCAGAGCTGCATGAGATGTGAAAAGCCAGCCCACCTTAAGAGCCAGAGCACAGCAAGGGTGTCATTAAGCAACTTCAGCCCCAGTTTAATCACTTAGAATTCAGGGATTTGTATTTGCTCATTTGATATACTTCCAAATACAGAGAAATCACTGGGATCCTGTTGTTTTTAAAAACTACATAGGTGGATACATCCATTTAATAGGTGGCTCTAGAGCTAACCAGAGTGGGAAGCAGAAGCAGGGCAGAAATTATTCTTCCAGCAAGAGTTAAATTGCTGCAAAGAGAATAGAAGAAAACCTGGAATTTATTATTACAGAACTAAACCAACACTCTATATTAAATATCCAAATGAATTTAATTATTAGAACCATGTTTCCAGCATGACTTTCCATGTCTATGAAAGCAATCAGCCACACAAAGAATTGCCCACAGTAGCCCACAATCCTTTGTTTTAGCCACTCGATTTCACTGCCAGAATGCTTGTGGCCAGCAGCTCTCAGCATAGCTGAAATGAATGCACCTCTTGCAGCAGTCACCCAGCATATTGCAGGTGCAACGGGGCTTACAAATCTTGAAATGCTTTGTGTCAGCACCTGGAGAATCCACTATAGAGCATGGTAAAGGCAAATACAATATATTTTAAAGAGACAAAACAAGTAAGGGTTCAGAGAAGAACAGTATTGTTTCAATTTATTGAGGGTCACAGCCCACATCCAGTGAACTGAACCACCCTTCTGTGTCCAGGGACTTAGGGCAGCTGTACTCTTAATACAAGTATTCAGGTAAGCCGTATAAATCCTTGTCAAAATGATTATCCATATCACAGATACACATATAGCTCGCATGAAACTCCTGTTTCTATCCATTTCCAAAGGATGCAAGGCTGGGCACAGTGGAGGATGAGAATTAGAAACTCAGGCCAAATCAAAAAAACCCTAAATTATTATATTGTCTCGTGGCTATTTTCTGGATGAGAATTCTCCTTTCGTCCTTCCATTCCCTTTGTGCTGAGCAGCGTTGTGGCTACCATTTGTAACAGGCAGAGAGCACAAAGATGTTTAACTTCAGGGGATTTGGCAAAGATTCTGGGCTTGAACCTTGCAGCAGATACAGAGCGCTTGTAACATTCAAAACAGGCCTTCTCTTTCTTGACCTCTGTGATTTTTATTGCTTATCTGGGTATACATAATCATTTTAAGATGTCTCCCCTTACTTACCATAAAATAACCATGAATTATTTTTAAAAAGGTAGATAATAAACTTCAGAATAACTCTTAAATGTACCCAAGCAGACAAGGGGGAATGTGAAGTTACTGTCATGAAGGATAGCTTCTGGAAACTGATCTGAGAGAGCTGCTAATGATTTTAATTAGTATTTGGAAGCAGAATCCACCCATTCCGAAGCCGGTGCCTTGCTGCCAATGGCGATGCTCTGGAAGATCAACAGCATAAAACATTTTCTGTAATGAGACTTCGTACAACTCCACGTGTCACGCAAGGAGCGATTTGTCTCCTGTGGAATTGCAAGAGGAAATCTGTAGCTGGAAGTCTTTCCAGCTGCAGACCTCCAGCGGGTAACACACGTGCTCCCCTGGGCAATTGGGGATTAATGACCAGGCACTGAGACCCGGCGCCGTCAGGTGCAAATCTGAAAATCAGCTTTTCCTCCTGGTAACTCGTTTCACCTCCTTATTTATTTCATCTATTTAGGTTACAGGCTGTTCTGCGGGATGTTAATCTCTGCCTACATGTTTGTACAGTGCCTAGTACATAGTAAGGACTTAATCGCATTTGGGGCTGTCAGCCTATGGTAATCGGAACAGCAAAGTAGCAATAAATTGGGCAAAGCAGCAGCAGGCACTGGTGCCTTGGAGGTGGTTGGAATAAAGTTGTCCACTGGAGGACCAAGGCTGAATCGCAGTTCAACAGGGAATGGCAAATCTGTTTGAGTGAGGAAAACGCAATAGGAAAAGATATTTAAACTATTTCAATATATATAACTAGGTGAAAGACCCTTACCTGCATTCTCCTTTAGAGTTTGGTGGACATGTCAATGTTGGCCATGTTTGTACAGCTGCAGCTGTGCTGGCCAGAGCTGGGAGAAGCCCTGTTCAGGGTCTGGGTGGCCTCAGGGTCAGGGCAGGGAGACAGCTGTCCCTGCATGTCCCACAGTCCATCGCACTGAGGAGCCATCCGTAAGATCCTGAGAGCTGCAAGGGGGTGAGAAACGCATGCATGCAAGGGCGCCAGGCAGCTGCCCAGCCAGGCAGCCAGTGTCCAAAGGCAGGAGTTTACCGGCTTCCCAAAAACTGGTCTCCCGGTGAGGTGCCTCAAGTCAGGAGATGAAAAGCAGAGGGACCCAAAAGCAATAATATCTTTGGAGGCTTTCAGCATGTCCCAGCAGGACAGTTAGCAGAGCTTGATGGCCCGCAGTACACATTAACGGGCGCAGCTTTGCCATCTTACAGCACCTTCCACATCTCCATTACAGTTCACTTGGGAAGAGCCAAAGAAAACCCAGCAAACTGGGAGAAAGACACTTGTAAAGGACTTCCAAAACTGCCTGATGTCAGAACAAAGTGCATCACTTCAAAACGCCCTAACTCAGCACCCCTCCAGCTCTGCAGCTACCTGCTAATGCATGAATTTTAGGAGAAAAGCTTGAAGCAATGACTGAGACCGGGAACAGTCGGTCCTTCAGCACTTCTACAGCAAGGGAATGCAGGAGGGGGAAAAAATATTTGCAAGGAGTGTGTGTTACTGCTGGGGAAAAAGACATTTAACCTGGAAGATATTTAGATTGTTAATGAGCTCAAGTGTTTGTGTTGAATTTTTGACCGGGGGGAGGACACTGCACTCACAAAGACAGAGATGTCCCTGTGCTCAGCAGAAAATAGTTGCTGCCCTCCCAGCCTGCGAGGGAATTTGAAGTATTCCAGAGGAGAGGAGGAGGCATCAACAGATGCAGAGGTGGAGTCACCAACAATTCTGAGCTCTGCATGACTTTATGCTGACTGATGGAATCATAGATAGGTAGATATAGAATATGTTATTATTTAAAACACGTCAGATCAAAGATAAGAGGAATTGACTAGAGTTTTCACTAAAAATGCAAATGAAAGATGGGCTTAGTATTTTCTACAGCTTAGAAAAAGTTTGGGTTACTTTTATACCTTCTGTTATAAATCACTGGGCCCAGAGCACATGTTTAAGTACTTTGCTGAATCAGGACCATTATGAATAAGAGCTGGCAATGCTCCTCTGTTAATGAGCTTCCAGGAAATGTACAATTGTTTTTAGAAGAAGTCTAATGAAGACAGATTTGTACGAGATCTCATTTGATGCAGCCAGAAAACTGAAACTCATCAACCAAACAAAAGCATGGGAGTAATTTTTTTTGGGTGTCTGATTATACTTCCAGGAGTGCTGGTATGTAATGCTTTCAAACTTTCATTGAACTTTACTCTCTCACTCCAGGCGATTATTTTCCTTGATGTCTGATGGTGAATGATATACGTGCACCTGTGTGATAATGGCCAGTTAGATATATCTTTACTGAGCTGGGAAAACCCAGAATGTCACCTCTACACTTAACCATTTTATTTCTTTTATGGCTCTGGTATGGATCCCTTCTCTAAAAGCTACTGGTGAAGCTTACATTTGTCAGGGGAAATTGTGGGTGTTTTATCATACCAGCTGTTTAAAGTCTCCTACAACTTTTCAAACTGGTTTAAGAGTCCTTGCTTTTATCACTGCTCAGACTTCCAAGCGGTCACCAGAACAAAGGAAAGAACAGCTGGGATGTTTTAAAGCAGTGATGTTTGCCATTTTACTCAGGTTTATGCACAGTAATTAATAAAACTTCCCCTCCTCTTCCACCCCATCTCAGTGCAGCACAATCCCTTTGGAACAAGACTTCTTGCCGCCCTTTCTGCTGAGTTTCAGCAGTTCCAGTCCCCTACTCCAAAACAGCAGTTACTACTACCACATCACACATCCATATTGTGCTAGCATCCTGCATCAAACTGCTAAGAGGCAGCGTGCCCAGGGCAATTTTTTCTTAAGCATAAGAAAATCTCCTGGTGTTTCATTCATCTGAAGAAGAAATTCTGCAAAGGAGCAGCAATACAGCACACATGGCCAAGGCAGGACAGAAACACCTTGCTTCAGCAATCTAGAAGTTAAGCATCTGACATAGGCAAATCATATGGGGTCCATGTACAGCCGACTCAGAGAGTAGGGGCCTCTGAAGGGTGATTTATCTTCCCTGCCTCAGACACCTCTCTTAGCATGGGATGAATCAGCCTCTGACCCTCTCCTGCTCTCTCCACAAAATAGAGAAGAATACCTGGCATTAGCCAAGCTTCCAGGCACTTGCCATTAGGTCAGGCAAACCCCATCTGGGCAGCGTGGTAGTCTGCCCAGCCTGCTTTTTCGTCAGGCTTTCCATCAGCGGATGATGACGGATGCTCTGTAAGGATGCAAAACAAAGAGCAGCACCAAGATCTGTAATGTACTGGGCTGCGCGGTAATAAAGTGTGAAGAAAATTGCTTCCTTCCCCTCTGCAGTGATTAGCGTGTGCTCTGAAGTATGAGGGCTGGATTGAATGCCATGGTAATTTTATCCCAACTGAGGCTGCTGTTGTAGATTTGAGGGGCAGAAATAGCACTGCGGATCCCTAGAAGATGAGGCTGGGTCCTCCGAAAAGACCCAGGGGCTTGAAATGGTGCTTGCAGGGAAACCACATTGGGGAATTTTAATGGGAAATAGCAGTGATCATGTTTTCACACAGTACATGCTTGGAGAAATAACAGCAGCAAGTACCGTTCTGAATATTTCCCAAAGGTACTTAGAGGGCTTAACTCCCACTAAATACAAATATAGGCATTGAAATAATTGATTTTTTTCCTTTCTCTGACAATTAATGCCAGGGCTGGTGGCTTTGGCCTTTTAGCTCTGCTCAGGGTATCCCCATGTGTGCTGTTCCGCATCCTAGCGGGACACTGTGCCACAAATTGAGTCCTCCCGCCAACAGGTCAGATGGGTCCTTTATTGACATGATAGCACATCCAGCTGCAGCTGCAGCAGGGATCTTCCAGGGGTGAGTTGCCCTCACTCAGAAATGACCTGGTGAGTTCTCCAAGATGTTTAGCCTCCCAAATGCCAGGCTAACACCATCTGCTCCCAGTGGTGACCTCCCATGTGCCACCAGAGAAAGCGACAGCTGAATCTAGCCTGAGACCTTGGCTGTTCAGCACAGCACCGTTTCATTGTGGCCACACAGACTGGTGGCATTAACAGGCATTACTGCAAGGAAAAACACTGGAAGCACATTAAGTAACACAAGGTACCTGTGTTTCCCTGCCGAGACTTTTCCAAGATAGTGGCAGCGGACACTTCCAACAGATGGCATTTACAAATCATTATTAACAAAACAAAGCACTTTAAGAGAGTCACCCCAGGGCACTCTGGCCTCTGTTAAAACAGATTTTTCAAAAACATTTATGGACTTAAATAAAACTTATTTCAGAACGCCAGCAAAATTGCCTCCAGGTTGCACTCTGGCTTTGCTACCAGTCTAGTCCTTAAAATTACTCACCGTGAAAGGGAAAGGGTTTTTTTTGTTTTGTTTTGTTTTGTTTTTTCTCTCAGCTAAAGGGTTCCCGTGTGTGCTGCTCAGCTGTGAGAGTCCTGCCAGAATGCAGCTGGCCAGATGTGGGTGGCTGAGATTTGATGCAGTGTATATACCAGATTGGCATTATTGTTCTCATTGTGTATTGTCTTCATCATCATCATTATTTTCATTATTAATGTTATTATTATATTATTATATTTTTATATATATAGCATTGCCCAAAAATTTGCATGGGTGAAGGACAGGAGTTAGAAATGCTATAGCAGCAGGACTGGGGCACAGTGAGATTGAGTGATTTGCCCCAGGACACACAGGAGGTTGGTGGCAGAGCTGGGAAATGAGCTCAGCTTTCCTGGGATCGAAATCCACCTCTTTAAAATAGGTCTAACTGCAATATTTTTAAGGTGTCCATCACAACTGTCACCCAAGGTCCTGTCCCAAAACCCCAACCTGCACGTAAACTACTGTGCTCTGGAAGCTGTTCTTTATCCTTCTGACAGTAAATGCAAAACCCTCATTAATAAGAGTGGGAGAAATGGTTGCAGAAATGGATTTGCTGGTAACTTTCACTCTCTAGCTCATATTGTTAACACACCCGGCTCCAAATGCTGGATGGCAGATGGAAATACTCATTGGCCTGATGGATTTATGGATGTCTGAATCCTTGTGGCAGTACATATTGCCTTCAGAACAACATTTTCTTCACAGTGAGCCAAGTTTTGGTGCAGTTGAAGTTATTGGAAGTTTTGCCACTAACTTTAATGGGATCAGGATTTGGATTTGTGTCTGCAGATACAAAATAACCCACTATTGCAAATTTGGAAAGCAAGAGTTGAATTAAATGGGGTGAGACCGAGGAAAAAGAGGGAGAAATATTGAAGTTCTGGTAAGATTTAGGATTGTGTTTTGCCCTGTCTCTGCAACTCCTTGTTCTGAAGGAGGTAGTCCCATAACCACACAGATGGTACAAGCAGATCAGCATTCGGCCCAGGAAGGAATGTTTTTGCATCTCCAGGCAAGTAGCCGTGACCTCAGCCCATACCAGCAGTGACCAAATGCTGTTACCTGTGTGGCGTTTGCCTGGTGCGGTGTGTGAAACCAAGTGTTGTTCTCTGCCTGGTTTCCAACACGTAGTTGTCTACACTGTATAAAACCTCTTAAATCCAAGTATAAGATGGACACACTGCTATATATAGCAGGGGACTGAACTGAACAGGGGACTTTGGCCTAAGAACTGTCCAAATGCTTTGTTTGAAATAAATCTGTAGAGGAGATATGAGCTAGGAGGAGAGAGAATTGACCGCAGAGTTTTAGGTAAGACAAGCCCAGACCTGAACGCTCCTGTGACACAGACCCCAGGACATATCAGCAGCCCTCTTTTTTCTGTTGCCTCCTCCACTGAAAGAGTTGCCCTGGGAGGCACTGCCTTCTGTAAACATTTCTGCTTGGGCAAATACCAAGAAGCACAAGACTTTTCAGACAACTGAGTCTTTTGGGGTGTTTTCTGGTGTGTTTGGTATGAAAGCATGGTTATAAAACTCACAACGATCTAAATTGGTACCCTGGTGGCAGACAGGGAGGAGAGGATGCTGATTTTGTGTATTCTCATGCTGCTGTAGGATTGCAGCACTAATACATGACGAGCAAAGGCTGGAGATGTCCAGCGGGTCCTAGAAGCCTATGCTCATCTGTGGTGAGCGACACCATTCCCAGGCTGAGTAGTGAAAGGATGCATGTGGCAAATTGGCCTTTTATGACACTCAAGTGTTTCTTTTAACTCTTTTGCCAGTGACAGGGGTTTGTGTCATAAGATACCACAGCCTGTGAAGGTGGGTTTCACAGTCAAAGCAAATCAACAGGAGCTGGTAACACTTGGACTCGGCTCCTGACATTGCCTTGGTGATTTTGAGGCTACTCTGAAACCACCGAGAAAGCTACAGATGCATTTGGTGGAGCAAGGGTAGTCTGTGACCTCCTGCAAGTCACCTCCATCCCCTCCCAGGGAAGAGCAACGCTTTGCCTAAAAACTATTTCAGAAGCTGCAGAAAAGACCATCCACTGAGTTCACTGAGCATCTTCAATCCAGCTATAGAGGAAGAACCCACAGAGCACAAGCCTTTTCACATCTCTGCCTTGAAAGGGGAGGTGAAATCCTTCCTCCGGAGCCAGCTCCAGCTGTGAGCTCGCAGCCACTCTCCTCCCCAGGCAGAGCGAGGCAGCAATGCGGAAATCACCGCCCCTGGCTGATTACACAGGGCAGGTGCAATGCCAAGAACATCGTCACCTGCTTCGCCTGCCAAGTACCTGGATGCAGCACGAACAATCGCATCCTGCAGATAGCTCCGTCAGCCGATGAGTGCATTCCCCTTGGAGATAGGATGACTGAACATGCAAACTAATGTGCTTGTGAGCCTTTCATGTGCAGAGCTGTAACAGATGTTTAAAGATCATCCTCTGGCACTGGGAAAGTGTCTAGGAGGCCCTGGATAGGAGTTTTCTTGGCACAGGTTTTTTTTTCTTTTCCTTTTTCATATGAGCTGAAGGGGGAAAGTTCCTGTTAGTGATTATTTTCTGTCTACGAGCAAAGGGCTTACGAGGAGTGTCCCAGTTCGTGTATCAGGGAATGCCAACCAGATAAATGCAGCATTCCTCTTCCCTGTGGGTCCCTATCTCTCAGAAAGCTTTAAAAATCCCCAAGACATTCATTTTGGTGACACCAGCAATTAAAAACCTGCAGCTGGAGGCACCTTGCACTTTCCTTGACAGTGCTCCACACAAACATGAATCACAGGTGATGCCCACAAGAATCTCAGCCAATAATAATAAGGATTTATGCAGAAATTATGTTGAAGCTGAGAAAAAAAAATGCTGGTGCATGTTCTCCAGGCTGACTCCAGGCCCTAGACACTTTGAATTGCAGTGTTATGGACCCCATTGCATACGGTGGTCAGTCTCTTGAGTAAGACTTCTCCAGCTTGGCCACTCCTTTCTCCTCAATACCTAAAGCAAACCTATAACAGACTTGCCTTCTGATGCCTTGATTCAAAGTAAGTCAACTCTTGTGATTACTAGACCCTTGCCAACACCACGTGAGCGTGAAGCTTTGCACCTCCCTGCAGTTCCCCTGCCAGCAGAACACTGGCTTTCTTTTGGGATGCAGTGATGGTGGGCATGAGCACAGGCAGCTCAGCATGTGGGTAGCCTTTGGGGTATGACCAGAGGATGCAACTCCTATCTCGGTGCTCCATTCAGTAGAACCTGTCCTCAGAGCTCATCAGGAGACCATGACCTTGCCCTGATGTGTAAGTGAAGGCAGAGTGAGGACTGCCTTCATGTGACGCTGGTGGCCTGAGATGGTCACACAAGCTTTAGAAAACATGGCCACTTATTTGAGCACCCAAAGGGTGAGCCCCACTGATGCTGGGTGTGGAGCTCATTGCAAATCTGGCCTGATATTCCTCTGACTGTTGTCCACATGCAGAGGTGGGGATGCCCACAGGTCTTTTCTTTAATCTTGTCCGTCTCCTTGCGTGCTCCCCAGTGTATGGTCTTCCTCCAGCTGTTGGTATATTTGATTTGCAGGTTGCTGAGGCTTTAAAGTTCCTCTTTGCCATTTCTACTGGACAGTCAAATGCCTGGCACAAGCAATCAGGATCACATCTAACCTAAGTCTATATTCCTGCTACAAAACCCCATAGAAACAAAATAAGTTGTCTTACTGCTGACTGCCCACCCCACCATGAAATAATGCCTGCAGGACACCGCCACATGCTGCAAAACCTCCTGAGGCAAGTCCTGTTTAATCAGTGAGGGTTTTTTGGCAGAGCAGCTAAAACATCTTCAACCCAATGGGTTTGGCTAGCTTCCTGCAGAGCTACCTATCTTTAAACAGGGAGCATTTATCCTCAGGGTCTTATCTAGAGCTGCTGCAAAGCACTAGGACCCTTTAACTGATCACAAAGAGCTGGGAACAGACCCTTACTGACAGCTACAAAAATGTAGACCTTCTTTTTCATGCTGTTGTTGAGTAGAGACAGAGAAGATACAGGCACAGATAAACAGAGCATAAAAGACATTTTTCTAGTATAGATTGGAACACCATGGGAAAAACACGCGCACTCCCTCTTCTTCATTCGTTGGTGGTGTTTTGAACACTGGCTTTTGGTAAAGGGATCTTTCACTATGAAGTTGTAAGGTGAAGCCTAGCTTTGAATGACCGTCAAAGTCAAAGGGAGTTTTACCCCAGGTGTCAAAAGAAGGATAAAATAGGCTTGTTACAACTTCTGATAAAACCTGGAGGCAGTTGCTCTTGGTTTCTGTAGGTAGAACAGTGATTTCCCTCCTACTTTCCTGGATTTTGTTTTTAGCAATGGGGCTATGACACCGTAAGTTTGTTTGCAGTCTCGTTGAAAGCGGAGTTTAATTCATTAATGTTTATAAAGTGCTTTAAGATCTGCAGCTGGATAAGTGCTAAGTAGTCTTATTGCTGTAATACAGATGAATTTACTTATCTCTCATGTAAATCAGCTTAAAACATTACCCTGAAATTAACAGCTCTGGGGTTAACAATAGGCTCAACCACACACTAAACTGCAGCACTTATCATATCACAACATTACCCTTATTAGTTACAGGCCTTGCTGTGGTTTTTGGACCAAAATCAGCTACACTTCAGATACGGGCAGCCGGACAGCACTGGGAGGAAAGCGTTTGTAACTGCACGACACATATGTTAATCGTGAAATTAAACAGATGGCCCAGTCACTCATCAGTGAAAGTCCACCAGGGGCTGTAAGAAAGAAGGAGATTTCCTATGTAACATAACAATTTGGACATCAGAAGGTTTCGAGTTACAAGATTTTTCTTTATCCTCCACCTGAAACTTTTAAGGGGTAACGTCAAGGAATTTCATCCAGACTTCAGATACTAATCTAGTTTTATGCTGTTTTGATCTGTCTGTTGAAGCTGGCAGCCAGCTCCGCGTAAGTGTACACCGTGCGGCAAATGGACTCGCCCTCTGCAGCCACCGGGATGTGTCTGGAGCTTGCAAATCCCCCTCCCTGCCCCGTCTCCAGAAATCCTCACACGTGAGGAGCCCGTAAAAGAGCTGGACCCAGCACTCCCTGCATCACACACCAGCAGGACAGCTTAAGGGGCTGAGAGGGATGCAGAGGAGCAGGAGAAAGCGTTCATTTGTTTCCCATCTGGGCATCCCTGCTCAAGCCACAAGTGTCAGACCTAACATTAAACCTGGTTTCAGGCCATGTAACCGCTAAGCTCATCTCAAACTCACTCTCTGCAAGTTTTGCTTGCTCTCAGCAGCTTGCACAAGTCATACCTGCTGCAGGATTGCCTGGCCTAAAACTGCAAAAGCAGGGTAATGGGACCGATTAAGATTAAAAGTCGATTTGTGTCTGAACTCTGCATCCTTCTTCACTTCTAGACATGAAAGGGATGATTATCAATACTTCTAAATGCATTTCTGGCAATAGTTAGCAGTTCTAACCAAAGTCAGGGCTCTGATGCACACACACACACACACCCCCCACCCCCCCCCAGTACAGACAGTTTGTACACGGACTGATTTACAATCTAAGAGGACACCAAAGAAAGACTAGATGAAGGGAAGAAAGGGTTATTATCCTCAGAGCACCTAGAGTCAAACTTTTGGTGGTATTTAAATGCCTACTGGTGTTTTCAAAACTTGACATCTAATTCCCTTTGAAAACCTGTTCCAGATTTACAGAAGTGGTTAGCTCTCCCAACTGGAGATACGTTTTCAAAAGGGCTCGGATCCCAATTAGACAACGGGTGGGTTTGCAGAAGCGCCCAGTGTGGGGCTCTGAGATGTTTTGTAGAAATGGGAAAAAGTATCAAAACATGCACCGAAGGTACAAAAAGCCAGGTTTGTACAGCTTCTGTCAGCTGCAGTTTGAGATTAAATGTTTGGACTTGTTTGGTCTTAATCAAAAGCCTTTGTATGAAGAAATTATTCATGACTTCAATTAAGCAAGTATCTATCACCTTCCTCTTATGCAATAGGGAAAACCATGGATAGACTTTTCTTCCTGTCACATTGCATTTCCTACACAGAAGAGTTTGGGGGAAATGAGAGAAGTTGTCTCTTTCTGTTTAATATATACAGAAAGGTGATTTTTATTTTACTGTATTTCATTCCCAGGTCATCTTAATTTTTAAGTTTCCTTCTGAATCCTGAACTTTTTCATTTATCTATGTCTCTTTTAAAACTGACTGGGATTTAATGGAAGCCTTAGAGTTTCTATTTTAAAAATATCAGTAGTTATGAAAAAAATGTTTATTTTACTTGTATTTTCCATGTGCGATAAAACCATTTCACAATGAGCTCAGATTTGGAAAGTGGAGCTGGGAAATGCAGAAAAAGACACCTGTGTGAACTTTTTCCACACACCCACTAAAGGTGTAATACTGCTTTGAATTTTTGCCATTTTTCTTTCAAGTAGAACAAAAAATTCCAAGTCTTCCCTGGAAACATGACCTTAGCTATTCTTTCACCAAGAAAAGACCATGTAGTGGATTTTCCCAGGAATAATATCAGCACGAACCCCATCATGACCAGATATATGTCTTGCATTGGGCTCTCTGGGCCCTATGCAGGTGACCCAGTCAGTGGCCCAAGGTTTCAGACTGGGGTCCCATGGACCACAAAATCCAACGTGAGAACATTTCACCTTTCTTAAAGGTTGATCTATGCTGAACCTCAACCTTCACCAGGCACTCTTGTGAGCTCTGCTAGGTAGAGCAGGGAACTCACTGGGTGGTGTTTCTGTCACCAGCCATGTTTAACTGACCTCCTGGCCAGCACAGGGCATCAGAGCCATGCCAGTGCTCAGCATCTGGCCCTCACCCCGTGCAGAGCAATGAAAGACGAGCCTATGCTTGGTGAACTGGTAGTGCATGATGCACCTTGTACTCGGGCCCAGGTACCTGCAAGACACCCAGAAAACCATGTATAGGGGTGTCTCTATGGCCAGGACAAAGCTGTGTGTGTCCACATCCAAACATCTGGGAAGGGGGCTCGGAAACCCCATAGCCTGCTCGGTTGACTAGCTGGGTGTGTTAGGATGGACTGCACTTAGGTTTCACACTGTTTTTGAAGTGGGAGAGGTCAGCCATCGTTCCTCACGTGCAGTTATATCAGTTTACGGGTCCAGCCTGTCCGTAAGTGTAATGCCAAGGCAATGGTGCGCAGGGCAGGATCACAGGAGCGTCATCATACAAAGCCTATCTGCGACTACCCAGGAGAAAAGTCAACCAACCGATCAACCATTGTCACCTTGTAGATGTGGGAACACACAGCCATGACCAGTGCAGGTATCCTGCAAACACACAGCTGTCACTGCCCCATAGCCAGAGTCCAGGGCTCATGGGCAATCTTTGAGGGCCCATCACCTTTTGGCAGTAATATACTATACGTGGAGAGCAGAAAGACCTTCCTAATGCACAGAGATCAAATGCTCACCCTAAATTTTTCACCGAGAGGATTCGTGCCTTAAGAAATCTCCCCTCTTTGGTTATACCAATGATGAACTGCCAGCAGAGAGGGAATAACAATGAGACATGCATTGAATTAAAAACACTGCAGTTCTCCTTAGCTCTTTTATTTTCTTCTCCTTTCCCTCTCCTTCTCCATTTTTTTAAGCTTGTAACACCAAAAGGTGTTGGAACAGGGACTCCCTGATGTTGTCACATTGCAGAGGGTCAGATAAGATGATCTCATGAGGTCCCTTCGACCCGTTTATCCTCCAGTTCTGTGATATGATTCAATTTCCTGGGGATTAATGACCAGGTGGGGTTAATGGTGCTCAGCTGCGAAGTAAGCCATCAGCTCCTTCCAGATGGCCAGTGTTTATCCCCGTATGTCAGTCATGAGTGCTGCCATCTGGGTCTAAGAGCCCTGAAAAAGCCATCACGTTTTTCCATAGCTGTCTAGGCACACATCCTCCCCCAGAAACGGGCTAGAAACAAGGCCCAGAAGTAATCACCCAGTGTTGCAGGGCAAGCACTCCTGCATATGGTACCTTTATGTTTTGCCCTGCTCAGCAAGCCGTTAATCAAAAGCCAAAGCACTCTAGTCATGGGCACCTTGCAAATAATTTCTTGTTGATTAGAGATGTCTTCAGACAATGCTTATTCTTGGGACACGCTGAGGCAGCGGATATCAAGTGGTTCTTTGTCAGCACAGGGAACTCTACCTGGCATCTCACAGTCTGCTGAAGGCAGGGCTTGGTTGTCTCTGCCAGCACAAAGCTGCCATGACCCTGCCACCAGCACAGCCTCGTGCCAGCAGAGGAGTTTTGAAATGCCTATGCCTGCAGCTCAGTCACTGGATGGGAATGCAGGGGGTTGTTTTGGCAGAACTGGGATGCTGGGATGGGGCACACAGACAAAACGTCCAGAAAGCAGCAAGGATCTCATGACAGAGGAGAAGACAACGCACCCCCGCAGTCCTCCTCAGTCCAGCTTGAAGAAAAAACTGCACTAGATCCAGCATCAGCCTGACCTGGAACAAAATAGAAGATTTACTGTGCCCAGCCCCATTATTTGTCAGGGTCCAGGGTGCTGCTCATACCCTGGGCAGCTGTGTGCCTGCATTGTCCATGCCCAACTCCAGCCCCACAAAGGGGGTGCTGAAAGATTTTCCAGCATCCCACCCACCTCCTGCTATGGGAGCTGCTCCCAGAAGGAGACAGGAGCTGATCTGGGAAGGTGTTTTCTTGCAGTAATAGCAGGGCAGGAAAACCAAAGAAAAGCCTGTTCCAGCCCCCAGCTGGCCACAGGCACAATTTCTGGTCTTCATGAAATCATCAACCTACTGTCCTGGGAATATCGCCTCAGATAAACCGCCCAGAGGACCTGTTGCGCAAACAGCACAGAGGAGGGAATTTATTTCCCTTAGCAGGCAAATTATGTCCTTAATAAGAAAGATTATTTACCTAAAGGGCTTTAGCCAGTTTAGACCTTGAGATCTGGAGCATCTGAGCCACAGAGCCCCATCACCCTGGATCCAGGCAGGGGGCATGGGCAGAGACACCCCCCCACCAGCTACCATGGCTCCTGCGAGGCAGGACAGCTGCAAATAAATGTGCAACTCATAAAACTGAAGGGGCTCTGCAAGCTATTAGATAATTAAGCAAAGTGAGAGCTCGGAGAGCCCGGCTGCTGCTTCCAGCCCATGGCTGTGCTCTCTTTAGAGTCTGATTGGATAAAGGATTTTTATTAACTTCATATTTTTGCTTCTAATTTTCCTCTCTTTGCCTTTCATATTGCAGGCCCTGAGCTCCTCTGGTCTTGTGGTGATGTTTATTGGCACTGGCAGGTTGCAACACCCCTGCAGGCTTCCCGCAGACAAACCCCAGAGTGCAGACCACGAACCGAAGCAACTTCATACGCTGCCTTTGCTGTGAAATTGCTCAGGCACTTCCCTCCCGGTTTTCCTCTCGCCCTCCCCACCTTCCCAGCTGGAGCCTCCTCCCCCCCACTGTGCCTCTCCTTTTCTAGCAGAAGCGGCAGCAGGCCCAGAAAAGCAGCTGGTTTGCAGGGCATCTCCAAATTCATCTTTTCGCTGCTCCTTGGAGCTGTGGTTCGAGGTATAAAATGAGCCCCCACGGGCTGCAGCAGCTGCCACTTCTGTGTAGCGCAGGACAGACTCTCAACGAGGGGAAGGGTAGAGGGAGGGTGGCCTTGAAGCAGCAGCAAAAGGCTTGGGCATCTGCTTTTGGCTCCACCATAGACCTGCTTCATCTTCAAGGTCATGTAAGTCAACCTCGTCCAACCTGGACACCTGGGAAACTGCATTTTGACCCCTTCAATGTCCTTTTCACTCCTATTGCCTTCAATGTGAGCTTAAAAATGCAAAGGTATATACTTGGTGGCATAGCGCCCGTATTCAGGCACCTACTACCTGCTCCAGAGAACTCCCCAATCTTTCTTTGTGGCAATGAGCACAGAGGAGTCCAAAGCACCATTCTGGAAGCTTTCCACAGCCCTGGGATTTATTTAACCTCTTGCAATTGCTTGTTGTGCCCCATCGAACAACGGACTCCGGTTTGCGAGCAGGCGGGATTGGCTACATTGGCTCGTTCCTCACGATGCTCACAGGCACATCTGTTAGCAACAGCTGGCTGCAAGCCCAGCCTCCCGTTTTTTAATATCGCTTTGGGGTTTAACTGGTAGTGTCTCTGGACAGTAGGAGGCAAAGAAAGAAGCGGCAAACCCCCAGAGTGCCACCAGTGAATCCAAATAAAAGGCAAATGGGAAAGCGCCTGTTTGACTAGCAGCGGTGCCCGGTTTTGGTGGCCCTCCAGCTGCTTGTTATAATAGCAGGGGAGTGGCTGGGTCACTCGATGATTTATTTCAGCCCCTTGTCCTGGTTGGAAGGAAGCATAAAAGATGCTTTGTTTCCACGAACAGGAGATGGGGAGCGCTCCAGCCTCCAAATCTCCCGCTTGCCAACAGAGCCTGATGCGCTCCCCCATGTGGGATCCATTTGAGCCTGAAAACTTGACAAGAAATGTCATAGCAACACCAGGATGTTCCCCCATCCAGCACAGCAGCGGCAGCTTATTTGTTCAGCGCTCAGCTGCTGTGCACAATCAATGCAACATGTAGCATGCAATGGGCTTTAAAGACACATGGGTAATCTCTGGCTGTGTTGGAAAGATGGTCTGTCCACAGGGAGTGCTTTTTGAGCCACACTCAGCATTGTTTAAGCTCCTAGGCATCTTGCCTGGCTCTTACAAGCCCTCATCCATCCCAAGCACTTGTAAAACTTTTGAGCCCAGCCATTTCCACCCTTCTGGGCCTACTGCCATGTGCAGTGTGAATGCCCCAACACAGACTCAGCAGCCTTTTTAGGCTCCTACCTTCCTGACAAACTGGATTTAGGACTCAAAGGTGACATTGGGTCTGGACCCGCACATCTATGATGTGAGATGTGAGAGTCCCCACTCTCTGTCCCTGCAAAGGAAAGCTGAGGAGCACAGGGAGACATCAGCAATGCCATTGCCAGTTTGTGAGCAGCCTGGGGTAATAACAGTTCAGAGGAGCAGTGGCTGCTGCCTTCACTGAGTTCTGCCACTGCCCCGAGGGGAAGCAGGCATGTTCCTCTTTGGAGGAGGGCTTATACAGCGCCCCTTTTCATATGTGCAGGGGCACCTGTGGTGTGGCACTGGCACTTCTCAGAGCAGTTATGGAGTGGGTAAGGCATAAACTTAGTTAAAAGGAGATTTTTCCATATGTAGGGTGTCTGCCAGGAGAAATCCAAAGTATTTAGTGGTATGTTAGAGGATATGTGCTGGTAGCAGTCTCTTTTATTTTAAACAAATGTCTCTAAATAATTTAAATAATTTTAAAGGCACCAGCTTCAATGGAAATGGCAGAGATCTGTGTTGCCAGGATCCATCCAACTTGGGTTCTGCTTCCAGTGTCGCTGCTATGGTCTGAAGAGACATGGGGTGCAGTGTAAGATGACGCTGAGATCTGAGATTACCCCAAGGAAGTAATACATAATTATTCAAAAACTTCACTAAACAGTCCTTTGCAATCTCTGAACAATGATGCTGTTCTCTCTGATCTGCAGACTACTTCACGTGGGCATTTTCTTCAATTACTGAGACTACCTGACATCATTACCCACACTTTACAAAGGGAAAAGCCCAGGCAGATCAAAAAGCATGCCCAGCCTATGTAGATGAAGAGTTCAGTGTCGAATTTCAGTTTCTGAACTTAGGTGGAAAACAGAAAATAAATAAATATGTAATGAAAGACTCAATGATCTGATTAGTTGCATTCCCCCCACGCGCACACACCCCCTTGCCATTCATCCACTTGCCTCTGCTGTAGAGAGTCGCTGCAATGACATGTTTCTCTTATCTGCTGGAAGAAAGTTTACTCCTGGCAAAAGAAAAAAGGTCTTTTTGGGTCACATGGCAGCCCCTAAAAGTAATAGTCAAGAGAACAGTTTGACGAGCAAAAAGCTCTGCTCAGAAATGACTCAGTCCTCACTGGTTAAGCCAGCACTGAGCTTCAGTGATTTAACTTTACTGTGTAATGGTCATTGTCTTGGCATGTCATTTATCAGCCTGGCCTGAGCCCAGAGACATCCGAATCCTTCCTCCATCCTCAGGACAGCAGCAGACACTGATGGAAAAGGCCACCCAAAAGGATCTCAGCTTTTCGGGACTTTGCTTTCTAGTGGGAAAGGAGCAGCTCTTTTTTCATAATTTCAGGATCACCAGCCATCACAGGTGGTCTCAGCACCACTGACATCTCAAAGGAGCAACACTCCTCAACATGACTTCCTGGGTTGCTGTTGGTGTCTTCCCCACTGACCTCCTTCTTGGTCACAACCTCTGCCACTGTCAGAGGCTCTGCACATGAGCAGCGATTTTTCTTGCCCAGACTATAGCCAAATCCTTGTTGGTTTTGGCACCCATGACACCTGCAGAGGGCCAAGCCCAAGGTCCAACTGACTTCACCGTGCCCACCTAACTCAGCCTGCAGCTCCCTTCCCCATGGTTATTCCCACCTCTGAGAAACTGCCTACTGCATCTGACTGGTAGTGACTCAAGTGAGCTTTAATGACAAAGTAAACACCACCCACCCACCCCCCAACTTTTAAACCCTCTTTTTATTTTTGCTGTTTCTTTTAGTGTTTGTGTGTTCTTAAACTACCAGCTCTTGCAGGCCAAGGATGCTATGTGGCTGCCTGGAACGTGCTTAGCTCTCTGGAAGCACTGCCATTAACAACTAATAAATGTCAAGATAAACTCCATAATCACTGATTGTTGCATCCAGACCTGAAAGCTCCCTGGATTGCTTTACCTTTAAGCAAAACCACCACCTCACTGGATTGACACATTTTTGAGGACCAGAAGGCACTATTAGATTTTGAAACTCAACCTCAAGGGACAGATTTCAGGCAGGGAGCATCTAATATCCACAACAGACTTGCTGGAAAGTGGCTGGATGCAGGGCTCGAGCAGGGGTACAACAGTCCCAGTGTGTTACTGTGAGCTGCCCACGTTCAGCCATGTGCTGAGCACCATCATAAGGTGACCTTGTAATCCTGGTCACCTGCTGGTCCAATTAAATTATGGACATCTGCAAAATATAAGCCAAAAGGCTCCCCGTGTCCTTGTGGTGTGCGAGTTGTATTTTATAATGATGCCAAAACAGTTCTAAGTGAAAATAAGCCACCCTGCACAAGAGCTAACGCAGGCAGGGTGCAGAGCTGAAAAAGAACTGGAAAAAATTAACTTCTGGTATATATTTCCTATGGTTCCTTTTAGTTAACTCATTGCAATGCTTAAAATACTTCCTTGCCATATGAATCTGCTGCGGTATATTTAACACATTACCGATAGAAAACGATTCAAGCGCGAGCTTCTTTTATCAGCGAAGTCTAAACTAGTTTCCTCCCTCTGAATGAGTGATGGAGCTAAACCAAAACCACAGATCTGATCACTCCCTGAACACTTGGGCAAGTTTGGATCTTCAACCTAGCATCATGTACGGTCCTAATTTGTTAATAGGCCCACACCTCAGTCCCAAATCCAAATGTTGGATTTGGAGGTTGTTCCTTATTACAAAAGTGATCCAAACCTCCACTTGTAGGAGACTTAGGCTTTGAGGAAGTTTGGTTCTGACAAAACACAGCCACTCATGAACTTTCTATAAATGAAGGAGAAACTAGAATTTTACCCGTCTTGTGTTTCGACAGGTGATTGCATTTTATTCCAAAATTCTCCTGGCAAACATCACAGGTATGGGCAAAACAGTGAAATTTTACAAGGTAAAGGAATTATATCAGTCTTTGAGGATTTGTCCTAAAGGGATTTGGGATTTCATTTTGATTAAGGAATATATACCTGGTCTTTTTTTTTTCCTGGCAGGTACAACCGTTCTCTACTAGTTTTGGTATCAGCATAGTGAGAAGGAATGGGTAATGATGAGCAATCCCAGGACAGTTTGCCCTTTGCCTCGGTCTTATCAAGAACAATTACTTCCTTGGACAGACCTCACCAATGGCCTCTGCTGTCGTGTTGCCAGAGTGGTCCTGGCCAAGCTGCCATGTCTCTCCCAGGCTGCTTCCAGGAATGGGACCACTCCTGGGACCACTTCCAACAGACGGATTGATGCAGTTACCCTGTTTTAGAGGCTAACAGAGTTTGATAGCATGAACGTAACCAGACTGTTAGTCTCCAAGCCAAAGAATGACTCCTGGCATTGTTTGTTTTTATTAATATAGATGTAGCCATTGAGGTCAATGAGACAAACTGTAGAGACAGACACATTTAAGCAATCTGGGAGACAAAGGCTGAAAGAAGATAAGGGTCTGTAAATCCTCTGCTTTTTCTCTAGATGGGAATAACACAGGCAGCAGCACTTAATGTTGTGTCACTAACCCAAAAATCCCAATTCTGAGCAAGATGTTGCATTTTCCTTCTGAGACCGTGTTCAGCCTCCCAGACCCAGTCATTGCTCTTTTTACCAATGCTGTCAATAAGACTCATCCAATGCTCTGGAAACCCCTGAACTCTGAAGTGGAACAGGTCAAGTACATGCATAGAGTCTTCCAAAAAAGACACAGATCCTTTCTGTGTCTACCATGCCCTGGTATGGTAAGCATAAGCAATGATTTTAAGATCCCATCCTCTGCCTTGTTGTATCCTGTCATGAGTGATTTCCCAGAAGAAAGATCAAAGAGGAAAACCTAAGACCACCCTGCCCTTCGAGTGCTCTTCAGAGGATGACATGGTCTGAATGACCCCATGCCCCAAATGCCCTTGGACTTCCCACGTGTCGCACAGGGAAGGACCACAGTGACGTCGCCACTGCATGCTGAAATCACATTTCTGAGCCTCTTCACAGCTCCCTGGTCTGATTTCTATACCACAGATGAGTGCTATGCCACTCTCAGCACCCATGGGACCGCTGTCAGATTGCGTCACCATCAAAACAACGCCTGGAGAGCCCGTGTATGCCACTCGTGGGCTTGTCCCCTCAACCATTTTCAGCGCCCTTCCTCCATCTGTTCCCACACAGCCAGGCAGACCTGTTTGGGGTAGGCTCTCACACGCTATCACCCTGATTCTCCTGCACCACAGCAAGGGAGACAGAGGGAACATTTACCTACTTGGTCTGGAGTACTAGCTGAAATTGCTATCGAAAGTCGGTTTGCACTAGCCCACCAAACTCTGAGCTGCCTGAGGAGGAGGACAGGCAGCTGAGAGAGCAATATTTTAAACCTCCTTGCACAGCTCCCCAGAATAGCCTTGTACGAATCCCGACTGTGAATTTAAGCTCAGAAAAACTTCTTCACATGAGAAGACCTTCTGTGTGTGGTTGCAGCACTCTGAACCACCATGGGTTTCCCACAGGTTCCACAGAAGCTCTAAAGAACAGCTTTTTCCCCTGACTGTTCCTTTTTTTGTTCATCTGTTTAGCAGGAAGAACACATCCCTACAAGTAACCTAACTTGTGCTTGGAAATCATGATTTGTTAGACCTTTTGGCTTCAAGCCTATGGGAGATGAGTGCACTTACAGCCCATTGGGAGAGGCTGCTCAGATGATTGGTTGTGGATCAGGCTCTCTTTGAATGCTGTGGGCTGAAGGCAGACCTCACACGGGTACCCTGACCCAGTTTCAGAGTTCCTTCTCACCTGCTGCACCTCAGATCTGCATGGCTGAGGCATGAGTAAGGAGGAGAGTTTAGAAACAATCCTAAGACAGAATTTCTGTGTTTCAGATTCCTCAGTAGTAAATTCCTCTGTGTTGATAAAATGCTACCAGCTTCCCCAGGGCTTGTACAAACGGGCACCTCAATACATGAAGGTCACCAAGGCATTGCTGCCAATGTATTTTGTTGGGTTTTTTTTTGTTTTTTTTCCACTCCAAGTTTCCCTCTTGTTTTAGACTGCTTTCACCTCCCTTTGTCTCTTGAGCACTGTCCTATTGTGCATCTGTTTTCCCTTTGCATGTTCTCCCTTCCCCCTGTGTTTACTTTTGTAAGCAGACTGTTGTTTTTATTCAATTCCCCTTGGTTTTCTTTGGGTTTTTCAGTTCTAATCTCTGCAGCTCTCCCATTCTGTCTTGTTTACTGGACTTTTCCTCTCCGCTATGTTGCACAGCAGCCACCTTCCCCCCACCTCCCCTTTTCTCCCCCACCTCCTGATCAGAAGCCAAGAAGCTACTTCTTCACCATTGTTGGTTTTATTCATTCACCTATTTTTCTTTCCCCAATAAATATAGTAGATGGCAGTTTAAAAATGTTTACACTCTAATTGTAGCAACTGCTGTGGAAATTACTTTCATGTCTATTAAATTGTAGTGAAAAGGTCCATCTTAACAGCCTCTCTCTTTCTTTTTACCTCAAAGCACCTACCTCATCGCATGTAGACCCAATCCTACCTGCTACCAAATATCCTTACCAAAAGACCCACAGACCTTGGTCGCTGAGCACCCAGGTCCTCATCAAGCCTTCTTAAAAACAGCTGCTGAAAAATCAGCAGCATCCTTCTGAGCTGATGGAAAATGACACAAATTTCCAGTGCAACTTCTTTCTTAGGTCTCCTGCAAGATTTGCCAAAACCGAACCACCTCGAGGAACCATTCAGATAGCAGCAAATCTGCCTTTCCTGGCAGGAAAATGATCTGAGGGAAGAATTTCTCACTGGATCTGGTTCATATTCAGTGTTACCTCGTCCTGGGTAGTACAGCAGAGAAAAGTTAGCATCACAAGGGAAGGCAAATTTCATTAACAAGAAAAAAAAGCAACATGGGTTTCAACTGCTCATTTCCTCTTTTTTTTTTTTTTTTTTTTGAATAAAAAGAAAAAGAGAAAAAGGAAACAAAGTGTAAGTTAGCTTCTGAACTTGGCAGTCTTCTGTCCCCTAAAATCTTAAGGGGTCTTTTCAACTTCTAGAGAAAAAAGTGGGGCTGACCAAATGCATAAGGGTAGTAGAATCAAATTCTACAGTAATAAAATTTGTGGGGAAAAATTACCCACCAGCTTTGAGAATTCCAGCAGTGCTCAAAGCTGTAAATGTTTGGCAATACAAGGCATTCAAGAAAACTGAACGGGTGATGTTTGGTTTGGTTCTTTGAAAGCTTTCCTTCTCATTCCCCTTTGTTATGTTTTTTTCATACTTGATTCTTATGAGCAGAAGTGGTTAACTCAGGAGTTTATGAAACAAGAAACTTGGCTTCCATTCCTGGCTCTTGCAGCCACTTTCTGCCTAGTCTTGGAAAAGTCACTTCAAACTAGATCTATAAGCAGACTTGGGTTGTTCCAGGCATCAGGCACTCAGGGTCTCTGTAAGCAGTTTAGATGAGTGAATAGGATTGCCCAAAGCTGGAAAGCAGAGCTTAAAAATACCTGGGAAAACCTGTAGAAAACAGGAAGATGGGCAAGACTCAGGGCTTCTAGATACCTGGTTGTGGATGAAAGCAGAAGTCTTTCTGGGAGCCTCTAGCTGGGATTTTCAGCTCTGAATCTTTTTCTAGGTCAGGTACCTAAATCATGTTAGCCCAATTTTGTGGAAACCTCCAGGAAGATGAGTTGTTCTTTGACAGCGTAAAAGACAAGTGAGGAGTTATCTTCTCAGATATCCCCTACATTTGTTGGAGGCAGGAGCTTCAACCCACGCCTTATCTTTTGGGGTAGCTTTTTGAGCATCTCTTTGGTGGGGTAGGAAACTCAAAAGAAACCAGTCCAGTTCAGTCACTGGTCTGTGGGATATGATGGGACGCACATGGCAACATCAGAAAGTATCATTACTGCCTCTGGTTGGTGCAAAGCCAAGTATAATAATTGTGCTCAAAGAACAACATGCCCTAAAGCAGGTCCTAAAGAAAGCACCATAGAGCAAAGAGGCAGTCTGAGAGCTCTGCTTTGCCTCTGATGTGACACAGGGGTCTGAGCAGGATGCCAGTTTCAAGGATGGTGTAATTTCTCTGGTGGAGACTTCAGGCCCATGGGCTTTGCCAGCAGTAATGTGAATGTGCATAGCCCTCGACCACAGGAATTTGAAGGATCCCTGTAAAATACCATGTTGGAAGTAGCACTTAGGTCCATTTGTAGCTTTAGCTTAGAAGCCCAATTCTGTGATCTGTCTGCGCTCAGGAGTGCTGGATTTCTTCATGAAAGATGTGAATATTCATGCAATTCAGTTGTATTGAGGAGGTGAGCTGGAGTCAGCCAATTGTGTACCGTGTGTGCATTTAAATATTTCGTTAGAAGTATGTTATGGAAAGCCAAAAAACCCCAGCATAATTTTAATAAATAATCCTATCAAATGTTTATGATGCCAAAGCCATAATATAAATCAATAAGTTTAGAGTATGATAAATATACCTTAAAACAAATTATTTGAGTAATTTCCTTATACCTTACCTGCCAGTTTTTCTGTACAAAGCCCTTTGTTTCTCTAGCTACTCCTGATAACATCACAGCAACCTGAAACAGCTCTTGGAGCAAACCTCTGAAGCAATCCAAAATTCGTGAATCAAGTAGACTAGCATGCACAGTGGGAATGGGATCTTCTAAAAATGCTGACTAGCAGGAATTGTTATTGTTTATAACAAGCTGAGGAATAGGGATATGGGTGTGTAGTCCACAGGCTGGGTGACAAGCCCAAAGTCTTGGCAACAAGCAGTGCACAAGTTTGTTTATTCTGATCCCCAACAACATGACGAGAATAGAAAGAATGGAAGAAGCAAGTGCTTGCCAGTGATCGGTAAAATAAAGGCTTCAATCAAAATAAAATGGTGCTTTACCTCAAGAGTAAGGACTAGGCATAGGGCTTGGTGTTTGTTTTACCACTTTCATAGACACTGAGCTTTTGTTTCTACATACAGACTTATGGCTACTTGGCATCCACAGCCAAAACTGCCCCCAGGGTCAAACCTGGCTGCAGTTGCATCTGTCTGGGGCCCTCTGGGCAGCAGTGGTGATCCAGGAAAAGACACTAACTGTAGACTTCAATTTTGTGAGAAAACCTGTAACTGCCCACACCTCAATCCTGTCACTTAACGTCAACGATGGTGTTTCTTCCAGTTGTTCTTGTCATAATGGTCTTTGATTGCTTGGACCAGAGAGCTGTTCTTTCTTGGTTGAAAGCAGCCCTCCTATTGCTAGACTAGAATGACTCCTGCTTTTCCAGGATGAGAAGCAGATGAGGTCTGTGCCCTAAAGCTATGATGGCTTTTTTTTTTGTTTGTTTTAAAAACATCCAAAAGGCAGATATTTTGTTCACTGTATATTTTAGCTACTGGCAAATGTTTCTAGCCATGCTAGAGAGCTGATTATATCCCTCCCAAGCTTCCACTTTGGATGAAGAAGTCTTAGTAACAGTTGCTAGCAAAAACATTCTGGAATGGATTTGTTGATAGAAGATGACTGCTGTGCTTTCAGAAGGAAAATTAAACTGAAGAACAAGTATATTTAAGCATAATTGCTTTAAAAACAGAACACATGCTATACTATAATCTGTAGCTCACTGGAAAATGGAATAATCCAGAAGACTGAATTCAGTACAGTGCACTGGAAGAGTTATGGTAATTTGCAATGAGTCCTGCTTGCAGCTTTCTATCAGACTATGTGTAAAATGCCTCAGGGCCACTGTAGAACAACTCAGCTTAGATTCTGGTAGGACAGTAAGTAAGCTTCAGAGGCAGTTTTCAGGAAGGTGATGTTGCAGATCAGAATAATCTTACTGAGAACTTTTTTTTAACAGGATCTGATTCCCTCTGATGGCTGTGTATCCCCAATACAACTGAGCCATGGGGTCCATCTGTGGTCTAGACTCTCAGCATAATGACCTGGTCCCTGGTGTGACATAGCATCTTCTCATCAGGCTCTGCTAACCATGACACGCTACTAGCACGTTGTAATAAACACCAATGGTAGTTCCCTGGTGAAGTTTTTACTTTCCATCTGATACATGGTCATCTTTGAGTTACTACCAATTTTCTTAAATTCGGATACTCAAAAGGAGATGACATCAGCACCTGATTTTCAGTTTTAATAACTAGTGCTTTCCCAATTTGTACCTGAAATAGAGGCAGACTCAGACAAGTCCATTTGTCCAGCAGGCCTGAACCCTGAAGGTCTGAATCTCAGACATCCATGACCCTAAACATTATTCCAAACTGCCAGATGATCATTAATTGCATAGCTCAGAAATTACTCACATTGGCAAACAAATAAATAAACCATGTCAAACCACTCAACAGTTTTTTGCTTGCCTTTTCTACTTACTTTTTTTCCCCACCCTTTCCCCTTACTTTGTATTCTACACCATATGCTTCTTGTGGAGAATGAGGCCACCTCACAGGAATGGACATTATAGCAACTCATAATCAGTGCTGTTTTGGGTCAAAATGAGCACTTTCTGAACAGCAAAACCAGATGTAGGCATGCCAGCAACAGCAAATCTCATTATAGACCAGAGTGCTGGAGATGTCAGCAGGTAAATGAGCCTGTGTTGGTCAGACGTCACCCCACTGCAGCCTTCCTGTGTTAGAAAGTAAGTCTTTTCAATGAAATGTCAAAAGATACCAAACCACGAGCAACACCAGCCTTCTTGTAGCTCTGAAGGAAGGAAATAATCCATCTCAAGATGTGTTGAGCCTGTTCATGTATCGTAATCTATGTCGAGTTTCTTTGGAGCTTGTAAACCAGGCAAGAATAATAAACAAGTGGAAGCTGAAAGGGCTCAGAAGAAGCCTGATGTATATTAAAGGAATTCAGCTTTGCAGCCACCAGGATTTCAGCAGGCCTTCTCATGACAGCTTTACACTAGCCTCTTCTCAGTTCAGCAAGGTTTAATTTTCCAAAGTTCTTGAAGACCTGATTTTTGAAAGAAGTTACAACACAACTTAGCACACATCATGCTATTTGCTCCTACAAAGAACTGCAGAACTGCATCATTTTTTTTTTTTTTAATTTTTTCCCATCCATGAAAGCATCCTGAGTGAATCAGAATACTCCATCAAATCAGCACACCAGCGGTTTTGGGTACATCTCTCACTGAAGTTGAGATTTCTTGCTGGAGAATGGGGGGGTCCAAGCTCTTCTTAGGGACAGTGTTGCTGAATCAGCATTAGATGAGCTAGGCTTTGGGATCATGGTGGCTGGAGAACAGTGCTGAGCCAGGCCATACCCTGTGGACATATTTGCTTCACAGCTTTCCCCAGCATTAGATTTAGATGCAAGCCATGTATTCATATTGGCTGAAACTCCACCAACATTTCATAAACACTCAGAGATGATTCATCCAAGAGCCTAAGATGTTCGTTATGAATAGCAGCTCTGCTCTGATTATCTGCTAAATGGTGTTCAAGACAATGAAGACATACAGGAGCTGAAATGCTTATACATGCATTAACACATTGATTAAACCATTTCCGTACAAACCAAGGAAGCTGTGTTGGCTGTATGTATTAACATCACATCAGAGTGATGGGTAAATTGAGGCACAGAACAGTGACTTGGCTTCCCGGTGCTGCTCAAGTGGTTGGACCTGCACAAGAATCTCTTTTACAGTCAGTCATTGCTGCCTGGCCCTACAACCTATAGCAAGGAAGATACATGTAGAGGAATTATAGAGGAATGAAGCTGGGTTAATTAGCAGTGATAATATACAGCTGTGGGCTGGCTTCAGGGGTGGTGAGTTGGCTGATGTAGATAAGGTGCAGCTGTGGCTGGTTCCTGCTGAGTAGTTAAATAGCTCTAAGGGGTATAGCAGAGGGGCACTGTGTGAGGACGAGGACTGAATAGAAAGTTCCAGATGAAGAGTGATCTGGAAGAAGCAGAGGGAGGAGAGAGAGTGCACCTTGCAAGTAGGAGAGGCCCTGGGAGAGAAGCAGGGGGTCTGGATGAGGACAGGCTGGCTGGAAGAAGAGCCCAGAGAAGAAAGAATCTGGATGCAGCAGAAGCAAGAAGCAGGGTGGACTGGCCTGAAGAGGATGAAGAAACAGCATGGACAGTAGGTAAACTTTTGAAACCTTGTGTTGGAGCTACTTATTGAAGTTAAGCTTGTATGTGATGGTAAAAGCCTTGTTTCAGTTTGCTAGTGCCACAACAGATACATATTGCCAGCAGTAAATATCCCAAGAGTGATGAGATTATTAATGTCAGATGTCTCTTACACTCTCAGTGTATAGAACCACTGTCCAGTAAGAGCAAGGATTATTTTGATAAGCAGTTGGTCTCAGGCAATATTAGTTTGTAGAAAAGTTTCTTGGATATAGCAAGCCTTCTCTATAAGGCTCATTACATTGCATTTTGCTACATTTACTACACGTGGCTGGTTTCCCTCATATGGATTGACTGTTTATGCTCATTTCTCAGCTGTGTTTATTGGTGAAGTTTCATAGCCTTAATCACAAATGCATAACAGTCCTAACCAATATAGAGCATCCACCATTTCTAATAACATATGGTCTGACCACTCGATAGTTTAGATGCCATGGTTCATTAATTCTCCACAGGAGTAATAAGCATTTGGTATTGTCTTATATTTTAAGCCAATTTATTGTTCCAAAGGGATAAAAAAAAAACCCCAAACCTGCTATAATCTGAGTTTAAGCAGTCCCTTGCTTATTTTTTCCAGAGCTGTGATGCTGTGTGACAACAAAATCAAAGCCACAGAACTTTTGTTTTGGTTAAATAAATGTCACTCTCAATTGATTGAAAGCCTTCAGAGGCAAAAGTCTAATTCATCTCTAAGGTCATTCTGATGTGCTTCTTTCCTTCACCCTGTTTTGGAGAACACTCGCCCTTAGTGTGAGGACATGAGAAAAAATGGTAAATTCAATGACAAGTAGGTTTAGAACAAATTAGTTGCTGCACCATACCAAAAGCCTGGGAAACTCCCAGTGTTGGAAGCCAGAAACTCAGAAGGCTGAACTCATGAGCCTCGCCAGAGTCCTTGAGATACCAGAGGAAGGTTTCTAATGGAGAGAAGCACGATATTTTTGCCTTGATTCTTTATGGTTTTAATGTCTGGTTAATTTCATGGCTAGTATTATCATATATTAACTTTCAAATCAGTCTCCATCAAGGAATCAGCTGATTTTGGCAAGTCTGAGGAAGTATACCATGTGACAGCAGTCATTGCATAGCTAACAAGTTGTAAGAGGGAGGATTGTATCTTTCTCTGAAACTTGAACCACCACCTGAGAGACTGAGTAGCCAACCTGATCAGCTGGCAGTGGGACTGGTGCAGCCATCAGCCAGGTTGGTCAGTAATTTGGGCTAGTTGACTGGTTCATTGTTGAATTTCTGCAGTTGTTTCTCATCCTTCCAGGACACCTCCCACCATAAAACCCAAGAGCGCCGTCTCCTTTGCAAACACTTTCATGTGAGGAAGTTGATTCGGTCACAGATGAAGAGGATGAGATGTTACGTGGGCTGTAGACCATGCTTTCAGGTCAGCCCACAAGATATGCAGGACTGCAGCCAGGTTATCCTTAAAGAGAGAATACACTGTTTGGATCCTCTGAATTAGTTCTTAAAATGTAAAGTACCAATAGAGGTATGGTGATAGAGAATTACATCTAGTGGTTCCAGTACACTAGAGTCTTTAATTAACTCCAGTTAGTAGGGTTTCTGTGCTAGGCTTTGTTTGTTAAAATAACCACTTGTGCTACCACTGGTGGTAGCAGTGGTGAGAGCTCTAGTATTCAAACAAGTTGCTCTTAACCACCAGAATTTTTAGACCAGTTAAGGGTAAGGTTAGCTAGGAAGGGAGCTAAAAGGTGGTAACAGGTTCATAATGCTGCTCAGACCTATTTTTGTCCTCCTTAATGTAACTTGGATTTTTTTTTTCAAGTAATTTGTAGCAGTTGTTGGAGACAGGCAATGGCCAGGGCTGCTGACTGTAAATCTCCCAGTTATGGTGATATGTGGTCTTTCCCATATACCGGTTTTCCTTTCTTACTTTTTCTTAACTTGTGAAGAAAGAGCTAGTAAAATTGAAGGCTATTTACTCTTCAGCCTTCTACTGGCATTGCTGACCAGAATGAAAACCAACCAAATGACAGCAGAAGAGAACTGAAAACAATAAAAGGCGAGAACAGTGAATTTTTACTTCAAAACCTGTTGTCCAGGCCTAATTGATAGCTCTGAATAAGTCATTTCTCTATCTTGACAACTGTTAACAGCTCTTGGCTGAAAGTTCACTTTGTTCACTTAATTTTGCAAAGTTCTGTTCCATCTGGCCAGAAAAAGGTGTTTTCTTCCTTTGAGAGGTGTGTATCAGATGAGATGTTTGTGGCTGTGTCTATGCTGCAGGATTTGAGTGAGTTCCCTTGCCTCTCTGAACCCTTTATCTGCACAAGATCCCTCGTCAAAGTAAGATCCCAAATCCTCTCATTTCCCCTCTCATGCCAAGGTTATGCCAGAGAGGGAACCTGGGCACATGCCCAAAGAGCATGAGACACCACATCCCAGCTCTGAGCCCACTGTGCCCTGTTTCTACTACTAAAGGAGAATACTCCCTAGGCATGAAGGCCAACAGGCATGGTGTGATCTGTGTGTAGCATGATCTCCCCATCTTCAGAATGGGATGGCTAGCTGCAACCTGCCTGTTGGACATGGTGACAGCAAGGTCCTACTACCCAAGCCATACATGGACACTCTTTGGACACACTCAGTTGGTCCCAACCAAAACCATGGCAAGGTGAGCTCCAGCAGCACAATGGCAGAGGTGGTTGCGCTCCCAGGTGCCATTTAGCTGGCTGGTTCAAAGGTCCTCTTGGGGTGCCAGGCTGTGCAGTCAGTGGTGGGAGACGCCCACCCTACATTCTCTGCATTGCCCTGAGAACAAATGAAAATCAAAGCAAATAACTTCTGTGGAAAGTCCTACTTGAGGAAAAGGGAATTTTCTGAAAGTGATGAGTTCCTTTTTAGTGCATTGTTAACAGGAGTTCTGCTGGAGATAAAGCGGAGGAGGCAATTTTCAGGGAATGTGTGCTCAGCTCTTTAGAGTTAGATGCCTGTGAAATGGAACAGGTTTAGCCTCCATAAACTGAAACACTCAAGATCACCCTTGAAAACCCTATCTACAGATGGCAGATAACAAGGCATGCCTCTGAACTTTCTTCAGTTTTCAAATACAAATGAGTGGCTAGGCCAGTGATAACGCGATTGCACAGTAATCTGTAACAGGCTAAGAAAGTATTCCATACAGGAAGAGAGAGAAAAAGGGGAAAACCATTATTTTCTAACAAAACACCAAGGCAAGTGAGAAAAGTTAAGGTTAAAGCTCTGAGAAGACAGTTTAACACTACAAATTCTTGCACACATTGGCACAACCATATGGTAGTATCATTGCATTACTCTAGAACTTGTTGATCCCTAAAATGTGTGTTTCCAGATATTAAAGTACTTTGATTTGGCTTGTGGTTCTTTTTTTTTTAACTGGTGTATAGTGAGCCATAGTGTGGAAATGACTAGCTTTCTACCCTAAATCACTGATTTATGTCTATAGTTTTTACAAGATGGGCATATATTTGAATCCCTGTAATATTTGACCCATCTTCCTGGGCAGTGAGAAAAAGCACATAAAGCCTGTTGTTTAGTCACATAAACATTCAAGCCTTTAAAAATATCTCTCTGACCTTCTTTAACTCTGCCTCAATGATTTCCTGTGGCAGGGAATTCCTTAGGGTGATTATATGCTTTAAACAGAAGTATTTCCTTGCATCCATTTTAACTTTCTTGCCTGTGAAATTGACCCAGCAGCCCCCTTTGGTCCTTGCTTTATGGGGTTGGATATAGAGAAACTTCCGGATGGTTTTTCTACAAACCAGTCATTATTTTCTATTCCAGCATTAGTTATATATAAATATATATACAAAAAAGAAACGCACAACAACCTACTTACGTAAACAGGAAAAATCCAAAAGTTTTTCCAGAATCTTTAGTCACTTACATGCATGAAAGAAAGAAAACTCAAGAAAATGACCTTGAAAAGTTAGCTGCCCCCAGTACCCCTGGCAAATGGAAAAAAAGCAAGATGGATTTCCCCTCTTTTTCTGTCCTTCAGACTGAAAATATATTTATCTGGTCACCCATCTCTTATATTGAGACAGCTGGCCCTCATGTCCCTCTTGTTCACTGTGGGTCTCTCCCAGACCCTGCCACCATCACCGGTAAGGTTGCCGCTGGAGTAAGACCCTTAGGGAGCAACTGCAGCCATGAAGCTCTGTACAGCGGCCCCCTCTCCCTGCGGTGGGACATGCCTGCCAGGAGGAAGGGTGACTTACCCAGAGCCATGCCCAGTGCAGGGACAATGGCTGGTGCTGGAGGACACCCAGACCCACAGCTTCTTGATGATTCCGGGCAGCTTTTCCACCCCAGTAGTATTCCTGCTTCCATTTACTCCCACCCACCTTAGTGATGGTTGAAAATTACAGACTTCAGCCCATGGTATTTTCACATCAAGACGGCCAGAGAGGTTAATAAATATATTAAAAGTTATTGGGATCTTAGCAGTGGAATCACAGGCAGAGCTGAAGACCTCCACCCCTAAGTCTGCTTTGTAACCCTTGTTACTAATGGCCTGTGTGATTAATTTTACTTCTACAGCTACTGTAGAAGTCAATAGATGGGTGAGGGAGGGTGGGATGGCTAGGAGATGGGTTAGGAGCTGGGTGGGAAAGAACCTGTGCAAAACAAGTCCTGCTTTAGCTTTACTAAAGCTTTTAGCTTTAGGCTAGACCATAGGGTCTCCTTAAAGGAAATACTGGAATCTACTGAAGAAACAGAAATTCTGAAGCAGGAGCATCTGACTTCCTCATCAAGAAACATAAAATCACATATCTCCATGAGGCCACTCTGGAAGGTCCATGAAGTTATGCTGGAGAGGACCAGTCCATTGTGCCAAACAGGAACAGTAAACACACATTTATGTAATTAGAACGGGCTCTTGTGTTGCCCGGTTTTTAGTAAAGGACTTTACCTCCCAGTTTGCTTTTCTTGAAGAAAAACATCTATCATCCATAACCAGGGATCTCAAAAGGTTTAGCAACTGGGAAGTCTTTTTTGGCAGTCTCTTCCAAGCTAGCCCCAAAGGTTTTGTGTTTGAAAAACAGAGCTTTTACAGACAAAAATAGTATTTTTAGCCTCATTCAGTAGCTCAGCCGAACAAGAACCCATCGGTTCTCTGAAGACCTCAGAGCTTCAGGATCAACCTCGTGTCAACCCTTGGGATGCGGAAGCTTCCCAAAGGCCACCATACCATACTTGCCATCAGCATATATGTGTTTAATCAGGCTCTTGACAGGTAAAGACTGTGAAAAGAGGACAGTTTGTTCTCCCAAGCTGTTCACTCTCTAAGCCCCCTGTTTATTTTGGATGTGAATGAATAACATTGTGCTGGGAAAGGAAATTAAAAAAGCAGGGTTGTAATTTACAGTAGAGAAAAGAACAGATTTAGGGGCTTTTTTTTTTTTTTTTTTTTTTCCCTCCTTCTCCCTCCTCTTTTCCCCCTCTTTTCACTGCTCTGGTTCCAAACATCCAAACGTGCTACAGCTGAAAAAGAGGACCTCAAGCCTTCCTTACTGCTGGCAGTGAGAAGTGAGTTACAATTGCCAGTCTCTGTATTCTTGCCAAGAGAACAAACTGCTTCAAGGCAAAAGAAAAAAAAAAGGGGGGGGGGGTGGCTTTATCAAAACCAAATGCCACTGGAAATCCTAACGCTGTGGAGCCCAATTCAAGATGTACGTTGAAACCTATCCCCAGCCATTTAAGGAAAAAGAAGAAAATGGATTCTTTAATAGAATATTTAAAATATAACAATTGCTTTGGAGTAAGGAATTCTACTCTCTCTGGTTCTTATAAAAGCTCTAATTTTTTTTTCTTCATCTCTAAGTAAACTCCCAGCAGTTTTCTTTGAAAGTGGATCCTAGGCAGGCACCTCTTTTCCAAAGCGCTCAACATTGTTCTAATGAGATGTGATAGGTGGTTTGGAGTAGGAGCTGGTCCAAGCAGCGGAGGTATAGCTTTATTGTGTGTTTGTTTTTCTTTTAAAATTCAGTGATCTGGCTACTCTTCATTTTCACTTTAATGTTTCTTATTATTTTGTTTCTAACCTGTCCCCTGGATCCAAATCAGATCCAGCCTCCTTACCCCTTCCAAGCATTCACTGCAGAATGGAAAAGGGAAATTCAAGGCTTTTATTTTTAGAGTAGTCACAGTTTTGAAAGCCAGAGGGAATGAACTATTTGGACCATGTAGTTTGATTGTTGGACACCACAGACCATAGAATTTAATGCAGTGATTTGTGCATTTTGTGCAGGAGCTGGACAACACTTTCTGGGAAACCACCCAAGCACCAAGTCCTGCAGGAGCCATCACAACCTTGGGCGTACAGCCCTAACAAGTAAGTCTTACCTCTATGACCTCTGCCAAATTTTTGCCCAGAACACTTGCAAGTCCCAGTTGAAGACATTCAAGTTTGCAATAACATCAGAAAATACTGTCATGTGCTTTGTCCCAAGCTGTACGTGCAAGCTATGGTTAGGGCTGTGGCTTCTAAGTTTCATCTGAGCAGACATCTGAGCTGGCCTGCTAACTTAAGTGTCCACAGTCATATACCTGCGAGGGAAGTGGCATTGGCTCACAGTGATGTAGTAACCATCAGCAAATGCTACCTCTGGGCTGAGACCAGAGGTTGCAGCCAGAAATATCCCAAAATAGTGGGCAGATGGAGAAACTGCACAGTCAGGCTCTGGTTTCAGCTGAGAGACAGGGAAGTTCCTGGTGCCTGTCTGTATGAAAGCCTTTCCCACCTTACTCGGGCCCGTAGGGAGGAGTATGTAAGTGCAATCCAGCCGCAACCAACAGACAGGACTGATAACTGTCAGGCCAAAGCCCAGACCTGACATCACTCAGCACTACAGCCAAGAAGACACAACTGAAAGAGGTGAAGCAGCCGAGGGTAACTTCCCAAGCTGGCCCTGAACTAAGAAGCTATCACCCGTGTTGGTATCCGAGCTGAGGGCAGCAGGCTGAACCTGCTGGGCCAATCTCAGAGGGCTTCCTCACGTCAGCTGCAGGCAGAGGGGTTTAACAGAGAACACTGCGAGTGATGTGTGGCGGAAGATCAGGGTGACATCAGGCCAGCTCCACTATGCAAAGCCAGTTTAAACCATTCCCTAGTTGCCCCATGGACAAACTATGCACCTTCACTATCAGGTATGTTTTCCAGATCCTGAATCGCTTCTTTACATCTTTTCTGAATCTTTCCCATTTACCCCATGTCTTCCATGAAGTTCACCAAATCTGCAAGGCAGCCATGCAAATACACTAATGTCAATGCAGATGCAAGGCCATCTCCTACAAATTATTTTCCTGTTTATTGCTGGGAAATACTCCTGGTGGATGCAAACATAGTATTTTGCAGGTGTACTTCAACTGATGCCCACTATCCATGTGACCTCTTTGATGTGTGAGCGCACTCATTCTTCTATTATCCTGTTAAGGTTCGTTGAGCATCAAATCATCTGTTTCAAAACCTGTTTGATTGGTGCTTAAATCTTATTTATGCCAGCCTTTCAGCATACAGGTGTGCCTCTCCAGAGATACTCCTGCATGTTTACCTCTCCAAACTGCAACACAACAAAGCCATGGCAATGTTTTCCTCCACCAGCCAACGCCATGACTGTGATGAAGAGAATGCAGTTTGGACCTGGAGAAGAGGGTGCCAGAGGAAATAAGAGGTTCTGGATGCAATCTTGGGGCCTTGTAGGTGATGTGAGTTCCAAGTTTTGTTTTCTCCAGTAAAGTACCTCTGCAATTGTTACCCTGATATTTATATTTTCACGTATTAAATCCATGTCACATAATAAAATGTGCTATAAATTAAAGGCAGAGTAGGAGCTTTTTTATCTGTTCTCTGCTTTGTGTCAACCTCAGGATGTTGCATTATGGAGCCTTTCCTGATTCACTAAGCCTCCTGCTCCATTATGTCAAAGGAGAAACCGGTGAAATATTCCCTTGTTATTACTGTTAATGTCTGATTTTTTTTCTTTTTTTTAACACCCAATGCTCTGAAATTAAAATTGGAGCTGCAGCACATTAACAGCTGTTAACACATCTCTGTTAGCTTGTCCACCAGCTATGGAGCACAGGTCGCTTCTGCTCTGCAGCTCAGCTGCCAAGCTCTGTTTCAAATGAAAGCACGGCTCAGCTTCAAAGTGTGCATCCAGCACAAAGCTTCCCCAGCATCAAAGGTGTGGACAGGTCCTTACCAAGATGCACATCAGTCTCAACATCCAGACCTCAGTGAGGTTTTCCTAGGAGCTAATCAGGAGTTCCAAGAAATCAAGCAAAAGTCTTGCCAGGATTTAGATGCTGGAATTGAACCCCATGTTGTCTGTTAACTAAGCACAGATTTCCACTCCCATGTCCTGACTGTTTTTCCGCAGATTTATGGAGGTAAATTACAAGCACAAATGTCACCCTTGTCTGTGGGTGCCACTCTCTGCTTCTTTGCTTGCACCTGAGGAGTGAGATGTGGCTGACGTGAAGGTGGTGTAGAAGGGTGGCTTGGGTGGCACCTTGGGATGGTGGCTGTCTCCTCAGCTTTTCACAGCTGAAGAGGCAGCATGTATTTTCAGGAACCAGTACAGGGAAATAAATTAAATAAATTGTTGGTATTTGAGTGTTCCTGTACCACCACTAAAATCTCTAAGGTGTTTAAACAAGGTGGTCATAGCAGAATTGCCTGAAATTTCTCTAGAAGTTGAATAAGGTTGACAGCTACCAGTAGGGAACTATATGGAAGAAATATTAGGATGTCCTTGGTGATATCTCAATGAAGATTTTTTTAATATGCTCAAACCATATGCCCAGCCCAGATCCAAATTCAGATCTGAGCTCTAATGAGACTGTGCAAGTCCTAAATCCATGCTGCAATAGCTTCCTACCTGGGTTGCAAAACCCTTGAGCCCTTGGGCCATAGCAATGGCTTACCTACCAGGGTAAGTTGATTTGCTTCTCCTTTTCAGTTTAAAGAGGAGGTGCCACACAGCTGAGAGGGGCTTGGGAAGCTGCTGTTAATAATTTCTTGGCTGCTGGCCCTCAGCTGGTATCAAGGTCCAGGAATGATGGGGAGAGAAAAGGAGGGGGTCTGCTCTCTACTTTGACCTGTTCCCAGGGTCCAGTGGTAGTGACACCAGACCTAGCAATACAGGGAAAGAGGAGGAGGACTTCACCTTTGCTGTTCCTCATCTGTCATGTCTCTGAGCTCTGCTCTGGCAGCACAGGTGATGCCAGAAGCCATGACTGCAGGGGGGTACCCCCATAAGATGAGGGTCTGAGCTGGGCAGCTGGGAGCTGGGTCTCATTGCAGAGGAAAGATCAGTAAATTCATCAATAGCTTAATAGCTTCACAGTGATGCTTAATGTCTGAGGAAGCTATGTCCATTCTGCATCACCTCTGAAGAAGCAGCAATCCATATGTGAGAAGTGGCAGCTTTTTTTGTTGTTGTAATTGCTTAGCAAGTGAATATCTGAATCGATCCTCAGGATGGGTACACCTGTCTGAAGGACAATATAGTTCTCCTTCAGTTGTCATTTGGCAATTTGTATGAGGGGCCCATGATCATCTTCTCCTCCTTTCATATTTTCAGAGACCTAACAGGAGAATTTTGTCTGGAAAGGTATGGAAAAGATTCCAAGCTGTGAATCCAAGTGGGTAAATTGGATCTGTGAATTTCACCTAGGGACAAAGGACCTAAAGCGTGAGAAGCTTTTCAACAGAACATCAACAAAGTCTTTTCATAAAGAGACTCCTAAACTCTATGTATGTCATCTTTCATCTTTACTTTGAGAGTAGCAACACCTATATATCTCAGAAAGGGCAAAACCACATCGCCTGAGACATTTTGGTTATCGTCACAAGGTAGTACTGGGGGGAATCAAACAATGATGTAAGAGGGAATGTGGGACGAAGCATCAATATCAGCAGGTGCTGTGCACAGCCTAAGTCCAGGTGAGCTGCTAGTCCTTGCAGCCCTGCCATCTCTTGGTGCAGAGGTCAGAAACAGCACTAAAACAGGGCAAAGGAGTCCCTAAGATAAATGGAACATAGTGGTGATCAGTCTCAGGGAGGAAATCTGTTTCAGCAGTATCACTCCATGAGAGCCAGTAGAGACACGAACTTTGCTGGTGATTCTGGTCATCTTGGTGACAGAAAGGTTTTTCTCTGCCAAAGGCAATAAATATGAGAAAGCAAGGTTTAAACAAAGAACAGTCTGCAGAGAGGGAAACTCATTCACCAAGCTCCTGTGATAAGGCTCCAACATTACAAACCCTTGATGTTAGGAGCGATACGTGGGTGAAAATCAGTGTTTCAGTGATGCCAGTAGCAATGGGACATTTGATTCTGATCTGAAAAGCCACACAGCAGCAATGAGGTCATGGAAGCACACGTTCATTCAGTTGCAATCTCCTCTCAAGTATACACACACTATGCAGGATGATTTTTTTCTTTTCCATCCCTGCAAATGTAGCCTCAGATCTGAGATGTAAGGGTAGTCTCCTTTCCTGTGGCATTACTTTCAACTGAGATGCTATAGAGTAAGTGATACCCTTAGTTTCTATGTACCTTACAGCCACTGAATGAGGTATTCAGGGATATATGTCCAACTCATTAAACTCCAGTGGATTTGATTAAAAATAACTGAAGGGAAAACGAGTAATTTTATTGACTGCACAGGGAGTGAGAGGCAGCTGACTCGGGCTTAAATACGCTTGTTCTGCAAGCCTAGGAAGACTGAAAGCCAGTGGTTCCAAATGCGTACAGGAGCAGGCATACAGGCTAAGAAAATGCCATTCCCTATTAGCATTAAAGTAAGAATCACAGCGTGGAGCAAAAATAGCTGCCTCTGAATCAGCAGAAGGAATGCAATTGTAGCTTCAAATGAATCTGAGCAACGAGGTGCTGTGAATCCAGGATGCAAGGTATGGAGTAGGAACAGGTTATATATGAATTTACCCCCCAAAACCAGTTAAATGGACATTACTACAGCTTCAGAGTTCTGCATCTTCCAGCACCCTGGTTCCAGCCAGTAATCAGGAATGCAGTTTTAAATTTGTGAAAGAAAATTCAGCAGGCACTCCTGTAATCAGTGTCTGATTTTAAGCATTCCTATACTTATGCGCAGCAGAAGTGTGGTGTTTCCAGGTAAAGCTCAATAATACCATAATACCTACAGGAACAGGAGACAAAGCTGAGCCAAGTGAGGCCATTAGAGACACTTGCAAAGAAGCAGGGAAGTTAAAGGCTTTTTTTTTTTTTTTTTTTTTTTTTTTCCTGTTCCTTTTGGTGTATTATTCTTCAACCATAAAAAATAATAGGGAAATTCCTGCTCTCAGGGAATTTTTATGGAGAAATCTGAATGTGGTCTTGAAAGAAACTCCAAGTTTCCAAAAAAAAAAAAAAATTAAAAAATAAAATTATGGAGAAACCTGAGAAGTTCAAGTGCAGTAAATCAACAGGAGTTGATGATCTTCACCCAAGGGTATGGAAGGAAATGAAGTGTGAAATAGCAGAGATCTGAGTTTATGCAATAAGGGACCATTCCAGGAGCCACTGAAATCAATGGAAAGTCTCTCCATACTTCTCTGAAAACTGGATCGACCTTCCAAATTAATTCAGAAAAACAATGCGTACTTACAGGAAGGTGTTCATCACCCTTTCAGGTCAGATGTGGGAAGAACAGTGGGATGAGGAGGGCTGTATCAAGTAGGATCAGCCAGATCAGGAGCAACCCAGACTGTACGGAAAGCTGTCTGTAATTACAGAGCTCCATCTCGGCCAGTGCAATGCAGCTCTGCGGGAGTTGGCCCCGTAATATCGGGAATGACATGTGACACTGTGAGCATCAAGCCAAATCCTGCCACCCACACGGCATGGTAAATGCTCACAGGATCTGGCCCATCTCAGTGGCACCACTGTGTTTGCATGACTACAGGCTCTTGCAGCTCAGCTTCACTCCCTGGCTTGCTAGATGTAGTACATCTGAAAGCTGCTCTTTCTTCCCCGAAATCACTGCTGGCAATCATTTGTCACAGCTAAGGACAACATCTCCTGCTGCTTGGCGATAGGGCTTCTGCACAGACGATGCCTTATGGACAACTTCAAGTTTCCAAAACAGCATGAGTGCAGAGCACAGGCCAGGGTTCCCTTTTCAGAAACTGAGAAGCAAACACTCCCAGCTGCCAAGGATTTTACTTTATTGTCATTTAAGTTGGCTCCTTCTGCACAAGTTGCTGGCGGTCTCACAGTAGCAGGAGTTGAGTAATGATAGTATTTCCAGCGTGCTCACCTCCAAGCAACGCTTTAGAGGAGAGACTGCTGAGAGAACAGGATGAGGATGGTTTGTATTGGCTGTTCCTTCTCTCTTTCTCATCAGACTGTGATTCAAACTAGCATCAAACTACAAACTCCATCACTCACGTCCCCCCTGCAAATTTTCCATGTTGGCTTCTCAGCAAGTGGGACTAGATTACCATTCATCAGTCCTTGGAGGTGCTGAGAAGGTCCTCTCATCTTGGAAATTCTGAAACAAAGTCATCCACCAGCTTTTCAACAGTGCCATAGCTTTACTACACAGGGGCTGGGGATTGATATATTTTTTTCTCTGAGAAGATTTCTCCAGGAAGTTTGCAAAGCCTAGACTCACCAGGTCTCAGTCAGCCTAATATGGGACACTCCCTCTTCCTGGAACTTTTGTCATATTCAGAGAAATGCAAAATAAATCAAGGAAAGTGTCTCGAAGCAGGGTAATGTGACAGAGCTCCAAAATCACCCCCAAAGTAATTGATCTAAAACAAGCTCTAAATGCAATGTTAATACAGCCCGTGACTGCAGAGATCCAGTGCTCTCCATTTGCCTCTTTGGGAATGCAAGGAGATCCTCCTCCACTCCCGTCCTCTTCCTCAACAGCCTCCATGCTTCTGAAGTACTTCCTTTTCTAACTCAGAGGCAAAGTCATGCTGCTGTGGAGCAAAATCACCTCCATTTTGTTGGTTGTCTGAGACAGCAGAGGCTGGAGAAGGCAATGTTGCCCAGAGTCCTTTGAAAGCAGATCCCCCTTTGTGTTGCTCACCTGGCCTCGCTCACTTTGGTTCAAAGGGGCACCATGGTTTCTTGCCTGCTCTGTGATCAATCCTGGCAAAAAGACATACCACCCGGCTCCATCTGCAGCGCAATGCAACGCAACAGAACAAGGAAGGACCAGCCAGGCAAATGCATGCAAGAAATCAAGCCACAGGGAAAAGGGACCAAGGGCATGAGATGACAGTTAATATATTGCTCACTGAAGGAAATAAAGACTAATAGAACCATCCCACCTGGAAGTAACGGGTGTTGTGCGGATTGTCAGGGGATGCCTGAGAGAGACCATGATTTGTGAAGGGCTGATGTCAGCTATTCAAAGCTGTAATGTTGCATACAGTGCTGCAATCTGAGAGCTGAGAGTGATTTAGTTTCCATTTTCTGACTTTCCTGGGAGCTAGGAGACTTTTCTTGGAATTAATGCAAGTTGTCTTGCATTTAATTTCCTAGATTGTTCCAAAAAGTAAAAAGAAAAGAGGTCTTTCTTATGTAAATAATACTTCAGTTAACACCTTGATAGCCCTGACTAGGCTTTAACACTCACAACTTTTTGGAAAGAACTGGGAGAGAAGGAAGGACTTATCATTACTGCCTCAATTTTTTCTTTTCTGGCTGAAAATAGTATTATGAGACAGTGGAATGAAAGATCAGCTGTTGCCTTGTTAGTTTGATGATGGTTTTCGACCTCGTGACAAAAAAAAAAGTGAGGCAAATTTACACCAGACACAGTCTTACAATTTCCAGGATTTTTTGGACAAAATTGGTGGTCTTGTGTGATGAGAGAGGACCAGACACTTCATGAAGTTCATCAGGAATTAGGATGATGTATCTGCTTTCCACACAAACCCCCAATGTATTCCCAGCAGTCCAACAACTACACCTCTGAAGAACCTGGTCCTGGGTGGGACTTCACAGAGCAGTTAGATGCTTACCTGCCTTTACGGGAAGTAGATGATCAGTCAGGCAGGAATAGAAGGCACACAGCTGAGTTGTGGAGGGAGCCCGCCAGTTCAGTACAAAATGCTGAAAGATGTCAAGGTGTGAAATTACATGTCTGAAGACTAGGTCCCCAACAGACACCAGTTAAGTGCCTCTGTGAAGCTGTGATTCATAGGTTGAACTCCTCAGTTTCCTCCTTGCCTGTACTTGGGTTTAAGAGACATTATCCCAGATATGTCCTGTTCTTCTTCCCAGAAGTTCTGTCTGGGAGGACAGAGGACTGTGTACATCCTTTCAGTGTATTTATGAATCTGCAGAAATATGGCACCTGCCTTACTCCCTGGATCATAATGGAGAGTGGGGTGCAGTATGCAGGTGGTACTTCCCACCTAGATTCATCTACCACCTCAGTATTTACAGCTTCAAACCCACCCACCTCACCTCCCAGAACAAAGCCCCAGCCAACAGGCTACCCGCTACACCATGCAACAGAGATGGGCCAGAGACAGAGCAAAAGGGAGAGACCTATCCTCCATGCTCCCCTGCGAAAGGCAGCCCAAGATTTAATGTGCTAGCTCTTCCTGCACTAAAGAGCAACTCAAATTCACAAAGAAAGCTTTCCAGGTGGGGCAGCCCCCAGATAGACCCACCAAGATCAAATACATATAGACAGTTTTCGAAGTAGGACAGCCCCTGGATAGACCCACCAAGAAGATCTCCCCAAAGCCAAGGTCTTCAGCATTACAGGGGCTGTAGCTGTAGGGCAAGGAGTGATGCCAAAACTTCCAGACAGTCTCTCCTGGAGCCAAGAGCTTGGAAGAGTAGATATAATCTGGGCTCAGCTCCCAGGTCCACAGCAGGGAGCCTGGAAGCTCAGAGAAGCCCAGCTAGAGCCAGAGCTCTCCAAGCACACTGGTTCCCTGCTGCAAGGCTGTGACTGAGAGCCTGGGCAATGGGGACAGTCCCTAAGGGTGGGGAAACCAAGCCCAAATGCAAGCTGTCCTGTTCTGGACCCAGCTGGACAAGTGCTTGAATTAGGGAATGGTATGGACACAGGATGATGGCTGTAGTAGCAGGGCTTCAAGAGGTCTCTTTTCCTAGCACTTGCTGGAATAAGGAAAAATTCTGTCAAAAAAGCCCACTTCTTTTCAAAGCCATCATATTTTGGTAGTCCTGCAAGCAGAAATGTTTTAGAAATTCAAAATATTTTTTAGTTTATATCCAGCACAGATGAAAATCAAATTTAAAAGACAAATAAATATAGAATTGGAAAAGAAGAAAAAAAAATCCCTAAACTTTTGAAACATTACCTTTTGCCAGAACAGTGTGTACTCTAGGCATGGATGGAAGGAATTGACTAATTTGAACAAAACACTTCCCCCCCCCCTGCCCCCCTATATGTTTCTAAACATAACGATACAGTACTCCAAAGGCAGAAATGTGGGCTAAGTTCCTTACCAGTGCATGTGAGTGCAGCTCCACTGACTCCTGGCAGGATTTCCCTGAAGCAAGTTATTCAAGAACGAGTGCAAACCCCATCAATTAAATTATTCACAACTACAGTCCCTGCTTTATTAGACTGCTTTAAAAAAAAAAAAAATTAAAAAAAATAATTTATTTTAACTAATCACAAATTCAAATCACTTTGCTGGAAAATGGTATGCAAACAGCTCTAGACAACCTTAATAAGATTTGGGAGGAAAGCCAGGCATTGATTTGGCCTCTTGGAGCTCTGATATCATGCTGGCCACAGTGCAATGGTTATAGGAGTCAGTGATGCAGCACGCTGTTCTTTTCAGAAATCTCTGCCGGTGGAGGAGACAGATGCCTTTTGGACTTACCCCCACTGAACTGACACACACGCGCACAGAGGAGTGTTTATTCGCTTGCCCGTGTCTCTGTTGCTAAGTGGATGTGTTCACACTCTCTGCTCTTTTTATTGTTGTGCAGGCGCGATGCTCCGCATGCTGCAAAAAGTGGTTTTCAGATAAGGCGAGTCCTTCCCACAGAGCTCTATGTGAATTTGGTAACTCTGCCATCCACGCGGCGAGGAGGCATTAATAACAGTGACGAATGCAAGGCACAACCAGGTGGGAGGGCAAGCTTCCCTTCGTGTTTTTCTGTTTTTCCTTCCCATCCTTTGACAGCTCTTGACCACAATGAAAAATTACATCCTTAATTGAAATGCAGGCTCCACCAGCAGAAAAGAAAGAAGATCTTGTGGGACAAACACAGTACTAGGAGGCAGGAGATGTTAGTTTGGGTTCTGGCTCTCCTACAGCCTGCCTGTATGATCCCTAACAATTCATCTGATACTTCTGTTCTTCTGTTCTCCTGGTAAATGAGAAAAACAAATTGCAGACTTCCTTCCTCTCTTGAATTCGTTTAGCCTGCAAGACTCTTTGGAGCAGCCAGTGTCTCCTGTTACGCACAGATACAGGACCTTCCCCAACAAGTTGCAAACTCAGAGAAGATTCCTAAGTGCTACCGTAATAATGAGTCATTTATACCCAAACTCCCTTAACAGGTTGTCGTAGACAATGAATAAAGGAAAGGCTGGCCTTCACTGAAAGCTGGAAACTTTTTTGAAGATTTGAAAATCAGACCATGCCAGGACAAGAACGTCAGTTCAGCTCCCTACAGAAAGAAAAACAATTATCCCCACTTTAAAGATCGAAAACTGAACAGGAAGAATAAGTGATAGCTTCCCAGTTCCCAATTCCCCATAGAGTTTCTGGGAATTAAATGTAAAGCTCTGTTACAGAGCTGTTACTAACTTCTTTCTATTTCAAAAAGCCAAACATTTCCCCAGGTTCCTAACAAGTCAGAATGAGTGTGAAGTGTTTTTTCCAGTCATTCAGCTGGTTTTTGTTGATAAATATTTATAAATTCTAAATTCAGTCAATCCCAGGTCATTTTTTATTAAGAAAATGCTTATGTATCAACCACAGGGCTACTCTTAATCTATTACTAGTGAGATTGCAATTAAAAGTAATGCACTTTAAAATCTCTTACCTGATAGTAGAATATGTGTATATTTCAGTGCATGTGTATACATATACTGAGAGATATACATATATATTCTGTAACTTTGAACTGCAAATATTTATCAAGCACACTAAATATTGTAAATGAGTACAGCTCTAACACTCTTTCCAAAGACATGAATAACCCTTACAGAATAATATACATGGATCTTGCCTGTATGCTCAGACTTCTGCTGTATACTAATTTCCTGAATAGGGCATCATCTCTGTCAGAGTCACAAAGCATCTTTTACACTGCTGGGTTCCACCATGCGTGTTACTGTAATGTGGTCAGGAACTATGAATTTTTTAGGTACCATTCAGGGGGCATTTTATATGCATATTTCATGAGAGGAGGGGGTGGGAATAATATTTTTGGCAGACACTTGCCAGGATATGGATGAGATTCAGGAGAAGATGACTTTTCATATAAGTAGTCAACTCCACTCAATTTAAACCATGGCTCTTGGGAGGCATTTAAAACACAGAGCTTAAATGGAGCTGCACTGTAAGCAGTACAGAGCAAACTGTCCAGAGTGTGTATGTGTGTATATATATATATATATATTTTTATACATAGCCAGATGCTCAAGGTCAAATGCACAGAGCTAGCCATTTGGGGACTGAAACTATGAAGCAGTTTGCTGAGACAACTCGCTGTTCAGAGCTGCTTACCCTGAGAGGCTGCTCAAGACTAGAAGTTGTCCTGGGGGTGAACTACAGGCTCTAAGTCTCTGCAATACACCACTGACAAGGCACATCTGAGCAGCTCAGGCAGCAGATTGAAGAGAAAAATACTAGTGAAAGTTGCTTGGGGATTAAAGTGTAAAGCCAGTTATCCCTGTACAGTTGCTCGGGACCTATCACACCAAGACATCTTCCTTCCCAATGAGCTTCAAAGCTGATCCTTACAAATGGTGCACACGCAATAAACCATCTGTGTCTAGAGTCAACGCCTCACAAGCAAATTGTGGGGAACAAAACCTTCATGATATAGGCTGAACGCTCAGTGATAATTTCTTAGGAGCACTGGGTGCATGACATCAGGCAGTCAGGGCTTGGGGATGGCACCAAGTGCACCAAACCAGAAAGCAGACTTGTCTTAAGGTAGTGGAAATGGAAGAGATCGAGAGACACATACATTACATCACAAAAATGGAGGGAATGACTTCTCAGGACACTGCAAGGCTACAGGAATCCTCATAATCAGATCCACCTGAGCTCCATCAGGGTTCTGTCCAGACAACTTCCTATCCTGCCTTAGGCACTTGGCTTTTGGCCTGGCCCTGAGTAGACTCATCCTTGCTATTTAGACCATTTACTAAACAGTCAAAAGATGGAAAGAAATGAAAAAGCTTGTCAGTCTGAATACATTACTAACAGATTTTGAAAATAAGTAATCTGAAGATGGTTCCAAAGCCCATATTCATCCTGCCTAACTTCAGGCACACAGCGGAGCCACAAAAATTAGTAGCATAATTGCCTTCAGCTCCTCTATAATCAAAGTAAAGAGACAAGCACTAACAGAGGCAATATGTCTCTTAACCGGACTGGAGGTTTTTTCTCTCTCTGTTAACTACAGTGGAGTATTTCTGCCTTTCTGTGATCACTGCTGATTTCAGCCTTCTTGAACTTCCCCAGTCCTGCCAGAAAGTACATCTTGGATGATCTGGGCTATTTCTTTTGAGAATTTTCTCTCTCAAACACTTGGATTTATTTTCACCTTTCTCCAGTCATCACCTTTACTTCATTAGTGGTCTGGATCCAACCCAATCCTTTCCTAACTCCATTTGGCCAAATCCAGTTTAACCTCTGTTATCAAATTCAACTGTGTGGGACACTAATGGTTTAATAAATCTACTTTGTTTGGTTGATTTCCCAGAAAGAACTGGGGACTTAAAACTCTCCGTTACTATAAGGCCAAATAAACTGCAAGTCAGTCACTTTACTTCGTGGATGTTTTTCACAAATTCACTTTGTAAAGACGGTGAAAGCGAGTTCGTGAGCAGAGAACAGCTAAGCCTACCATTAAAACGGGCTGCTAAGATTAGTCCTGTACCACTTTAGCTTGCTGGCAAGCACTCCCAACAGCCCCCACTGGGAGGAGTCAGAAACCAGAAAGCATCTGCCTTGGGACCAGTCAGTCATGCCTGCATCTGATCCTGGCGCCTCTCCTGCTGAGAAAGGGGGCTTGTCTTCACTAATTTGATGATGTCACCATTAGAAGAGTGGGAAGCAATATTTCCATGAATGCTAGTATACCATGAAGGGCAATCAGTGCTCGAGAACAACGTCCTTGATCGTCGGCCAGCCAAGCAACCTAAAGAGCTCTCCTCCACATTGCTTAGGGAGACAAGCTATTGATTTGCACATTGTTGCAGAGGGCAGTTCTTAATCATAATTAGGCCACTGTGAAAAGTCAAAGCATTCAAATCATGTGAGGGCTTTCACCATTGCAATCTGGCATCCATATGTTCAATGGCAACTCAAGCAGACTGCTTTAATTTTTTCATAGTTTTTTTTCTCTGAAGACTCAATATCATTTACCCCTTTAAATATGTCAGTTCTGTGTTTTTGGATATGCAGCCCCATATTGTCTTTCAGAAAGCTAAGTTAAAACACAGCGTTTTATTTTGATGCACTATACAATAAGAAATCCTCTCTTTAAGAAAGATAAGACATAACAATCACCATTGTATTACAAGATACTCCTACAAACTTGCAGATCTGAATATATGTTCCTTCAGAACCTAAGTTTCTTCAGTAAATTCTGAATAAATGTGAGAGTAGCCAAAAATACTTCTAGCTGATTGCTAATCTAGGGCACTGAATACATCCTTCAGACATTTCCAGACATCACTCAAATGTTTCTAGCTGAAAGGTTCAGTATTTATGTTCATCATGGGTTCAGTTAAGAAAATTTGAAAAAACCTAACTAAAGTCTCCTCCTGAAAGGAGTCTAAAAGCAGTTGGCTTTCAGCAGAGGAGATCGGTGCTTATTCCCTCGCATCAAGGAAAAGGAGCTGCATGACTCAAAGGGTGATGGGGGCTCAAGTGCAAATGGGCTTCTATTGGCCTGAAGTACATTTACTTTTAAAATTAGACATAATTTTCAAATTTTCAGATGGCCAAAGTCTGAAACCATCTTACGGTGGTAACAAAATACCTTGGTGGCTACAAGGGGAAGGATAATCATTTTATGAAAGGGATGAGACTTCCTGGCAGAAGGGACAGGATTCCTTAAACCCGGCAACACAGGTTGTGGCTGCCTCCTTCTGTAGGCCACAGGAGTGGAGGCATATCTCTGGGGCACTGGTCCTCTCAGCTGGAGGTATTATCTACAACAGGCTTCAGAAATCACTTCCTAGACATACCACGTTCTTTCCACTGTCTATAAAATGAGCCTAGTGCGACCAGGTTAGATGGACAGAGCTACACCATAGGAGTTAGATGGTATGAATCCCATCAACGGAGCAATACTTAATTTCTCTCTATTGGACATAGCAACTTTTTATCTAAATCTAAACTTTGAAAAAATCCCACATTTTGTCTGAGATCTGGAGTACAAAGTAGATCTGAAGATGATGTCATGTATTACAGGAGAAAATGTGTCTTAGCTTGTCTGAAAATCACTGGAATACATCAAATTCATCAGTCCTGCTTTGGGCCTTGCTGTCCTGAGTTTCTTCAGCTTCCAACCTCCCCAGGTGTCTTTCAGTGCACATACCCCCGGTACCTTGCTTGCAGCGTGAGCCAGCTTTTTCTTAGCAGCACATCACTCAGTGAATCCAGTAGGAAGCAGGAAAACAAATGTCATTTTTTGCATACACCTTTGAATCACATCCCAGTGAGGATCTTCTGTTGCTTCTATGAGCTATAAGAGCAAGGCTGAGATAAGGTCATTGAAAGGATAAGAAAACAGAGATTATTAATTTATGCCATCCTAAAAGCCTCAGCAATTTTACTATGCAAAAATGCTATAAAGGGATGAGATCAGGGACATACACTTTTAACACAAGAGATTTTTTCAGTGATCCAAAACCTTAATTAGCAATAAAGGGTAAAGCCTTAAAGCATCTCAGGCTCCATTTGAATGGGCAGAATATTAAAACCTTGCCATGTTTACCACCAGTTCTTTAGAAACTAAGAGGGGGAAGTTTCAGCAGTGTGAGAGCTTAGGGCCACTAAAGGATTGAAGAGCCCTAAACTAGTCTTAAAACTCAGTTCCTCTGGTGGGACTTGTGGCAGAGTCTGTTTAGAGAGTTATGCTCCATGACTCTCTCAGTACATCTCCAACTCTTCATGTTGATGAACTTCATGACCTGCCAACCCTCTCTCCCTGACTGAAAAAAAGTGCTTAACATAACCATGCAAATGTATTTATGGTGGTGCCAGCTTGGCTTAGTTGATGTCTTCGTGGATCCTCAGCAGCTGACAGACTGTGTTTTACAAGAGGCCCTTTACAGCAGTGTGTTGGCATGATAGAGGTTTTTAACACAACTTGGAAGCACCACCTCTTTCGTAGGCCTCACTCTGAAAAGACAAAGCTGAAAATGCCTCGTTCTCCTGAAATCTCTAAGCACATAGTAGTATGCTCTACTCCAGCATGGATAACCAAATTGCATTCCTGATGTCCTCATGTGCAGCCCAAGCAAACCGCGCAAAGAGAAGAGCCTGCTCCTGTGTTATCATAATGAATTACATTTGTTAAGCCTGCTTTAGCAAATTAATTCATTTGGTATGATTTAGAAGGACAAATTTTTCTACTTCCTTATGGCATTTTACCTCAATGCTGCCTCATCCAAAAGACCCACAGAGAGTAGAGGAGTTAAAATGAGGGACAGCAGAACTTGTTTCTCCTCTGGCTTTCCATTCCCTGCAAAACCAAGAACCATTCTGCATGGCAGCGTCCCCTCTCCTACCCCCAGCCCAAAATACTATGAATAAGGACCACAGTTCTCCGTTAACTCAGGAATGCCAGATACGAAACCACAATCAAGCTTCGATCTCTTCAGCACAGCATGCTCCACATGCCACTCTACATGTTTGTTGAAAAAAATGATTCTGCTGGAATAAGTTTCTATTATAAGCTCTCACTGTATACATTTTTTGGAGTTAGTGTATAATTCCTGCACCAGAACCCAATATCTTTTCTGTTTTACAACTGCACATAAATACAACTGCCTTCCATCTAAAAAAAATAAATATTCACAATGTCTGTTCAGTTTGCCTTCTTGCAGCATCTCTCTCCCTCTGCTCAAATATAATCGCACTTTCTAACCCCAGCCACTCACGGAGGGGAGAGCCAAACAGATCTCACATTCATAAACTCAGATGACAGCCACCCTGAGCCATAGGAATAGCACTGAATTTATTGGAGCTGTTAGTGCAGTACAAAGCAACTGGAGTAAACAGTGACTTCCAAAAGAGGTAAAGTTATTTGGAGCGGCTCCAGCATGCAAATGGCAGAGACATCGATAGCTGTAGCAATTATTATTTCCTTTCCCCACACCCTTTTCCTTTTTGCAGTTTGGCCAAATGAGTTTCTCTGCAGATACTGCAGGCACTGGAATCTGCTGAAAATGATGGTGATTTCCACAGCCACCCTCATTTTTTCAGTATGAGGATGAAAAAATTCCTAGCTTACCCGTGGCCATGAATTCATGATGGGAATAGTGTTTGGCCCAATGATGTGTTCACTGTGTCTTGGTTTCTTATTGTAGCTGGTGAAGCAGGTTGTCTAAGTGATTTGTGGGCTAATCCCTGTCTGTGTGAAGCAAATATAAAAAAGAGCCAATTTGTCTGGAATTATTTTTTTTTAGAAAAACAAACCTGAGCTCCCACAAATATAAGCTGAGCCTGGAACGATGACTTCAAGGTTAAAGCACAGATCTGGAAAATAGGATAATTTTTACTGTTCATAGCATTGTTACTGCTCTTGGCAGCTTCACATCCAAACCAGAAAGATGTTACAACAAGGGCTGTGCAAACACTGAACAGAAAAATAGTCCTTGCCCAGAATAACACAAACTTAAGCAAGAGACAGAGAGACTAACGGGGGAAGTACTGGGACACAGTGGGAAGTTGGTAGTCTGAATGAGACTATATGAGAGGGACTCTGGAGTCATCTTCTTTTTCCGTCTGCCTGGTTTCTTTACACTAGCAGAGCTTTGTGTCAGGGTGTCTCTCCTTCTGTACATTTATACAGCTCCAAGCATCATCTCTGTTCTGATGGAAAATTTAGGGAAGCTTTCAGCAAGTTTGCAAGTGAAAGGTATGCAAATGGATAAGGCAGTCAGCCTGGCCTTGTTTGTGATCTTTATTCTTGTGTTAAATTCATATGTACATGGGATTGTGCCATATGTTTCCAGTCAGCCCTCAGACATGGGGTTTTATATGGGCAGGGAAGACATTATGCTGAGAAGAGCAGGAGGTTTCAACAGCAAACGGTGCTGCGCCTGATCCTTTCGGCTTAACTGCTAAAATTCTTAGGTTTCTTTTGTGCCAGGAAGAGCAGGAAAGTTGGCTTGGTGTGACAAGCTGAAAAATTCTTTGGTTTGACGTTTTGGACACAAATCTGAGTATGAACCAGTGGGCTGAGCCCTGAATCAAGACCTGCCTGATACTGTTTAAGTTTTTAACTCTTATTGATAGCTTTGACAAGGTTTGGCAATACACATGCACGTTCACAAGGTGTTTTGCCCTACCTGGAACTTCTACTTATCACTGCACTCCCTGGTCTTCTTGCAACCAAGACAGCCCTAACTCAAAATTCATTACACAGTTAGATCTTTTCAAAGATTTCTGGCTTAGACACAATTGATTCACGGAACAAAGAACTAACATGCATTTACTATCACCTTTGTAATGCATTATTAATTGACATCCTAAAAATCATCCATAGCACTTCCAAATGTTGTACACAACAGCAATAAACATCTAATTCCTAAAACCATCACAGAAAGTATGTGACACCATGCAATCCTATAACACAGCAGTTAATGAAATGTTAATTCACAGATTACCTTAAAGGAGCACATTGTGGACATAATTAGCAACACCACAGCATGCTTCAGTACCAGCTGTGGTCTTGCATCAAAGATTTATAAACACCAGCCTGTTAACTTGTTCCAGGATAAAGGCCAATGTTGTGTAATCCAGTACCTAGAGGGGTGATGCAGTTGATGGAGGCAGAACAGAAGATATCCACATCAAAAGCGTCGTCAGCAGCAGAGTAAGAATCACGCACTCAGCTTGTTTTATACTTTTCCCTGATTCAAATTTTATATGGGCTATCTGTCAGCAGGAGGCTTTTCAACAGCAAAATCAAACTGATCTCTCCTGAAGAGGCCAGCTCAGAATCCAGCTCAGCTCACCATCACCCACTGGTTTTATTCTCATTTTAAAACTGGTTTTAAACATATTCTGGTAGGATCTGTCACTTTAAGGATTTTCTTTCAACACAAGAAGATGCTGTCTGTAATTTTCAAAGCTATTTATCAGCAATATAAAAGCCAGAAATCTGGCCATATAGCATCATCTAAAGATGTTGTCATCAGCACGTTGGCAGTCTTCTGGCACCATCTTCATGGGCTGCAGCAACTGTTGATAACAAGTCCCACAAAAGATCACCACCTAACAAGGAGAAAAACTTACGGTGGGTGATGACTAACTTCAGATGAGATACGCCTTTCAAGTGCTTATTGTACCTCCCAGGGTTATAGCGGGAACTTAGCTCAGATGCCAACATTTACATTGTGGAGCTACACAGTCAGATGGAATGAATTCCGGGCTCTGGGTCAGGCTGTCTCACTGTTTGCTGTGACTAACCCTGAGGGGCCTCTGAAGGCTGAGAGTTATCAGCTGTGACAATGTGGGCTCCTATGTGCAGCCATGACATCCTCAGATGGATGGGCCTTGACATCCTAAGCTCACTCAGCAAACCCATATCCTCCATGGCACACCCAGGCCTGCCCTTTTCACATCCCTGGTTACTTGTCCCATATTTCTGTTTTAGGTAGTCCCAGTCTTCACTGTTGATAGTTTCTGTCACAGTCTCAAGCTATTTCTATCTTCTCACAGGGCTCTTGGTCCTGGCCTCCTGGGAGCCCTCACAGCTGTGCTCCCAGATGTCCTCTTTCTTGTGATCCCTAAATTTTCTCAACTAATGAGGCTCAGAATTTCCCCTCCCAGCTCCTTTACTTACATGTGTTTGTTTGTTTTGGTTTGGTTTGGGGTTTTTTGGGGGGTTTTTTTAGTTTTTTTTTTAATTCTAAAATATCCATTCCTCCCCTGTCTTCATGTCAGATCCCCACTGGATCTCATGCTCACTGGTTTTCCATATCTAATATTCTTGTACTAATATATTCTTCATCTTTTCATTCAAACCCAGATTAAGTTCTCTTTTCAGCTTAATATCATAATCTTTTTGCCAAGCCTGAATTTCACACAAACAAGACAGAAATCCTCCTGTCTCCTTCCACTTCTCCCTTCTCTCACCCACAGCTTTGCTCTCAAAAATGCCAGAAAATTTTGCTAAAGCTTAAAAAGGAGATTCCAAAATTTCAAGAGATGAAGTATGACAGAGTTATAAGCCCCAGAAAACAAGGCCATAAAGGTCAGTCAACTTAGTAGTAGTGGTATGTACCCTAGCTAATGCATCCGTGAGCATTGCAAGTACGCATATATATACAGAGCCTGGCTTTGCTAAACAGGCTTAGAAAAGGTGGCTGAAAACAACCTGCCTGGCTCTAGACCTGCAGGTGTTCAGGAACTGTTTTAAAGCCACCTTTTACATACTTGCAAGAGGAACTGTTCTAATCAAACCAATACTGCAAGAAATAAACACGTCCTTTAACCGCTAAAAGGTGCCTGTGCAGTTTGTAAAAGTCACCGGCACCTTGAAGCCATTTGAAATTCTGCCTTCATCGTGTTTCCCCTTCAGCAAAGTAGTTGCTGAGTTAATGGGCAAGATTGCAGTCAGTCTGGGCTAGCGTGGTGAGAAACACAAGAAGCTACTTGATAAACAGTAGGCAGGGCTTCAAACTATATCTCAGCTGAGGATTCCACTGGAAATTCTACCTTCCATATTCATAATCTCCATGTACTGTCACTATTAAAATGTCAGCATTAAATTCCTCACTCACGATTAAAAAAAAAAAAAAAAAAAAAGCCTTTACAAAGAGCAACATTTTTAACATAACTGTTTTTATTGCACTGTTTTTATTGCCTGGATCCTGTCACTAATTTATATACCTTAGAAACCACTAAAAATCTGAAAAATATATCAATTTATCCTCACTTCAAGGGAAAACTATTGCAAGGAGGAGTAGAAAGGATAAGCAGCACTTGTTTCCAGGTTCATCTTTACACTGGACTGTTAAGAAACTTTGTTCTGTTGACAACAGACTCTGTCATTCCCCCTTGCTTTCTCACTTCCACAAGCCCATGACTCCAATGATAAATGAGTCCCAAATACAAATGTCTGGGCTCAGTGCAGGAATAACTAAGCAAAGTCCTGAAGAGCGCTTGATACCTGAAGATCACATATGTTGAGCTGTTCTTCAGGATTTCCACAGGGAAGAGACAATATGGAACAAGTATGTTCCCATCCCCCAGCTTCTTTGTGTATTTAAACTCTCATGCAACGATAAATTCTTTAACCAAACACTCCCTTAGGTTGATTCCATGAAAAAAACAGCAAAAACCAATGAGCTGTCAGGTTGCAACAGCCTACTGTGCTGATCATTGCCACAGAGTAGCGTAGGTTAGAAGGGGTCCTTGCTGGACGGGTACATCACTGACGCAAATGCAACTTGTGGTCCAGCCTGTCAGGTTCCTACTGAACGGCATTCCTACGTTCCACTATACCAGTCACTTTCCCTAGTTCACTGTTATATACATGATCTTGCTGAGGTGCTCTTTGTGCCATCTTCAAAGTCATTAATTATGATGTTCAACAGTACCCATCCCACTACTGAGCCCTGAAGAAAACTGTTAGCAACTGGTCACCAGTTGCATTTCCTGCTGGTGACCGTTGTTCCGTGAGCCCAGTGGTCTTGTCAGTTTTCCACCTACCTTGCAGTCCATCCATCCAATTCACATCTCTCTGAATTTGTAGTCACCTCATCATAGTGTCACCACTGCCTTTTGTTCCCCATCTGTCTGTTCATCTGTCTCTTCTGTACCTAGATAAGATTTCTGCAGAAGGCTCTGCCTTTCTGTTCCTTGTTTTTACAGTGCTTAGCACAGTGATATATTAACATGAAAGCACAGCTCCTGAGGAGCAGAACAAAAAAAAAAAAAAACAAAAAAAAAAAAAAAAAAAGAAGAAAAATAAGAAAAAAGGAAAAGAATCCTAACAAAATTGTTGTATTTGGGCTTTTCTGTAATTGTTGAGTTTGGGCTTTTTTTTGTATTGCTTTAGGAGAACTGGAAAATGGAGCTTTGAGGTAATACAAACCAGAGCAGTAACAGTTGGTTCAGCTCATATCCAGACTTCTGAAGCATCAGTAGTTATCAGATACTCACCTTGTCTGTTGCAAAGATGCATGGCATCCTAGGAAGTCAGGAGCTGGCTTTAAATGACTCAGGATGTCTTTACCTTTAGAGTTTTCAGTTACAATTCGGTATGTGCATCTGATAAGCATTAGCACATATCTTTGTATCTGTCAGTCTCAAGGCCTGACACTGAGTTGTACCAGAAGAAAGTTTGTTTGTGCACTTTTTTCAGTCCAGTGAGGGGAAATTCCTGAAAGGTTGAGTAGTTTTTCTTGCTCAGTTACTGGCAGCCCACAACAGGCAAGTCAGAGCTCTGGGTAGCATCGAAGGAAGAAATCATCCCAGGAGTCCTTTGGCCAGATCACATGATGCTCATCTGATGCTCCAGATCCAACATGCAGTTTGGGACAACATCATTTGCTCAGCCTAATCTAAAGTTCAAAGCCTGTGACATTTCCCTGTTATTCTGCTATAACAAAAGCCTGGGTCCACTTTACCTCCTGCCAAACTAGCAGCACTAAGGGTACATCTATATTACCTAAACGCTATCAGGGCACACTCTGACCCTGAGATGATCTGACACACTCAGGTCATACCCATATTATTAAACTACCTCACCTACAAAACAAGGTGTTTGCATCATCTTGCCTATAGGAAATGGATCACAGATACTAATGTCATGAGTCAAGAGAAGAAAAAAGGCATAAATTCTACTTTTTGACATGGTATATAGGTATGTACACATTATATAGGTATAAAACCACCGAAATCAAGAGTCAAGGCTTTGAATGCACTCAGCATTGCTGATGATGCAGCTGACTTCAGCAGGGGCCATTAGCTTAATGTTGAGCACTTTTGCCTCAAACAAAACAGTTCAATACAACTATTTTGGGAGAAAATGCAGGCACAGGACTTGGGCACTTTGAAAGCCTATTCTAGGCTTCATATCTCTTCCTGTGAGAAGGAACAAATCAAATTGGTATTTGATGATACTACTTTTCTACTTAACAAGCACTATTAGGATAATAATCTACTAAAATATATAAAGAACATGAAAAGCAGAAAGCACCATTAATGTTATCTGTTGTTGTTACTATTTTACTATATAGGTATTCATTTTGGATTTTTTCCCCCAGGAAATGAAATTTAGAAGCACAGTTAAAATAGGCAAGAAAATTTGTCCGCTCTATTCTGGAAAGTTCAAGAGTAGCAAAGTGTGAGAGAATACCTATTAGTTGTTATCACTGATAACTCCTGAAACACAGGTGAGATTACAGACAACTAGATCAAATTCAGTGCCTGTATTTGAAAAATGGGGGAGGGGAAGAAGAGTTTGACACTTGTGTATGGGTTGGCTCAACATCAATTCCAAGGAAAACTCCTGGAATCTTAAATATTTTTTCTTCATTAAAATGAAGTCTAAACCTGTTTGTATCTCAATTTGTAAAATTACAGAAAATTACAAAACCTATCTGGGACAAATTTGCAAGCATAAATCAAGCCAAACCGATTAAATATCAATTTATAGTAAGCTAAAGATCTGCATGTCATACCTAGACTTCAGTATGGTTTTTGACATTTTCTTATATGAGCTTCTTGTGAACAACCTAAAGACATACAATGTAGATACGACTGTAGTAAACTGGGTGTGCTGCTGTCCATATTCACAAAGCAGTTAGTAACAGTCACAGTCAAAATAGAAAAATGTATCCAGCAGTTTTCCAGTACCTGATCTGGCTCTGTACAATATACTCATTAATGACCTGAATCATGAAACAGGTTTGCAATTGCTAGAAAGTTTGTAATTAATCCTGGTTTGAGTTTGGGGGTGGAGAGATGACCAGCTTCCTAATTGTCATTATTCATCTCTTTCCTTTAGTTTACTGTAATACAACCCAGATGATTATGGCAAGGGGAAAAAAAAAAAAAAAGTATTTTAAAATGGAATATGCAATGCTACCAAAACACAAGAGTTCAGGCTTATTCTACAAAGTATGTGTACTGTCCATTCATTATATCCTGAATAAACAAAACTGGTTTTCTGTGCTGCAATATTTTCCCCCTGAGATTTCCAAAGCACTTTTCAAACATAGCTAACCAATTTTGCAAACCCTTCATGGATATTTAAAGCTGAAGGGAACCATTTTAACCATACAGCCTTATCTCCAGCCTAATACATGAAATATATGAATACATGAAAACAGGTTCAAGCCATCCTAAATTTTTTTAAAAGAGCAGCAATTATCTGGGATTGATGTATTCATCTTCCTCTCAGGCCACCACCCTAGAATCTTCTTCTGCCATTTCCAATTTACTCAGCTGGGCACAGATTTAAGACATTGCTGACCCTGGAAGAAAACCACAGCTACGCTACAGACTGGTTTAGATTTAGGCCAGGGAGTACAGGCTCCAACTTGAAATGCAGGGGTCAAACTTCAGTAACCAGAAATAATCTTCAGAGCTTTAAAATGGCAGGGATCCAAAACTCCAGCTCTCTCCTTGGTTTGATAAATGCTGCCCAGAAGTACATCCTAGAGGGTTTTTGTGTTTTTCACATATCTGGAGGCATGCAACATCTTTGTCAGCTCCGCAAGGCAGAATGTTCCGAGCAAAAGCAAGCCCTCCCCAGCACTGAGGACCTGATCTGCCAAACTGGGGCATCTTTGAAGACACAGAGATGGGGGCTAGTGCAGTGGAATCATGATGGACAGATTCAGGAGGTGCCAGGGCCCTGTTAGTCTGTCTGATGGCCACAAGGGATTGTAAGACAGCTATGACTGTCCCGCTTTGCATGTGCTAGGAAGTGAGAGGTCCAACAGCTTTCTGCTCTCACTCCCCTTTGTATTCTCATAATCACAACTGAGAAGGTAACACAGAAGAATTTTATGTTTAGGGCAGGTTTTGAGCACAAGGGTGGGGAGCAGTATTTTTAGGAGAACTATAAAAAAGGAAAAAAAAACTTCCTGATGAATCCTGGTAAAGGACAACCTACATCAAGAAATCCCTGTTTGCCTCCATCCCTTTTCATCCCTACTGGCTTCCCTACAAATTTTCTCCTGGTTAAAGTGCTCACTGCAAGCAGAAAGGACCCCAGATTTACTTCTCGTCTGAGCTGCAGCTCTTCCGAGCACGATAGCGCTCAGTTAACACAATACCATCACACTAGATCAGGTATCATCTGCAGAGGAAAACATGCCACCTCTGGAGGCACAAATACAACTTCCTCAGCACCTGGGTGTTCTTGGAGAGCTCTTACTTACTAATTTGTTTTTTAATATATGCAGCTATTCAGCAATGGCAGAGGGGGGCCACTGGGTGTTAGAAGAATATAAGAAACCTCAGCTGAGCAGAGACACAGCTTTGAAATGGATATCAAAAGCAGCATGTCACACAAGGCTCAGAAAACTCAAAAGCCTGCTGGGATTTGTTTTCCTCACTGAGTAAATTATGTGACATGGATGGAGCGTCCCACTGGAAATCTAAGCAGGGGATTCAAACCTCAAGTCAAGGTGACAGCATGGAAAAACAAACCCAGGTATGAGAAACCTCCTCTGGTTTTGGCTATAGGTTTGAGGATTGCTTGGCTTTCCTCAGATATTATTATTGCCTCTGACGTGAATTGGTTTGGTTTTCTTGCTTCCTGTGAAGCTTGATAAGCAAAGCCCCTATGAGAGACAGTGCCTCTATCCTGAAGTGCACAGGCAAGCTCTCCTCCATGTTATTCTTACCTCTCCCAAATCCCTGTGCTGCATGTCCGTATGCACTGTGGAACAGCAGATCTGCTGCAGTAATCCCAGAGTACCTTCTGGGAAGATACTGATATTTCCCACTACCTGTTTCCTTTCCAGGCTCAAACAAGAAAGTGAAAAACCAAGGAAAACTTAAAAATCAGCCAGCCTTGCTGTGGATACACACCTGGGACTCCTATAGCCTTAAGTGGGATGTGTTTGTGCATATCTGAAGCCATAAGAAGATCCTTCAGTAATTGTGAGATGAGTTTGTACTGCAGAGCTTTAATACAGAGTCAAACTTGGATACAAATGCTCAAATTAGGCAAATCCAAGAGTTTTGTTTTGGCTTATTAGACAACTAGAAGGCTGCTAGAAGGTTTCCAAAGTCTGGAGGTGTTTGAGGCAAGGAGTTGCTTGCTTCAATCCTAGCAATGTGGGAGAAAGAAGGGAGAGCCTTGGTTTTAATGCCCCTGTAGTCCCCATTTTACCTGTGACTGGAAGCAGAAATGCTGTGCTGTGCCACAAAAATGGTCTTTGCATTCAATTTCATCTTGAGATGGGATGTAGCAACCCTGCAAAACACAGAGGAAAACTCAACCAAACATTTTCAACCCCCTAAAGACTTTCAGGTTCAGTTCAAGGCTTTGTCAAAGACTTTGGGTCACTTCTGATTTTATCCAACTCTATTTGCCCAGCCCTAATTGCAACAGCACATCTGGAAATGCTACAGCTAAGGCCCTGCCAGCACTTTCATTATAAACCCTCCTGTTTTCAGGGTTTTGTAACTTTTCCTGAAAAAAAATGCAACAGCAGAAGGGCTGAAACTTGATACAAAAAATTCTCAGCTGGGGAGCAATTTTTTTGTGTGTGTGTGTGTTGCAATATTTCAAGGAAATCAAATCAAACCACTTTGAAAATAAGAAAATAATTTGTAGAAAAGGGTGGAAAGGTAGAAAAGCATTTTCTTGAGCTTTCTTTTTCGTGTATTTGAAGCACACAGGAAAAAAATATTGCAGCTATAAGCCATTTTTCAACCCTGACCTGTGGCTTGACTTGGATTAAAGACTTTGGATGACTGTTTCGAATGACAGCAAGGACTGCAAAGAAAAAGAACATTTTCCCACAGCACCTGCTTGGAAATGGCTCTGAGGGGCAAGAAGCATCAGTGTGTGCCCATCCTTTGGTGCAAGCCAATGAGAGAATATCTGGAAACTCTGGGATCATCCAGGACGTCTAGTGCTTAATAAAGGATGTGGGCTTGCTTGGAAGTACTACTTGACAGAGGAATCTCTACAGTAAGATCCTGCAGATATGGAGAGAAGCACAGAGATGTCTTCCTAGACAATCCTTCCTGGGTTTTGCTCCAAAGCCCCTGGCTGAGTGCAGCTCTCAGTGACAAGCAAGGCCTGCTTGTGATAAACACTGAGTATGTCCACAGGATGAGACTAATTCTGAGGTTAAGATAAACACCTATGAGTAGGTGTCTAAGATCACATCATAGGTAGTGCAGATCTATCCTACAAGATGAAATGCCTTGGTTAGCCAAGGGAAACACACAAAGACTGTTCAACAGGGCATGGGTTTTGCTGGACCAGCGTCTGAGATAGCCTAAAATATTTCAGTAGTGCCATCCTAAAGTATCTCAAGTAGCACTAGGCAGCTGAATCACATGATATGTATATATTTACTACGAGTTGAAGCACTTATTGGACTCCATTGGTTTCATTAACCATGTCAACTTTGTATGCTCTAACTTCAGTGGGAAGTCAGACGCCTACATGTAGATAACCAGAAGACCCCAGAGTCTCCACCAAGCCCACTGCATCAGTAACCACATCATCAATGAGCTCTTTTAATCACTTCGTCTCTAAAAGCAGTAGAAAGGAGTGCAGCCTTTTGCTCGTAGCCACTGCCTAGACACAGCATATGATAAAAATACTTGAAAAAATTATTACTGCAGCTGACCCTTGATCCATATATCAGGTTCATCACCACCAAAATCATGTGAACATATGGCTGAATTATTGCATTGTACCAAGCTATGGGACAGATTCTAACCCAGGTGTCTGAAGACATGTGGCATAAAATGTTACCTGCAAGCAACCCTCTCCCGGTTGCCTACTGACAGCCCAACTGAGTAGCAGACAAGGGTCCAGCCAAATACATTGTCTACTCCATCTCTTTACAATTGACCAGACACACATTGACTGTAACAGAAGCTTGGATACATATGAGCAGTAAATTACATATTTTAGTCTGAAGCTTATTCAAATTAGTCATGTTGTGGAGATGACTACAATGCTCACCCACAGCATCCAGCAGCTTATGCAACAGAGCTTCAACCTCTTTCACTGCAAGCTGAACTGTGTTGCATTATATCACATTTGCAGCAAATACAGTCAGCTGTGGCAGCTCAGCTGGCCCATTGTAGCTTGCAAAAGTGTGGCAATTTGTTTGCATCCCCGAGCCTTAACTCCTAAACTGTTCAGATGCGAACAGCCAATTTGCATTCTAGCCAAATCAGACAACGACACTTAAATTCTAACGTAGACTGATGAGAACTTGATGGAAGAGGATATTTTTTATTACAGTTTTTTAAGCCTGTCCCTCATCTAGATGGAGCTGAAAGCACTGTGGAAACGTACTGGGAATTGTTTTCATTACACAACCAGCCTGGCTAAAATCAGAATCCTTTTGACATGTCTTCACTCGGTTGAACCAAATTGGAAACTTTAGGCTTGGTGACTAAAATTGCACAGGTGCAAAACTGTTCACTTCTGGAACAGTAGTCACAATTCAGGTCACCTGTGATCATGAAAGTTGAACTGGAAATAAGGATGGTGCAGAGAAGAGCACTGGGATCATCTAAGGAATGTGGAACTTCATCCATGGGAGAAGAGGTATCAGAATCAGAAGCTGAAAGATGATATGACTATTTAAACTACAGGATGATTTTGGCATAAGGACAGATGGGTATTAACTGCCCATGAATAAATCTCATATGGACATTAGAAGATAGTTTCAAACTGTCAGAAGAGTGAGGTTTTGAAGCAGCCTTCCCATAGGAGTAGTTATGGCAAGAAACCTAACCACTTTCATGAAGGAGCACACTAAATTTATGAACAGATTATGTTATGTGGGAGGCTGTAGTAGCATGTGGCTGGATTTGATGATCCACAAGACTCCTTTCAGGCTACTTCAGAGAAAATTTTAGAATTTAATTTTCAAATTGCCTTTATACTTTCTGCATGTAGTCCTGAGGGTAGAGGTACTCTCACTTTGCAGACTCTTTTTTTGTGTTATTTCTGCCTTGGACAAATAAAGGAGGTAATTGGAAAACCACAGGAAAAGCTGATTTTGTGACATTATAGACAGCAAAATGAACAGATAAGGTAAAAGAAATCAGTCCATGTGCCCCTATGGGCTGATTAACATTCTTTGCAAGCTTTTAGTAATAGACCCTCAGGAACACCTATTTTCATTTTGTCTTAATAAAACCTGGCCAATGTGTACCAGACTTACATGCTACATACAGACAATGAGCACACAAATTAATTCACAATTCAAAGCATGTCAGTGTTATGAAAAGCAGCACAGAGAAGAAATATCTGGGAAAGAATCAAATGAGCTAGTTCCAGAAATGAAGGTGTTATAGCTGTATTAGCCCAGGGCTTAGCCCAGGACAGTTGGATTACTGAGGGGCAGAGCTAATCATTCTGGAATGAAATCTAGTTCACTTAAATCCCACTGATGTCACAGAGAACAAACCAGTCCATACATTTTCCTGGGCTGTTCATTATACAGGCTCATAAGTTCATTAAACACACCATTATTTCATCAGAAATTTTTCTAGACTCTTCAATGTATCAATCAAATTCTGCTGTGAGCAAAGTTCTAGCCTTTCCTAAGCCTACGTGACTTCATCTCCACCTAAGTCTCCTAGAGAGGGCTTTAAAGTCAGAAGTAGTGTGGACGATGATACGGTAGCATCCGCCCTCCTCCTAAGAGTCTAAAAGCTGTAGAAACTGGAAGATGTTGCTTCCAGGGAAAATGAACTCACATTTTCCACAATATTTTGACCAGGACACCACAAACAATTTTTTTTTTTCCTAGTCAGTTGTGGAGCAGGAGACAGACAGACAGACAGAAAAAAGGACAACAGTCTAGTGGTTAGAGAAAGAGCAGGGATGTCATATCCTGCCCCTTCTAACAATGCGACTGGTGTATTCCAGGACACACAGTACTCTGGGTTTAATGAGGAAAGGGAGACTGCATCATGCCTGGCTTTGACTTTGTGATGAGGGAACCCTTATGGGCAACAGAGAGCCAAACATCCTCGAGGCTGTGTAGACCCCAGGACCAGGGTCTTGGGGAGACTGTCAGACGTGACATCGTTATTATATAAAATCTGGACACATGGCTCCTCTTCATTTTGCATTCCTCATGAGAACATGGTGGGCGGCCTGGGTCCTACACAGTTGCCATCCCCTATAGTTTACTCCTGCTTATTTGCACTCTCAGAGGAAGAGATACATGGTTAATCAAAATAGGTTGTCCTCTGTAGGTCTTTAGAAGTAGTTCTCTCTCTCTCCATTAGCTACGTAGGAATTACAGACTTATTTTTGGTACACCTTTTGGAGGCAAGTACTGAATTTTTCATCCTGCAATACACAGACTGAGCTGACTGAATTTTGGGGTCCATATCACCCAGGTTCTACAGGATCCTGGATCTCAGCTGTTGTCTCTACATAACTCAGCAGCTAGCAGCTGTCCATGGTGTAAACAGCCCCCATGAGTCACCATGAAATAACAGCTTTCAGGCTACTTGGAGACTCCAACTCAAAGCAACACACTGTCCCAGACCTGAGCAACAAGATTATTTACATCTGTTTGAAATATAAAAGAAAGGGCAACTAGCTAATTCAAGAGCATGAATGTACAAAATAGAATGGAAAAGACCGTTCACTCAGTGGCGTGGCCTCTGATCATTGCTCCCCGGTTGTAGCCTGCCAACTTTGCTACCTGAGCATTACTCAGGAACAAGATCCAGGAAGCAGCATAGCCAAGCGAAGGTGTTCCATAAACAACTCTTTCTGTTTAAACCATCACTTTTGCCATTTTGGTCTACTTTTGATCACTGTGTAAGACCTCGATCTATTTCATGAAGATGTGCACCTCCATTCAACATACACGGTTATATCTGCTGGCTGGCAAAGTGCTAAGGACCTTCATGAAATGCGAGGCGCTTACAACTCACTATGTCACTTCTCATCTGCCCCTCATTTTGCCTCCACCAGATTTGTCAAATGCGATTTTCTGTTCCAGGAACTCTCTCAATTCTTTCATATCAGCTCATATTTTTCCAGATGTTTTGTGATCTCATCCTCTATTAATGTCTCCAAGACTTTGCCTACTGTCAAAATCAAACTTTATTGCAAACCTGTAACTCCCTGATTTCACCTTAGTCCTCTTTGTGTGGAATGGGTTTACATTTGCACTGTTCTTGTCCCTTAGTACTTCTTCCTGTTACAATAATCTAGTAAGTATTCTTTACTTGAACAGTATCCTCTTCCATCATCTCTTTCATGAGATTCAGGTGTGACCAGCCGAGCCCTACAGCTGTCTCCTCTTTCCAGTAATTTATTTTTTTTTTTTTAAAGATTGAGCCTCAAATTTCTTTGCCTTTCAGAATATTTTGTTTTAATTTCTGGCACTGTATTTTGTTTCTTCCTGGAGACCTACTTATCACTGATGGTAGAAGACTAGGGCTGAAGTAATGGTGATGCATTAGCTAAAATAATCCACAGGCTGACCGTTGTTTATAGAGCTTTTTATGTCCAGACAAGACTGGTAATGATAAAAGATAATGAACATCAGGTGTCTTCTTACTGCTTTACATGCTAGTGAAAAACTGTTCAGTTTACTGGAACTTTTATCTGGAATACCAGATCTGGCAAATTTTTCAGAAGTTCTGTGGTCATGGCGTGATGGAGGAATATGCTCAAACGGATGAGATGATCACAACTAAGGGATACAGTAGCTGTGAATCAGCTAATTTGCACACCATGAATGTGTCCAGACCCACAAGGAAACCACATAACAGATTGGCATTGAGACATGCCCTCTTCCTATCCCAGAGATGAGAAACCTTGGGCCAGTCCTGGGCTAGAGGCGTGACTTGAGTCCAGGCACCCTGCAGTCCCCTAACATCCCCAAAATATGCCACTTACTTTGGAAACATCTTGCAGAATGTAATAATAACTAAACCCATGGGGACTACATAATTGCTTCAAAAACCCTGAGCAGTCAAGGAATTGTAAGCCCCATTTGTAATCCACCCTGTAAAATTTTGTGAACAAGATATAATTCCATTTTAAGATTATGTGCAGTATTAAGACAGCTAGCTGTAGTGATATAAAACTTAAACATTTTTTTTCCATAAAGAAAAACTTCATTTTAAAGCCAAAGGCTGACAGTCTAGTCATTGGGTGGGCTCATAATTCCTCAAACCAGGCAAGGACCCTTTTTCATCAGGCCAGTCAGAAGCTTCACACAAGGAAAATGGTTCGACTAGATGCAGGGATGCTTGTGTAAACCAGGGACTGGCCAGCCCTGCACAAATCTTGTTTGCTCTGTCCATTTTCTTTGACTAACAGCAGGGTTTAGATATTCATGGTCTCAGTTTAGCAACTTTCATGTGGTTCCAAAGAGGAGTGAGCTGGAGGCAAGGAGATTGCCTTGCTATGAGGGAGCATAAGTGTTTCTAACATTCAGGTGCCCAATTAACTTCACAAAACCTGAATTCCTCCCTCAAAGCCCTCCAGGACACATGGGTAGTTATCACTGTCTTTGTCATTGCTTTGTTGCCTCAGTAGAAGAGGTATCGGGGTCACACAGAGTCCAATAACAGAGTCAACTCTGCCTGGCCACAGACTTGAACAGTTCACATGGACTGAGGTCCTGTACCATGGAATTTAGGGATCACAAGTGTCAGAGATGTAGGACTATGCTTGATTCATTGCTGCTCTGTTTTGTTGGAAATTTCCACAAGGACTTACACAAGGGGATTTTTTTTTGGTTGGTTTTTTTTGTTTGTTTATATGCCTCTTCTCCTCTCCACCCAACCAGCATGAGGTTCCTAATATAGGTCTGAGGTTCCTAATATAGCTTTGACTCTCTCATCTTCATATTCCACCTGAAAAATGGGAATAATAATGCTGTCCTTTATGGGCATGATTTAAAAAAAAAGAGAGGGCTGTAAACTACCACTTAAGGTAATGGGGTGTGATGGCGATTCGGTACCGATAGACATAAATAACCAGCAGATGAGACCCCACAGACATTAAGTTTTTAGTAAATTATTTGGACAATTTAGGTTATTCTACCACTCAAATCAGGGACCAAGTTTCCTTGGTTGGCAGTAGGGTAAGAATTGTGTTACAGATAAGTGTCCTTGAGTAAGAGCCCCATATATCTCCAAGCATTAGACATTTTTAGCACATGAGCTATACAGAGAGTTGAAACTAGTGATAACTTCCCTTCTTGCTGAGTTTGTGCAAACATTTCCTGAAGCTTTCAATTTTACCACAATAGAAGCCTTTTAAAGCTTAAATAGGGATAACTTGAATTATTAGCTTCAGTCCCCTAGCCCGACCACAAGCACGTCTGAAGCAGCAAATGCTGATAACACACTGCGACGACTACATTCTCCTCACACATATCCACAAAATAAGCTGATACTCACGATTACCACCAAGTAGGAAATCACTGGGTTGCTGGGACTGTTGCCCCCAAATAACCTTTCAGTTTCTTTCCAGCATTTTTTGCCTGACCATTTCAATGTACAACTCAGTTTCTCAGTGAATCCACAGGTCAGATGCTTGTTAACAGATATTGATGGCACCCTACTGAATTGAGTGGCTCTCTGCAATGACCAGCAGCAGCAGATTTGGACCTTTGCGAGTGAACTTCAGCTGCAGAGGCTTCCTCACTTACACTCTTGGCATGCAAGAGTGGCCTTGGAAGCCAACCCATCGATTTCACCTTCAGCACTGCACAGCCAAAGGGACCCCACAAGTACAGGAGCACAGGTTGTAAAGCAAAGACCTCTTTCCTTCCACGTGTGAGCAGAGCAGTATATGGTTCCAGCTGAAGCCCCGCAGCACTTTTATAACTCAGTGAACCTTATGCTTCCTCACCTGCTTCTGGCAAGAGTTTCAAAATACATCTTTAGATCACGCCTTCCCTCTTTGCTACAACAGAGCAGAGTTATAGTTGATGGCCTTCTGTCACCCCAAGAGGGCCGACGGTGTGAATCTTCCTTCCTCCTCCCTTCTCCCATGGAAAGTCTGCAGCTTGCAGCAGAGCTCACATTGCGTTTTGTACTGTCACCAGTTTTCTGATGATTTGTCATCCATACCTGCCTCCACGCTGACAGTTCTCCTCCAGTTTCTATCAGAGACTAGCTGTGGCATTCTCCTCCCATCTGTATATAAGCTGTTAGAAAATGCTGGTTAGTCCTTGAGATACCTCACTGCTACCCCGCGTCCTGGCCCAACAGTTCCCTTTCTGGTACTCAGTTACCTCCCCTTCACTTTTGCTGTCCAAACTTCCATCTTATCCACCTGAACTTGCATCTGCTCACATGACCTGACAGGAAAAAGATGTCAACAAAGACTTGGTGGATTTCTTACTTTCGGCTTGAGTCAAGCAAAGAGATTTGGTCAAGGAGCCAACCCTGATTCCTTGAAGGCCACTGTAGATTTATATGCACCTCTGTGTCCAGGCAGCTGGGGGATATCAGAGCCACATTGTAGCCCCCTATGTCACCCATGATTAGTTATCCCTTTTCCACAGAGGTTTCCACATACCATCCTAGATTAGCCACAGGCTGGACACTGATATCCTGCAATGCAGAGCTCTGACCTTGTTAGTCCCACATTTTATCAGCCTCTTCCAACAACAACATAGTCAACAAAGCAGCCCTTCCACTCCCACCCACCAGATCTCATTACAGGTTTTATATCTCCAGCTGCCTGTCTCCAGTGGCTTTATAATGTACAGGTGAATGTGTGGTATGGGTGGCCTTTCCATGATGGGTGATGAGGAACCAGGCACTGAGCACCCACAGTGAAATTCCTGTGTTTCAGCTGTGCAAGCACAAAACAAGGAAGGTCCCAACTCCAGAAGCAGTGTGTGAGCTGACACACTCCATCAGACATTTCTCCGTTTCCCAAGGTTTTGTTTTCTCTGGAGGTTACTTCTTTTGCATGCTCACTTTCTATCACATAATTTCCTTTATGACTTGCTGCTCTGTTGTGCCCATGCAGCTTTACACTTGAAGGGGAAGGGCTTCTAAAGAGTTTCAGCTCACATTTCCGTAAGTTTTCTCCCATGGGGACAAATGGAGCTGGTGTGTGTGATTCTTTAACATGTTTTACCAAGCTCAGCTCATGCTGTGACAATTAGGTCACCATGCTAAACTTTTTGTGGTCATAAGCAAAGGGTAGCTAAAAGACACGGTGGTAAACTAGCTTCTTTCAGCCAAATCAAGCTTCATTAAGCAATTATTTGATGCTCCTGGGGATTCTTAGTTAGCCACTTACATCTTCTTCTAGAGCTTTGAAAGGAGTTGGGATTTTGATAAGCTACTGCATATTAATAAAAATGTCTTATGGAAAGCTTTGCTTTATCATTTCCCAACTATGTGAGTGGTCCTAAGACTCCAAATTCCTTACATGCTCCAGGAGAGCTAAGTGGAACTGACTTTTGGTGGCTTTAGGACATAAACAAAGTCTTGATAACCAGATTTTCAAAGGTGAAGTAAATGATCCAACTGTAAAGTCTTAATCCATTCACATGCTAGGGAATGGGAAAGCTTTCATTTCAACTGAGCAGAGTAAGAGAGGGTTTTCGTACTTGAATATTTTGTCTTTTATGTAATTTTCCAAAGAAAGAAAAAAAAAAAGGTATTTTCCAAACAATATCTAAAAATGTTTGCCTTTTTTTTGTTCTTTTTTTTGTCCCCCCAGATAGACTCTCTAATAATCATCTCTATCATAAGCATTTCCTTTCTGTCCTAAAGAATGATGGATGCATTTAAAACATTTCTAGAGAACTGCTACGAAAACAATGGGACTAACAGGAATGACTGAATAGGTTTGTTTAAGTCTCAGCAGGACACAGCATCCGTAGTGCAGAAAAGCAAGGAGAAAAGTACCTACAATTGTAATATTTAACTTTAAGAATTGAATCACTTCAAAATGGGGAGGCCAGGGTTTTTCAAGACATAGAAAAGCACAGCTACAAGGATGAAATGACTGCAGTTGCTATGGAGATTTTAAGGATGAGATACTATGATGATTTATGATATTGATCAACTAAAATTCTCACTAAAATTTCATTTGATTTTATCCCCTTTAAAAGATCAGAAGCTTTTTATAAAGGAAGGAAAAAAAGAAGAACATACTATGTTAGGTTAAATATGAAACATTAATAAAGCAGGTCAAGCAATAATTTGAAGAACTCCATGCCAAAACCATTAAAAAACATCTTAATAAAAACATTTCAAATACTTTTCTTTGAAAACCAGTCTGTCAGAGAGTCTGAAGAAGTAACAGTTGATTCAAAGAAAAGCCAGTTCTTAGGCAAGATAAGACCACAGCAGAAAAGCTAAATACATTTTCTTTTTTGAGAAGCAGTGAGAGGTTCTTGCAACAAAACTTTCCTTTGTGGTAGATTAAGCTCAAGAACTGTGTTAAGATGAAATGTTATTAGCAGAAATTTTGAACAAGCCAATAAAATTTAACAGTAAGAAACGGCCAAGATCACATGTCGTTCACTCATGAGTTCTGAAGAAATTCACTCACAAAGCAGCAAACCAAATCATGGTATGAAAGCTGTCTCTTATATAAGACCGTGTACTAGATAGGAAGAAGACAGCAACTATAAAGTCATCTTTTTATTTAAAGCTCCAAACATGATCTTGGGAATGCTGGATAATGCTCAACCTTCTCTTCAATGGACAGTGGTGGACATTGTATTAAATAGAATTAGTAGACATAGGTAGATCTGAGACAAGGAGGACAGCATCTCATCTCTAAAAAGTTAGGAGTCATAAACTTCTTAGAAACCTTTGAAGGAGTAAAAGGGGATGTAGAGTATGGGGAACCAGTCAGACTACTTGGACTTCTCAAAAGCTGTCAACAAAATCCCACAGCAAAGTACTTTTGAGAAATTAACCTTTCCTGGTGTAGGAGGAAGTATCTTGACATAGATTAACAGTTGAAAGGAAACAAACTAAGGACTGAAATAAATAGCTGGCTTTAATAATGATTCTCAACAGAGAGAAGATTTAAGACTTGTGCTGTTCAATTTATTTGTAGATGATCTAGGAAAAGATCAAAGTGACCAAGTAATGGTTTATCCAAGGTCATCAAAACTGAAATGTATTCGTGAAAGAGAGTGACCAGATACTAAAGTGACAAATTAAATGCAATGTCAATAAAAAAAAGATTGGACACATATAGAAAAATATGACTGAGTTATATCCAATAATGGAGTATAAATTCACTTTTACCATCCAGGAATGCCATCTGAGTCATCACAGTTAGCTGTCTGTAAGTCACACCTACACGACGTCATGTCAGATAAAATGCATATTAGGAATTCTTAGGAAAAGAAATGTCAAAAAAGCAGAAAGTTGTTTATAAAATTGTATATAAGTTCGTCAACTTCTAAACGGAGCCACATAGATTTAGTTGCTTCATTTGCATTTTCATTTTGAGGGAGATGAGTGGTGATGAATTTTGCTACATTTGAAGTGCAGGAGACTGATGTCTGACAGTCACAAAATAGCGATGCTGACCTTTCCTCTATGGACCCTTTACTTTGGCAAAGTGGGCAGTGCCAAGGGGTGTACCAGGTTTGGAGGTGCTCCTTTGCCATCCTGCCTGGACTCCCAGGTATGAAGGCAGTCATTATTATTATTTTATGGGGAAGGAATTTTGTCATGTGGCTAAAGCAAGAAGCCATCTGAATCTTGTTCCTTGTTTTGCCACTCCCTTAACATCAGATTTTGCTTAAATTTCTGTGCCTTATTTTCAGGGTACAAAATGGCCTTTTCCATGGGGTTCCTGGGATGCTTATCTAATGACTCTTTGCAAAGCTGTTGGAAACTTGAATATTAAAAGTGCAAAGAATTAGAGGTCATTAATATTAGCTAATGCCCTTGCCCCATATAACAATTTAACTTTGGAAAGTCAAGTCTCCATAAAAGAGAAACCCTTCTTTGTACTCGGTGGGGATGGATTATGATCATTCTAGGACTCTAGCTATGTTTGTTGGCATAAACTTAGAGAAGTTTCAAACAGCCAAAGTAAAAATAAATCTTATTATTGTACATTTATACTAAGCAGGGTTCACAGTTTCTTCTTTATTTTTTTTAGATTGCTATTTTGATTTTTTTCCCCTGGAAAACAAATACTGGAATATAATGTTATTTTAACTTTGAAATTTATGGTCTTCCTGACAACAGGTAGTCACAGTTGCATTCTTGCAAAAGAAAACAAAATTAAAAATATAGACACAGGAAATAAAATTAATTTTAAAATATATGAAAACATTTATTCTGTGCATCAGCCCAAGTGAACAGACAAGTCTCTGACTGATACCCACCACAGACTAGAGTTTCTTGAATTGATTGATTAATAGGACAGAAATGAGGAGGTGTGAATTTATTTTGGACTTCAACGGGGTTGAAAAAGGTTTGGCACAGTTCAGCTGGGCTTAATCTGCATTTTAAAGTCTATGAGCAGTGACCACCTACTGGCACCCTTCAATGTGTTAGGTCCCATAGAAAGGAAACATTTTGCACCAGACTTCATTTCAGCTAATGTTCCTGGATTTATAAAGGTACTAAAAAGGTAACAGCAATCTGATTTCAAACTAACAAAATACCCCTTTTCCCCTAGCGGGATCAAAACTCAACAGAAGAGTCAAGGCAGGAGGAGGAGGGTAGGTGGGATCGGAGAAACAATTTCTCATTGTTTGGAGGTAGATTGTCCATGAGGCGATGTTACCCTTAAAATAAATTTAAATTCCTTTGGGGTGTTTTCACCATTAAGCATCAAGATTTTCATTTAACTGCGTGAAAGGTAGTAAAGAAGTAATAAATAACAGTTCAAATGGGAAAAAGCTGCAGACGAGAAAAAAAAAATGCTGAAATGCCGAGAATTTTATCTGAGCTAAAAAAAATGGAAGCAGAAAGATCTCACTGTATTCTGCAGAAAGGATAATTAAAAACAAAGACGTCTTTTAAGACAGAGCAAACATTACCCACCATCTCCTTTTTCTGGCGAAGCCAGGAAACACCCTCTGAAGTAAAATAACCATAACAAGAAAAGGCATCTTCTTGAAGAAACTTGACTCATAGTTTACTGCTTTATAAGCAGTTCAATAGAAAGATGTTCCACGCCAAGGCAACAAGTCAAGAATCCACATTTTTAATGCTAGTTTAGTCTCCTATGTGATTATTTTTACAACATCTGCAATTAAAGACAGATTTTTCAGCTCCCTGATTGTGACCGGATAGAGAAGGGTTTGATGTGCAAACACACACACACAGAGGGGAGGAAAACGCCACCTCTCCCTGTAATGGTCTTCATTAAAAACAGCTTTGCCCAGCTTCTGTTTTATTTCATTTTGATGATTGAAATTTTCCTCATGTAGTAGTAGGTGGTGTATTTTTTCTTCCTTCACTGGTCAGAAGGAAAACTCTGACAGTCCAGCATCTTCAGCCATTTGGTCAGAAAATTTTCGGAGGAAGGATGGGGCTGGGATGGAAAGGAGAATGGCAAGTCAAAACACTCAGCAATCACTGTTCGGACCCCAGGTCATTTAACACTCACAGAGTTGCTGGGGGAACTTATTGCAGCTCACAGCAGCACCACAGACTTGTGGTGGTAAAACTGGTCATCCCTTTGCACCCTATTGCACCTGCTGGAGAAGAACAGGCTCAAGGCACGAGTTCACCTTTCAGGCTCGCTCAGCTGCCTACAAGCTTTTTTTTTTTGCCACTGATCTGCAAACTTTGTGTATTTTTCTTAGCTCCCCACCATGATTTTCAAATAAAAGTATGTCACTGACCATGAAAATGCCTACTGTGCCCTTCGTTGCTTTGGCATTTGAGTTACCAGGAACTGCATCTGCCTTTGCAAATAAAAATTGCCCTTGTACAAGAAAAACAGGAGAAAAAAGAAAATCTGGGAATTATTTTGTCAATTCCTTACAGCATTTTTATATGCGTTGACTTGGTTCCAGGTAAAATATGACCTTACAAGAAATTATCATTACTATTAAACTACACTCCAGGTCGAACTTTCTGTGAATCTGTCTCTTTCAAGGGAGGCTCTGGAGATAAATTTGTTTCCCTATGATGTAAAATAGAGGGACCCATAAAAATCATATAGCGTTGAAAGTAAATGTTCCTTCTTTCGTTTCCCTTTCTGGACAAATTGGACTCTATTCAAGGGATGTGTTTATCCCAGTGCTGAACTGGCACGGGCAGGAGCCCAGCTTCAATCCTGTTGGAAACATTCGTGGCTTTTCAAGGTGATTCAAGGTGTGCAAATATGGGGGGCAGGGGTGGTGGTGGTGGCCTCTGGGGCTGCCATCCCATTTGCTTGCTAGGATGGGAATACCCCGGAGGTTTTGCAGAACGTCAGGTGGGAATGAGGATTTTGGGGCTGTGCTGGGTGAGATGGGGTGGGCACAGGCAGAAACCCCCCAGTTTCTGGACACAATGTCCCCTGATGCCACCAAAGAAAAACTTACCAAGGCAATGCATTTTTATCAGTTGGCTCAAGATCCTCCAATGCCTTTAACTTGCTCGGGTGGCCCAGACCTGTGTCCAACAGTTTAGGGTTGTTTTTTAAATAAACCTAAACCACCAGTTTTCCCCTTGTCCCTTTGATGCCGAAGCCTCAGAGCCGTGGGCAGCATGAAGCAGGAATGCCACACTGCCCAAACCTTCCTCCTTGGGATGGGTTTGGGTTTATAACTTGCTAAACCATGTCCTGGTGGGGAGGTGGGAGGCTCTGCACCGAAGCTCTCCAAGTTTGTGTGTGCGTGTGTGCGTGCACGTATGAGGGAAGCACCGGAGCTCGTAGGGCTCTCTAGGACAGTTTGGAGGGAAATACAAACCTGGAGACAAAAAAAGAAGGTAGCATTCATACCCAAGCACATAGTGGAGTAAACATGTTTCGTAAATGGAAGTTTGTTATTCACATTGTACGGCAGGAGTTGCTGTTTACCCACTGCCGGTCGGATGTCGATGTTGCCAGAGGCTGAACGATTCAGCAGCGATTGCTTATAAATAGTGCTGACCAGAAACAGGAACACTGAAGAGTTTTCATTTTTAAAAAAATATGCCTTGAATGTTTTTTTTCTTTTTATTTCAAGGGAAGAGTTCAAGCATTATGTGCTTTTATTGGTATTTCCTTTCTTCTCTCCTCTCTACACTATTGTATCCCTCTTTTTATTTTTGTAAGTTATGGGGTTTCACTTTTTGTAAATTTTTTAATATTCTTTTATTTTCATATTCTATTTGATTTTGTGTTTTATTTTACTTTGTTTCAGCGCTGCAAAAAGTAGCAAGGACAGGAGAAAAGAGAAGAAAAAAAGAAATAAAGAAATGCAGGAAACCCCTAGCATTTGGGCATACATTTAAAGGCCAGACTCCCATTTTTTAGTTAATACAGGTTTAAAATTGAAACTCCCATTTAGTCAGAGACAAATTCTTGTTATTAAAAAAAAACATGCTTTGAGATTCCCTGATAATAATACTTCACCAGTGTTTAGGGCCCACTGCTAAATACAAAATCTAATGTCCCTTTGCCCTAGGGAGATGGAGAAGCTCAGGAAAGCTAAAACTTACCAGAAAAAGGTAGGCTAATCCTTCCATGCCGTGAGCCTTTTCCGAGCACCTCCCTTAAATTTGTGCTCTGCAGGTTAATCCTGGATACTATTAAGAAAAAGAAAGAGGGAAAATGTGTCAGGAGTCTGGATTTTGCTCTACGGCCAGCAAGAGCGTGCACAATATGCAGCCGTGCCTGGTGGTACCAGTTTGCATACTCCTGCCGAACACAGTCAAACCTCTAGTTCCAAGCTGAAATTAAATACTGCAAATTCCAGGTCAGGTACTCACTCTTTTTGAAAGCTAAAGTGATCGTTTCCCTGTGCCCAGTTTTGATTTCCTGAGCATAAAAGTAATGTGTGTTCTCCAAAACGTTGGCCCACACAAGCTGGGCACGTACCCGCAGGTTTTGAAGGTTTCTTTTATGAATCTCACGGAGAAGTGTGGCTTCAGAAACCAGACAAAAGTCTGCCCTAAGTCAATGGGAGCTTTGCTTGTGCAATGACAGCAGGACTGCAGTGCATAAAAGCTAGGTCATCTTTTTTTTGCTTTTTACAGGATGATATAGCCTTTTATGAAAAATGATGGGGTTTACTTGAAAGATAATGGGCAGATGACCAGTCCCTGAGAAAGAAAGGGAAAAAAATATATAAAAAACCAACGAGTGCAGTGGATGGGAAATAAAAAGAAGGAAATCAAAGAAGATACACTTAATTTTGAGAATGAGCAGTGGAGGAGCGCACACTCCGATTATGGCTCCTTCCCAGCATGTCCTCAGCCCATCGGCTGGTGCTGCAAAAGGGCCCCCTCCCTCCCAGCGCACAGGGTTTTTCTGTCTAATTTGGCACAAAGTACAAGCAGTGAAAGGTAATATTGCCCCCCCCCCCCTCCAATGAACAGAGTTTGTTCCTGTTCCACAAGGTGGCAACATCGCTTCAGAGCTCGCACCATCCTGCAAGGCTCGGAGACAGAAACTTCGTATCTTTTAAGCGATTTCAAACTCACTCTTTTGGATGATTTAAAATTAAGGGGGGGGGGGGGGCTTGTTCTCATTTTCACCATTTTTAGGTTTTCTAAGCATCTGATTTACAATTACATCTAGCATCTCCTGTCCATTTTATGGTGGGTACTACCTGTATGATCCCATCTGCTGCAGCTCTCTGCAAAGCTCGGCACAGGGCAGACTGGTTTAGTAGCCAACGCTTTTTCACTGAGTGGATGCTCACAACTAAAATCACAGTGGCTAAAGAAAGGAACGGGACCAAAACCTAGCCTTGATCTTCAGGGCTGATCAGAAATCAAACTTTTATTTAGCATTTTTAGCCAGAGCTTCATTTTACTTTTAAGTAACTTTTTTAGAAACCAAGCTCTCTGCGCTTTAGAGCCTGTCCTTTCATACCTTTCTTTCCTATGTTCCTAACTCCTGTTTCTTTCCCTAAACATCTATGCATCACTCTGCTCTCTTAAACAGCACCTCTGCTTTTCACTAATGGCTGCATGGCTCTTTCTTTGGTGGAAGTTGAAAGGAAATTAAAGAACCCCACCTTCTTCAAAACCTAGCTCAACCACTCAGCTGGGCCTGCACAGTAATAAGGACATAAAAGTCTGACAGATATTAAAAATAAACCACCTCAGAAAAGAATACGGGTGCAGCGAAGTTACTGGTAAGTGCAAGGCCCTTCATTTCCCACTCCGGATCGTGCAGGCTCTGGTACTGTAAAGGGTGTGAATCATTTGGCACGTGTACCTCACCTCCAGATCAGAATGAAAATGCTCCATGGCCATGCTGGGCAAACCAGGAGAATCAATCCAAGGATCCTACCAGCACGGAAGACCTCACCAGGCTGTATCTACCTGAGCTGTGGATCCAAGCCATCCTCCTGCAACGCTATGGCAGCTCAGCAGCAGCCTTGTCTTCTGTGAGCTCTTTGATCTTACCAGGTATGTTTGCACTAGAACAGCTCAAGGGATGTCCCAAGGCCTTGTTATCCTGCTGTGGATACTCCATTCCTGCAGGGCATCTTCATGGCCAGCTTTGGGATATCTAGGGAGCCAAGCAAAGGCGTTTCACAATCTTTGTGCAAACTGCTCTTCTCCCAGCTGCCCTTGCAACAGTGGTATCAGGCAGGCTTATGAACAGTTTTTCCCCAAAATGACACAGCAAAGGCAGCTGTGGTCAGTGTGCAAGCAAAACTCAGGTTTCCTTCAGGCTGCCCACGAGGTGTGTGGTACCAGGTCCCCAAACAACGTGGCCAAGGTATGCATAATGCATTCAGAGATGAGTTTTATTATGGATGCAGGCATCACGTCTGGGCACAACCCTTCCAAAGTACACAGGCAGGCATGTTTCAAAGCCCTGTTGGCAATATCCAGCCTGGTGTTGGTGATATGTTTCCACCTCTATGCAGATCAGTGCTGGCTGGAGCAGGCTGGCTGCCGATACACTCCCAAGATAAGAGCTGAGTGCAGACAGTGTCTTTCATTAACCCCTCTTCAATCACCAAATCTCCTGCTGCCCAAAAACGAACCAGGAGTGGGGGCTTTCCACTGGCTTTGTCTGCCTCTGCCCAAGCCAAGTTTCTCCGCTGCTCTGTGGGTAACTTCCATGTGTTTGTTTTTAAATGGGCCGCAGGGCCCAGAGATGCCTGGATAATGGACACGCAACTGATTTATGTATAAATTAATAACTGGAGAGGGCAACTCAGCTCTCCTTTTCTACAACCCTGACTTCTCCAAGGAAACCTTGGGCATTGTGCTTTGTTAATGGCAGAGAATCGAGCTAGGAGTGGCGAATACAAAGCTTCTCCCGTGTTAGCAGCTGAGCAGGCTTTAACTTTTCCTTTCTTCCCCCCCCCCCCCCCCCCCGCCCCTCTATTTTTTCCATTGTAACTCAGAGTGCATTTTTGCAAGATATCCCTGAAATTACTATTACTACATCGCAATATTAGATCAATGCAGTGGTAACACATTCCAGATTGTTATGGCATTCGCATCTTGATGCCTTCCATACTGTCTTGTGGAATCTAACCTAATACCGCGATTAAAATGCCTTTTCCATTTCTCTAAAGCACACTGCCTGCTGCCATTACATAAACGTCTGCCTATCTAGGGCTTTATACTGGCACCCATCACCAGCGTATTTGAGAGTCTAATGAAAAGGACCTCTGCTCATTAAAGGGAGATGAGGGTTCTTGCCAAAGCCTGGGATTAAATTAGAGTCCGTTAAGTTTCTATTCTCACTGACATCATTATGAATCAGGAAAAACTCTGTTCAAGTGAGTTGCATTACAGCAGGGCAGACCCGGTGTGATTTCAGAATCAAGCCCTTTCATTTTAACACCAGCTTACCTTGGTTTCCTCTGGCAGCTGTTTCCCACTCTGCAACAACCCCTGAAAATAGCAGCCCTCGGTGCAATATATCTCCTTCTCATGGACAAGCGTTAGGCTTCAGATGGAGGAACCTTTCAAAAGTCACCCTCAGGTGGGATGGGAGAGGGAAAAAAATACCAGAAAGATGAAAAATAGGAGATGGTTGAGCTCCCACAGGCTGCGCGTCATAGTCTTTGAAAGTGGCAGAAAGTACCTTGGTTGCTGCTGAAGACTGGGGCGCCAGATATTTGGTGACCTTGGGGTGACAGCAGATGAAAAAGCAGCAGCCTATCTCTTGTTGAGAGCTGCAGTCTGAGTCCCACCCTCCTTCACACCCTTCTGAGGACTTAGAAAAGCAAGACGCATGTGCTGGGAGAGGCACCATCCACACCAATAGATTTTCCAAGATTCCTCTCCAAAAGGCTGTACTCATCATCTGGGAGCTGTCATCCTTGCCCAGTTGTGAAGGCCACTGTAAGCAGCTAGCAGAGAATCCCTGATTTTCCAGTGTCCCCAGGGCTAAGAATAATTTTGCCATGTGATTAAATGTCCAGTGGGAGCTGTGCCTCAGTAGTCCAGGCATGACATGGACAGACTTGAAAGGGCAGCTTGACACTATCGTGTTAAGCAGGGTGGTTCCCATCACATTGAGAACCAAGGATGGGAGAGGGAAGCTGTTGATGACAGCCCAACAGGTCTTAAATCTGTTTCCCACAAATGTAAAGCTACTGGCTTCAGTGGGATCCCACAACACAACTGGCATTTAACTATGATGTCTATGTTGGAGGTATAATCCCAAGGTTTCCTGCATCATCAGTGAAGGCAAACACTTTCAAGGGGCAATTTAGGTCTTAGGTGGGAAAAATGGGCTGTTCCAGAGGGATGGGATAAATCTGAGCTAAGGAGAATAAGGCACTCGGGGAACCAAACTGAATCTACAAGAGCTGACCATTAAAATACATCTGTGTTTGTCCACATGTTGAAAAAGCCCTTCCAAAGGGTCATACTATCATTCCACAAAACACCACAACAGTGACCCTGTGTAATTTTCACTGTTAAACCTGAAAAAAAACCACCTGATTTTAAGCATTCCTCTAGGATGTTTCCCATCTGCTCTTCTGACATTATTAAAACTGGTCAGATCTTTTCGTGATTAAAGGTAAATTTCTAGGAGAATTTTCAGTTTGAGGGATGTTTTCACTTCTGCTACTTCCAGCAGCAGTGTCTGCTCCTGAAACTTGAATTGCCAACTAAACTGCAGCACTGTGGCAGTTTATGCTAGGGTATTTGGCAATATTCTCCAAGGGTAACAAAGTGGAGTAGGACACTCCTGTTTTAAATGTCTGCGAACCCTGAAGGAGCACAGAATATGTTTAATTTGTTTTATAGCAAACTGAAGCGCTGGGTCTCAGGCTCCCAGGCCTGGGCTGGGCACCAGTGATGAGCTCAGTTCTATGCATTAGCATTCCTGTGATAAAGATGTTAGTACCAGTTTCTATTGGAAAGCCACATGAAAAGCCACGAGATCTGGTGTGAAAAACAAGGGACATGAAAAAAATTTATAATTATTTATTGTTATTATTAGCTATAAAGGGAAATTAATACAACTGCATCAAGTGAAGTGATTTCGTGAAATAGGTTTGTGAAGTCCACATACAAGCACCGCTATGTCTCTTTTGTGATAAACAAAATGGTTTTGTTAATTAGGACACATAACAAAGTGCTCTCATAACCACAGTAATATTAATATCAATAATAATATCAATGATATTGATGATAATGGTGATGGTGATGATAATAATAATAACAAAATCACACTAGAAATCAGGAAAACACTAACAAACAACCAAATTGTTAGCAAATTCTTCTCAGTGATAACCTGTGAGGAAAGCTACTAGCTAAAGTCTTAGGGGAATTAAATCCTGGTGCTACCTTGAGTCACTATGGGATGTCAACCCCTTGTCCTTGGGCATTAAACACGTAGAAGAAAGAAGCTATTCTTGGCATCACCCACAAGCTGCATGGAAGCACTTGGAAACACCAGAAAGTCATGTGCATTTGCAAGCGTGACGTTGTAAATTCATGAGGCAGAGGAGGAAACTGAGGCAGAGATGAGTTATGCCCTGTAATCAGACTGCAAATGCACAGTGCTCAGACCTGCATGTTCTCCAGTACCAGCCCTTACAACACAAGCATCACTCCTCATGCACAACAGTATTTCCAAGTAAAAACGAGAGATCAAAAGCAAACAGCAGCCTTTCAGATATTCCATTTTGTCTGCAAAGGCAAGCGTAGGAAGATTGAAATGATTGTTTTTTCTTCTTGCCCATTCGATTAACATATGTTTGTCTGTGTTGCAGTATTTCACCACATATATATATGAAAAACCTCTGCCTATCTTTTCCTTGACCTCTCGCAGGCTTTCACTCATGCTAGACAGCTTCGAGGAACTTGCCCACAGTACATCATCCTCACTCCTGTGACCCTGAGCCAGCTCCTACATGTCAGTCAGGTAGCACCCAAGTGCCTCTTGGCTGTCTCTAAGAGAAGCAGATGCTCCTGCGTTAAACAGCGCCCAGATAATCCCCAATGTGCTCAATGAGTTCAGGAGCATTGGAAAGCAGTACCACTCAGATCAAAAGTGAGCCCAATTACAACCACACCACTGACTTTTTTCCCCTTTGGGAAGGTGGGGTGAGTCACAGCAGACGATGCTCGGTTCTTCTGGCTAGCTCTCAGGATTGTGGTTTCCAGTGATAAATTCAGCCCGTGGGCAATTTACTGAGGAATTACATAGTGTGGTATAGGCGTCCTTCCACCAGGATTCAAGCCCCAGGATCTGATGAAGTTCAGCGCAGAGCATTCAGATTTGGTTTCTTTTTAATAACACTTACTGAACGTGAACAGCTTTAATAATCCCCAGCAGTCATTAAAAGCTTTTAATCTTCAAAGTGCTCTACATATGCTAATTAATACTCACAACCATCCTGTGATGGTATTATTATCCCCATGTGGCAGCAAGGGAAATGGAAGCAATGAGGTTAAGTAATTTGCCTGAGGTCAGAGGGAGCTGATGACAAAGCCGCAAGCAGAATGCCTCATCCTCTGCTCCGCCACACATCTTCCTCCTGCAGCACTGTCATCTAGTGCCGAAAGCCATAGCTGTGTTTTGTCTTAGGTGAGCATGGGACAGGTACCCAGAAAGGGGTGAAAAAAGACATTTTGCCTTGCATCCCCACAGGCTCCAGCTACGCCACCAAGCCCACATGTGTGCTGACCTACATGCCACATCACCGATGCACAAGAAGTAGTGTAGGTCAGTTTTCGTGATAAAGTTCCTGCTGCGGTTCCCCATGCCAGCACAGGTCCAGGCCCTCCCTTCATGTCCTCCAGACCTAGAAGCCAGAACTTCAGGCATCCCACAGCTCAACCCACCAGCAAACAACCCAAGGTTGCATTTTTCTAACCACTCTATGGACATTTTGGCTACATCAGTTCTAATAATGAAACAGTGCCAGGGCTCATTCCCCACTGTGGAGATCAGCTGGGACAGTGTGGTCGTATCTTTGCCCCAAGTCTCAAGTCCCTAAATTTCCCAAACATGGTGACCATATCCAAAATGCCTGTGGAGAGCTAAATTCCTGAGCATGGCTGGCAACTGCTGGTCTGGGCCAAAAGTTCACCAGAGGCAATTTCAACAATTCAGTGGCACAAACAACCAAATTGCAGTACTCAGGCCCAGGCTTGATACCATCTCATTTTCTAGACCAGATTTAGGCTCTGGGGCCAAACTACAGCTAGAGTCAGCCATGTGGATACCTTGTCCCCAAGAATTTTCAAAGACAGACAAGCATCACTGCCTCTCAACTGCCACCATGCAGAAGAAAACAAGATTGAGAGTCACTATTTATTCAGGCACATGCACTACGGCAGTGCCATGAGCACGAGCATCACTTTGGTCCTCTGGCTCAAAAGTCAATACCTTATTATTTGGTCAGCTTTGCCTTTCCAAAACGTAGATACCTGCCTGTGAACCTAAGCACACTGGCTTGTTTCACAGCCAGCCCCTTTATGGTGGGTTCAGCTGCCAAGGATTCATGTTTAGCCCACATGATTAGAAGCTGATGAACTTCTTCTATTCCCTACCCATTCAAATAAACACTGAGCTGTGTCTTATTTTTAAAATAAACAAAGGGAGGCTGGACTGAAACCATGGTAGGAATGGCCCTAATTCTGTTCTTGGCTGATCTGCTACTCGTGGAAGGTTGTACTACGTTCATAGGGAGAAATTACTTATTACTATCAGAATAATAAACTCCTTCCTTTTATGCTTCAAATCAAACTGCAATCTGGTCTGTGCAGAACACATTTCCCACTCCTCCTCCTCACTCTCTTCTTCCTCTACCATGGGCTTCAAACACAGAATCCAGATGCAAGCTATTTTTCCCCCAGCCGAAGGATCTGACTTTTTGGCAAGCTGTGCAAGCTGTTGTGTGGGTGGTTTAAAACTTCCCTCTGGGCCTGTCATGTGGTTAAAGCTGTCTGGGTTGCTCTGAACTTCTGGACACCATTTTCCTTTGACTCACCTTTTATTCCAGCAGAAGCCGGGACCAAGTATGCCTAGCAAACGGGACTATGCAGAATTGCACTTTGGAGCCAGGACTTCAACCTTTTTTTTTCACTCATCTGAAGTCCTTTGGCTGGGTTCACCAGACAGTGCTGTCAGAAGGCAATCCCTGCAAATAGCTGCCTCCCTCACTTTGCTTTGAGCCGCTTCCTACTAGTTTTCTGAGCAGCCATTCCATGAAAATTCATGCTCTGTCATGTGTTACTAGTTAAGTCAGCAGCAAAGTCTATTCCGAGTCGATCAGGAAGGCCTAATCCCAGCCATCAGGGTTGCAGCACTGCCTTTCCTCTGCTGCCAGGCTACCTTTCCGTAGATGATGTGCAAGCAGTGTTTTGCTTCTGCGTCTTGATACACACAGAGGTATGGCCCCAGGGACTCCAGAGCATCGCGAGTCAGATAACCGTGCCAGAATTTTCCCCTTTTCTTTTAATTTAAATGAGAATAGTGTTTTGCATCTTAAGAGAAGCTAAAAACCTGGTAAAGCAGCCACATCTGCCCGAGTCTGCAAGTAGTGTGCTCCAAGTTGAGTGAACCGCCCCATTCATCTCATCTGGACTCCATTTAACCTTGGCAAGCCAGAACACTGGGTAGGTCCCCATCAATATAATTTCATCAAAGACCTCTGAGTGCCTGTTGTGTGTATGGTTCCTCAGCTGCTGTCTTCCCTATCCCAGCTTTACAAAATCAGGCTCTACAAAACAATCTCTCTACACTCAGGGTCATCTCCTTTTTCAGTCTAACTGTTTCTGAAAGCACAAGAAATTATTCCTGTGAGAGCAGCCTTTGCTGTTTCCGAAGGAAAAGCCGCTGGATAACCCAGGAGTGCAATGGTAGGATGAATGGCACTGCCCAGGGAGGGTGCTGCACACCCTGGTCCAGTGCAGGGTTACAAGTGCTGATATGTTTACTGTATATAATGTATATAATGGATCACTGACTCAGCAGTGAGAGTGTTACAGGCAGATGGAAGTACGCACAGACTGTATTTAATGAAACACCTCTTCCCTACGATGTCCTGCCTCTAGACCATCACAAACCTCTTCAGAAGCAAGCACAGGCTCTTTTGAGGGCCCTTCAAGCCCTCAGTTCTTTTTGGTCCAAAAAGATCAGAGCTGGTCCTTGTGGTGCTTCCTGTGGGGAAAAGGCTTGCTTTAAAATCTTGAAACCAGAGCCACAAGTGTTATATACATATATATAGCATAGAGCAACATCTACCTGAGCCTGCAAGTAGCGTGTTTGGATAGGGTGTCCAATCCACACATTTGAAATTCATTAAGTACAATCTTGCCTGGCAGCCTCACAAGAGAGCTAAGAGGGTCACCATAAATATGACAATAGTAAAATGCTTAAGTCCTTGAAATGGATTACTCCCTTCACATGCAGACAGCTGATTTTCACAGAAAGGCTGACAACGTGCTCTACAGAAATGAAAGAACCGAGTTTACCAGATCACACAATCATTATAACATAAAGAAACATTGTAAATACTGGAAAACAGGCTGTGACAAGTTATTCCTGAAACATGCAAGAACAGGAAAAGTTGTTATGCTTTGGAGTATCTCAGAAATCATGGAGGTCAACTCAGGACATGAAATACAGAAAGGAGGATCTTCGACTCAATTCATGTTCAAGTGAAGTAGATAACTAACCACAAATCTGTGCCCAGGGCTACTTAACTGGTGCCAAACCCATTTCTTAGAGCTCTGAAAATGTTTTGATTAACTTCCCCTGGTCTTCAGAAAACACACTGACATCTACTCTGCGTATCCTTGAGCTCTGGGCTTCCAGGAAGACGGTTCTTCCCAGGGTATTTTTATGTAGTTTAGAAACAAGTTGGGCTTCCAAGGGGATTTTTATTTCACTAAAGAGGCTCACATGGTTTGGAGAACATTCAAACACACACCTGCATATAAGGATTCAACTGCTCAGTGTCCAGCGCTTGTCTCCACTGGCTGCATGGCTTTGGTATAAAAGCTCAGGACGAAGTTTTCAGAAATAGGTTGCTCAACAGGGAGCCTGGGTTTGGCTAAGCGCACAGCCCTTCCCTTCATATCAGCATGACTTGATAGACTGTGGACGCTTATTTCAATGCCTTGTTTGGGATTTAGAAGCTTAACTGGAGGCATTCAGGTTTGCAATCTGGCCTCAGCTCCCTCAGTACTTCCATTTCATCGCCTGTAAAATGGAGGATACCATTTCCCTACAGGTGTTTTATAAGGCTTAACTCATTCATGCGTGCAAAGTGTTGAGATACTCGAATGAGCAGCACCGTACCAGAACAATGTCTCATTTTGTGAACGTAACCTCCAAGACTTTTCACACCCTTTTAGGCCTTCCAATACTTCCTGCTTCCCACCAGGCTGGGACAACTCCTTTCAGGACACTTTTGTGCCCTATCCTGGCTGTGGAAACAGCAGGTGGTGAAAGGAACAAAAATGAATAGAGGTGGGAGGAAAACTTATCCAAATGTAGTGGAACCTCAGAAAAGGTTTCAGCCAGGGGTGGAGCAAGATTGCAGTAATGGGTTTTTTTGGTTTGGGGTTTTTTGGTTTTTTTTGTGGGTTTTGTGTTGTTTTTTTTGGTTTGGTTTTTTTTGTTTAACCCTCCCTTCAAAGATGTTTACCAGTTCCCAGTGGCAACAATGGCATCTCATTCCCTGTTGACCACATCGCTTTATCAAGTGTTTTGGAGCAAGGTGTGGTGAAGGAAGACTCATCAGGGACTGTCGGCATGTCTCAGTGTATGGCAGAAGAGGGGCTGCAGAGCTGCTGAGATGATTCTGTGCCTCTGCTCCCTCCCAGAGGTGCCAGGGGAAGAGGGAGGTAATGGCTGAGGCCCTCCTGCTGCAAGTCCCCCTGGCTGTTTTAAAGCTGTGTTAGCTGGTGGAGGGCCAAAGCAGCCAAAGGACAGATGGGAATTTGAAAGGCGCAAACATGGTTTCAGTCTGGTTCGTCCTTTCTGCTCGTTCTGCTTCTTTTGCACCAAATGCTTCTGGGGCACAACAGCAGCATCCTCCTCAGACCTACCCTCACCCAGACAACTCCTGCTCCTTCTCCCCACTCAAACAGCGTATGAGCAAGTCCAGAGCAGGAGACAGTGAGTGAATATAAGTACTTTCCCTCGCCCCCCTTCCCAGACCTGACATAATAACAAACAGCTCTCCAAAAAGCACTTAAATTTACGAACAGTTTATAAATTCACAGACATTGATTTATAGATGTTGGCTTGACCCAATATTAGACACTTTGGTTTCTTTTCTGTTTTAAAAGTGCTGCTGTTATGGCTTGGGTTCTGAGTGCCGTCGCACACCAAGAACAGCCTCCAGGTCCTCCCCGAGGGCTTCGCTTCACTCGCAAGGATGGGCTGGAGCTGGGGCTAGGCTCCCACTCCTTGAGGGGTGGCTCTTCCCCTTGCTCGGCAGGATGGCTTCCAGCTGGTTAGCAAGCCGCGATGACAGGCTTTCTACGCAGCTTCACTTCAGCTTCCTTGTCTGCAGGAATGGTGGCTGCAACACGGGGTGTAAGAGGAGCCCGTGCCTGTATGTGTGGTATTCCCTGCCTGCAAGCCCCCAGTAGGAGCACTGAATTAACCAGGAAAAAGGAAAAGGAGAAAAAAAAAAAAAACCTAAAAAAAAAAAACAACCCACCCAAAACAAAGAAAAACAAAAAAACCAACCAAAAACCCCCCAACTGAATCCCTGCCTGAAGCCAGCATTAATTGGCTAAAATAAATACAAATGAGCGAATTTGAACTCCAGGAATGTCAAAATTCCACCCTGAAAAATCACAGAGCTGATGAGTCCAGGCATGTCATCCTATGGCCACCCAGCGTGAACAGAAAACCTCACATGCAGACCATGCCAGCAGGTGAGATGAGGGTTAGGGATAACCACTTTCCACCCCATGGAATTTCACAGTCGTATCTGGCTTGGCAACCCAGAATTTGTGGTAACATATGGAGCTGTGGGCTTTAATGGGAGCCATAAGAACCTGGCTGGGGGATTGCAACTTGCTGAAAGGCAACTGTGACCAGCTCCTCCCCACGCCCTCTACATAGACATGCGCACACAAATAGAAGATGGGTTATCTGACAGTTGCTTCTATTTGCTCTTTTTCTGCCTCTGGGCAAGTCACCCAAGTTTCTCCTGATGTGAAAAGAAGTCATGGTTCAGCTTGCACCCTGATCTCAGAGCTACTGAACTAGCAGAAAGAATTGCCCTCTTTGGAGAGAAGGTGCTGGGCTTGCAGGAAATCCTAATGTTTGATAAACAGTTTGCCAGTCAGGCGAAGCAATGCTGGTCCCTCATATAAATAGACATTTGCTAAAACAGTGTCCCAGTGATGACTGTGTGTACAAGACATCACCCTTTGTGCCTGACACTGCTCCTGAGTCTCTTCTAAAGCTGCACCAGCAGCCAGCAGAAGATGCGCAGGGTGAAGGCATCAATAACCTTGTGACCAGCCTTTGTAGGCTCTTCCTTGGGGTCTGCCATTTTACCCGGCTCCTTACAGCCCCTCAAGCTGCTCACTTAGATAAGCATCCCCTCATTCACCCAGCAACAGACACTTTGCCACCAAGAGCAAAATGTGATGGAGCCACTTGGAGAGGTAGTGCTGTCCCACTTCATACCTTTGTCTTTAGGTATGGGGTCCATATTACTTTATTTTGATATTTTTTTTCTTATACAGATCTTCTAGAAAAGACTTTTGCTAATAATAATTATTCTAAATGTATAAACTCCTGGGGTTTCCAATCAAAATTAAACTTTACCATCAAAATAACACTAAAATTAAGAAACCAGTCTAAGTTCTTGTTTGAAAAATTCATGTATTCTTTAGGGATAAGCTGGAAAGAAGCGAGAACTCTTTTTAGTTTTGCTTTTAATGAAATGAAAGACCACTTCTCACCAAGCCTTCTCTATACTAGGGACCTTTTTTTCCCCTGGGAAAAATATAACTGGGGAAACAGAAAATTTAAGTACACTCAATAAATAGGTCCTGTACAGGCATGAGTTGCCTGCAAGCAATTCTGCCTCTGCAGAGCCCTTGTCCATTGCCAATCCATCCCTAGCCACGTTGTAAAGACAGTCTGCCATCATGCTGAGGTTTTGCAGCTGTTACCAAACCAGAGAGTAGGCACCGTTTACAAACTAGGGAGTAGGCACTGGGCACCCATTGCATTTTAGATTGTGATTTAATACAGGATCTGAACTCCAGGCCAGTTTCCTCAAGAGTCAACAGGCTTGAAACCTTCATGTTCATGGGCTTTGCCAACAAGAATTTAATTCAAATATCACCCAACCCACCTCAGGAACAGGATGATGGATCCGCAGCCAAGATGACGGAGCGGCATCCAAGAGACCTGAAGGTTAAATCCAAATGCACCAGCTCCTTCAGACTAAATTTTAGACCTGCTCGGGCCCTGAGGAAACCACCCATTAGGAAGCTCTGTCCTGGCTTAACATTTATTCAGTGTGGGGGAGACGGTGGATTTGCTAACGGAGCAGTATCCAGTTCAGTGCTCACTGGAGATCCAGCAGACCCACAGCAAAGAGACAAAGACACCAGCAAGGCAGGGGTAGAGGGTCTCACCCTAACGCTTATTCAGGTGGCGTACACCCATGTGCCTTCCAGAAGGAAAAAAAAAAAATCCTTGTGAAAAAGTGCATGTAAAATAAATTACAGCAGCCCCCTTTCCTAATTGAAATAACTCAGCTCTTCTTTTCGTGTGTGCCTGTGTTTAAAGAGAAACCTGAAAGGCACAAGTTCATATTATGGACTAATAGCCTGGAAAATTTCAGTTTAAAAAACAAAGCTGGCTTTGAGTTACACAGGAGAGGCCTGAAAAAAGCATCTGAAACCACTAACTTCTATTTTTTCCTGCACTTTTTACAACATAATATGGCTGAACGGATTTTATTTTACTTTATTTTATTTTATTTTATTTTAAAAACTTGCTTTAAAAAAATAATCAACACAAAAATCCTCTCTCTGGCCTTCATGTGCCAAGTTTCAGCCCAGGGCAAATTTTTTACAGCTGAATTATACACCCTGAAAAATAAGGGGCTTATAATGACAACATTGAGAGTCCCCTAACTATAGTGGTATGAATGGGGAGGGAGGTATAATAAGAATGGTCCATAGTGTGTAGCAGCAGCAATAAGTGAAGGAGCCCTTACTCAGCATGAGGAATTCTATATATCTTGGAAGGCTTTCATGAACCTAAACATTATTGCTAAGAAAGGAATAAACAGTTTGAACTGCTGTTGCCATTCATCCAGCGCTCACACACTGAGGAATACACAGAGTTGTTCTCTCAAAGTCGGAGTGAAATATTCCAGACATAATTCTTTCTTACTTCAGGGCAGGAGAGGATTTTGAGCCACTGTTTGAAAGCTAGCTGGAGAAACACTCTTGCTCTGGGACAATTTTTTAATTTTTTTTATTTTTTAAATTTTTTTATTTTAATAGCAATGATGATAATTGACTGTGTGCCTACAGCTCTTGGAGCTGAGCTCACACTTGCCAATGTGAGCGGTGTTGGCCGAGGATGCAAAGGATCATTATGGGCTGGGGGTGGTATCTATAGGTGAAGGGAAACCGAAAGATGGAGGTTAGCAAAATGACTGCTTCCTTGGGGTGATTCAGTCTTGATGATGGACCAGATCTGGTGGCCCAGAAGGGGTACAGAGAACAATGCCATTTTTAAAACTGTTGCATCTAAAGTCAGATCATCCAGCAAGGTGGAGGCAGAAGTGGGGTTCAGGCAGATGTGGGAACCAGGGTCCCCTATGCCATCAGTGCCTGGGCTGCTCCTTACAAATTGAGACCAAAGGTCAACATTTCCACAGGGAGCAAATCCATTCTCTGCACTGACATTTTCCCTTCTCCCCTCTAAATACATCAGTTCAATCAAAGCCTTGGCCATTTGTCATTCTATACATCTTTCGTTTTAATTTCAGCACATCTCTGCATGAACAGGCACACATAATCACACAAACAGCTGTACCTACACATATCTATATATTACACATCTCCACATTGTATTTTTAATTTCTGTTACTTCACATTTTCTGTATGAAATCTCATGACAACATGTTTCTATGGTTAATAACAGAAATTTGCCATTTTCTGAAAGGAAAATTGAGCTGAAACATTTTCAACCAGCTCAGTGATCCTGGTCCTATTTGACCAAAGGACGTGAATAGCACATCTCCCATCTGAACGTGGACACCTAAAACAGACTGGAGGAATCAAAGTCTTAAAAAAGTGCTTCCATCGCTATTGATTTCCCAAAAGCCTGTGCATTACTAGCTCAATTCTACACATCTACGTTGTAGCACCTAACGTTAAGTAAGAAAATTTCCACTCCAAAACGCCTTACTATGGTGCCCATATCCCATCATTGCTGCTAGCTTTTCCTTCTCCCTGATTAAAAGCCACAATTATCAGTAATTGCTGGATCAAAGGACTGATCTGGGTTTCACAGTGTTTTCATACCAGTACAATAAAATTTCAGAGCTGTCAAGACAGTGATGTAGATTAAATTTGTGTCTGTTAGCACAGAAATTACATGAATTTTTAACCTCTCTACCAGACTGCTTTCTGTATTAGTTGATGAACTGTTTCTTTTTTTAATTACTTCTGCTGTAAATCAAGCCCATGAGCATAAATTGAACTTGCAAATAAAGATTTTAACAGAGAAAGTAGTTAATAGTCTTAAATTCACACTACTCAAGTAAACCCAGTCTTAATCTCTGGAACCCATCTTGGACAAATGTTTCTAGAGTAAGTGTCAAGTTTCTGGCAGTAAATTTGGAATAACAAACAAAAACCTCAGGTGAAGAAACTTTCAAAGTCCCAAAACTGCATGAGTTACAAAGTTAATGTTATTAAGAAGAATTCCTGAGCATGATATTTTTTCCATACCTGTGAAAGGACTAAAGTTTAATGAGTTTGCAAAAAGTTTAGACATGGAAATTAGTAAAAATTACTCATGTGTATAATCCTAAAACTTTGGACATTGGAATTAGTAAAAATTACATATGTGAATAATACTCAAAGTAATTTCCTTGAAAGAGCAGTGAAAGAGTGGCCAAGTATTTAATTCTCAGTGTTAAGATTTAACAAGACACTGGAAAGCTAAAAACAACACATCTTTCTTGGAAGATTTGGGTTTTATTTTGTGTCTTGTATCTCCCCACAAGACTGTTAACAGAAAACAAGACGAGAGAGAGAAAAAAGGACTTTTTATGCAGTATCAGATTCTTTTACTTTTTATTTCATATAGGCAGGTATCTTCATTTTCATCTAGCAACATGGAGAGGTATACATCTGACATTATAGTGCACTGTAAAGTTATTTTGGTATAAATTATTTTGTATTTATATCTGTACAGTAACCAGAAGATACGGGACTCTGAAATTATGCTATAACACTGAATGCCTGATCTTTGTAAAATTATGTTGTATCATTGATCTTCAAAATACTGGGAACTTCTAGTTGTAGAAATTTTGTGTTGAAATTTGTAGTTTTAGTCAAAAATATGGGGATTTCCCGTCTAAATGAAGCACAGGGGGGCATACCTGCTTTGACAAGATGTTTCAGGTTATATATATGAAACAAAAGTATTTTCGAAGCTTTTCAGTGAGGTCAAAATATTTTTCCCGGATGCCTGAAAAATCTTAAGAAAATATTTTGGAGGGGAAGGAGACATTGTGCATGAAATCCTGGAAAACATTTAGAAAGATGTGTTGAACAGTACCTTGTCACGGTCAAGGCAAATGTCCCTAAAAAATCCCTAAAATTCAGGTCTTCTCCAAGCAATGAATGTCCACAGTAGCTCATGGGAGCTACTCGCTGTTGTTCAGCTCCTTTTCTTTACATAGGGACTTTTGACTAGTCTTCTTCCTCTCATTCACAAGAAAAGTGATTTTCCTGACACAAGCTAGACAGATGACAGATTGTCAGGACACACAGCACAATGTTTTCTTTAGGTGAGCTTTTTATTTGTTATTTTAAAGTTATTTCCAGATCCCTGACAGTTATTCCAAAAACTCAGGTAACTAAGACGGAGCTTAGAAACTGAAGTTATTCTTAGGCTAATCAGTCAGTGATCTAAATCCACAACACTAATCTCATAATTTGGCATCACAAAGCTTAGCAGGTCACATCTGGATAAGATACTCCATGCTAACAGCCTTATTATAGCCCCACCGCTTTCAACCTGTTTACTCTCGGATGTAAAATACTCAAGGTATTTTATTTTGAGACCTGCTTGGGTGAAGAGGAGAATGATGATACTCGGTGAGATAGGTTTGAAGTCATAGCTGCCCTAAGAGCACACAACTCCATACTATTGTGTAGTTCCATACTCTTTTGTTGGATTTTGTAGACTACACTTGTCTCTTACAACCTCTTACACCCTGCAACAAGGTGTTGAAAGACACGACTAGTACCCAACAACCTCTGTTGGGTTCTCAGGTTCGGCAGAGCTGTATGTGATGGTGTCACCAATGGGCTTCCATTGCAGGAGAAGGGAAGCTCCTTCCTTTTGATTGCACCCACACAAGACCTTCAAAGAAACCCCTTTATACCACTCACTCTGTTGTTTCAACACATCATCTTGAGGGAAAACATTATTGCGATTATTGTTACCATTACAGTAGAGCAAGAAGGCGGTGCTGAGACCAGGTCCCAGTTGTGCCAAGAGCTGTGCAAACAAACACGTGGTGTGTTCATGCTCTAGGCAGCATGAGAGACAAAGGCAATATTATTAGCATGCCCATGAACTGAGGCACACTGAGATTATCCAACTTGCCCAAGGTCACACAGGAAGTAAGTGGCAGAGCTGGAAATTGAACCCAGATTTCTTCAATTGCTGGCCAGGATTTTAACCGCAAGGCCATCTTTCGTCTCTCCGTTGGTTCCCCCCCCCCCCCCCCTCCCCCTCCGATCTTTCTATTTTAGCACACTTTTGAAAAAAATTACTCCTAAAAATCCATTCGGCAATACTTTAGGTATGCTGTGGCCTCCACAACTGTATTTAGCACAATTATAGGCTAAAAGGAACTCTTGCAAATTATGTGCAAATAGATACGTCTTTATGTAAATCCAAGTTCTTGGAACATAAATCTACAGTCAAAAAAATACAAAGGTTTAAGCCAGGGAGGAATTAAGATCCAAATTTTTTCCTCTTCGAAGGCTGGTAACTGAAGTAAAACACGCCCTGGCTAAAGAAAGGAGAACACAGACTAGATGCCTGGGGAGTAGTTATGCCAGTTCTAATAAACCTATGATTTCACCTATAGAAATGTGAAGGCAACAAACACTTGGTCATTGTTTTAGAGGATTCTTTCACATATATGACTGTTTTTGTATACCTGCCTATTTTCTAAACTGGTTACTGTGGCATAAATGCAAGAATACTGAGAGCCAGGCAACCTTCTGACAGTGCACAGCCCCACGGCAGATACGGGAGCCTGAGCACAGGAAGGTAATTTGGTGTTTGGCTGGGGATATTGTGCACATTTAACCATCTGAGGAGATTGTCTGTCTACTGAAATAAATATGCAGGCGAAGCAAGGATCTTCTCTGCCAGGTGTGCCAAATACCAGGCCAAAATACAGCAGCTTCTTTAACCGCTGTAATCCCAGGCACGTACCAGGAGACAAGACACCATGTTGCTCAGCACAAATGCAAGAAGCGGAGCCAGATTAAGTTATTCACCAGGATACACAGACGTGATCTCTGATTCCCATGACAAGGACACGATAGTCCACATGAAAAAGAAGAGAGACGGGTTTTGTGCTCCTGCTGCCGAGGGTCGAGAGTGCTCACTCGGAGCGACATGCTCAGTGCACAGTTGTGCCTTGCTGCCGTCCTGCCTTCGGTCTGCATCTCTGGACACCACACCAGCTTTGTGTAGGCAGCTGTTGACAAAGTTAAATTTGGGCGCAGCACCCTAATTTTTCTCAAGGAAAGTCTCACAGATTTTTTCATAAACTTGATCAAATATATTTGGTTAAAATGGTGTAACACCTTCCCTCCTCCAAAATTCAAAAGGGAATGAACATCTTCATATGGATACATTGTGCTTTTCAATGTGATATGATAAGACGGATATGATTCCATACAATTTTCTATAAGAATAAAAACTAGGCAAACTGTTCTGGGTTTTTTCCTCTTTCATTTACTATATAGCTAGAGACCCAGAAGTAAATGGATCTGTTCATTAGTTTGGAGTCTAAAGAGCACTGCCTAGGTGCATCCATACCATTCAGCTTTTTTAGTCTCTCAAACAGGACAGCCACATCCAACCCACATCAGGAACAGTTTCTGGCTTGTGTGAGCTTCAGGAGGTGTTAGGTATCACCTACAGATGCCAGGGTCTGCACCTGAGTTTCCGTGCCTGAACCTGTGTCTTGGCAGAGTTAGATTTACTAGCTAGAAAGGAAACTTCTCCAAGACCATACTTAAATTTACTGTCTTCTACTCAAAATCCTCAAGCTTTGAGTGCAAAGGCTGAAACCCTTAGTCCAAATGCTGGCCACCTTCAGCTTCTGAGAATGGTTTCATTCGTTTGCCAGTTAGAGCTGAGTATGGTTGGGGTGGCACCAGGGGCAATGGGGGAAGAGGGAAACCGTGAGGTTTAGTGAGGTATCTAGTAGGTAGGAGACAAAGATGGAGGGGCCGATAGCACATCCCTTGCCCAGAGCACTTTTAATGATAGGCCTATATTTGACTATACATATGATTTTCTGGAGCATGTTGGAAACTAAATGAACAGAGGGTCACCCTGGTTGGGAGCTGAGGGGCAATTTTATTTCAGAATTTGTATATATTGAGGCCAAGGATCCACAGTGCAGGATCAGTGCCCACATTTGCCATGGAGCAGATACACAATTACCAGCTTTCCCAGTTACGTAGCCAGTTCAACTGAGCACCATGGACCATGTTTCTGAAGGGGGAAGCAGATGCATACTCCGTGCATTCTGCACATGGCACCTGCAGAAGGGACCGCAATAGTATCACCCAGTTTGCTTCACAACAAGCATCATTCAGGAATGACAGCAGTGGCTTCAGTAGAGCAATCCAGCCCTGTAGCCCTTGGCAGTCCTTGGCCTCTGTGTGAACACAGGCAAAGGCTGTGGAGTTTAATTTCAGACTAATCCAGCAGCAGGCAGGACAACCAGCAGCACTGGCTCAGCACTTCCACCAGGACTGGTGAAACTCGCTATAACTCATTCCTTCTGGACTCTTTTTAAAAGTGCCATCTGGGACTGTGCTGCTAAGCTGTCCTCCAAACAACACTGTTAATAATAATAACAATATTCAGGTCTTACATAGCATTTTTCACCTTTAGATCTCAAAGTGATTTACTGTGGAAGGCTTTGGGGGGCTTTAAGAACAGATTATACAGACATCTGTCAGGAGTAAACCAGATTTCCTGACCCAGCCACAAAGCAAGGGAATAGTTCGATGCTCTTTCTAGCCCAGAATTTTTATGATTACTCTCATTTTGTGCAAAGGGGACTGTGACTCATGCCATAGCAAGATGACCTCAGTGGATCACACAGCTCCTGCTTTGAAGCCCCTGTGGCAGCCCAAGATATTATAAATGGTAAAAAAAAGAACTGAAGCTCTCCCCATCCTGACACTGTAACCAGCAGTTGTGGGTGGTCTCTGTGGAAATGCACCACTATACCTCGGATTGCTTAATAATAAAAAATGTTACACAGATAACATTTCCAATAGTATGCAACTACATGTTGTGTTGAAAGCTTGAGGAAGGCCATAAGTTAATGGCAAAGATAGGATTTATATTTCAAGATGGGGATGAGTAGCCCTCCACCTCCCTCCACTAATAAAGGGAAGCTGGAACAAGTAGCTACACAAGACACTTGACTTTTTGGTTGCTGATATTAGGTGAGAGACATTGCAGTCAGCCTGGAAAGAGGGAGTGGGACACTCTCATGTTTTCTTTGCAGAAAGAGAGCTCCCGTGATCACCCACCCATCTTAAAGGGCTCATTTCAAAGCCAGGCTTAAACGACTCTGAAACACTTTGTCTGCAGCCTCATCATCAGGAGACACCAAAACTGCTGCCCCAGAAATTAATCAGCAGAAGAGGTTAAAAATGCACCTTGGCAATGGTAGAGTGGAGAGCGTGACAGCAACCTATGCATTGCTTGCATAGTGACACCCTAATGGTTTTCACCTGCAACTGGGACAAAACAGCCAGATCTCAGTGGGCTGACCTTTAGAAAGGGCCCCAGGGTTAGTCCCTAAATGCATAGCAGTGAAGAGGCCAGTGTCAGATTTTAAGGCTTATAATCTTCTGTTGCAGTGTAACTTCCTTTTTTGTAACCCAGAACTTAACTCTTTTGCTTAACTACAACAAAACTTGACTCTGGTTTCAGGTTATTTGGTGTGTAAAGCAGTCTCAAATACACGACACAGCCACCGAGCCTCCTCAGGAGCAAGAGATGCAAGCACATTGGAAATGCAAAGCCGCCCTGTGGAGACTCTGCAACGCAAGACATATTTAGTGCCCCTTAGGGACTGGAATGTCTTTGGAAACACCAGTCTAAGAAGCAAAACCAGCAAGTGCCAAGAAAAAGAGGAGCCATCCTCAAGCCAGGCACGACCTCGTGTTATTTTGCAAGGGACACAGAAAAGTGAAGAAAAGTGAGAACATTCTGAACTGCAGGAATAAACTCCTCATTGTCGCAGTTCACAGTTGGAGTTTAGTCATCATAAATGCACTTTCATACCTGTATTCATAGAGCAGCACCTAAAAGGGCCCTGGGGTAGGCAAACAGCAGCACAGACCCTAGCTGAACGGCTGCTGCAATTTTAAGATGTACATTTAAGATGTACAATTAAAATGTAAAATTTTAAGAATCATTTTATGAAACAGAAATGAATATTTTAAATTTTTCCCCTTATGAGTGTTTTTATTAACTTCTTAATTTTCATTTGAATTTACTACACATTTTTTTCTTGTTTTCTCATTAAAGGAAATATAAACGCAAGAAACATCAACTTATTCCTTTCTGCAGACCCTTCTAGTTTTGGAAAACTTTTTGATAAGAAAAGTTCAGTGCTCAGTAAAGATGTGGTTTGGTGCATTTTTTTAATTTTTTTTTTTTCCAGGGAAAATCTTAATTTGTGACAAAAGCCCATCTTCTGTGGAAATCACATTCTGGTGGAAAATTTTGACCACCTGCGGAAATGAAATCTGTGAACAGCGTGTAATTTAGGAGTCGGATGAAGATAAATTCAATGGACTGATTTTAGTTTCTCATGTTTCGGAGTGAGGCAGGGATCCAGGTTCCACCACGCCAGCACGGCCACAGGGTTGGACACTTATCAAAGTGTTTGCCTTCAGGGCTCTCACGAGATCAGGCTTTTACTCATTGAGAGCTTCACATCTTTGGAGGGAGCATAGAGGCCACAGGAACAGCCTCATTTCAGCATCGACCCCAAGGAAAACCATGAACGTGGAAGGACTTCAGAATTTTAAGAAACAGCAAATGCAAAACTAGTCCTGATTTTCCCCACAGATACAGGAAAAAAAGATGTTCAAGCATAGTTTAATGTTTTATGCTAGTTTAAAAAAAATTTTTAAAAAATATCCACATGAACTTGTTCACTCATCACCCTAAATAAAAAAGGGCAAACCCTCCCCATTCCATGAAGCTATTCTTGGCCACTGTGAGCTAAAAAGCAGGGAGGGCAGTTTAAAGGGGGCAAATACAATTAATGTTCCCGCTTTTGCCATATTTCTGGGCCCCGGGGACAAATCAGGAAACTTTATGTCAGCAGGAATGTGAACAATAAAGGCAAAGTGGGTTGCATGTTAGAAAACCGTTTCACTCCCTTTTTATATTTTTTTTATTTTATTTTTTTGCCCAGCAGTATGATGTGTTAACAATTTTGTTGGTTTAACAGTTCACACTTCCAGCACATTTATCCATTGGCACATGGGGGTTTTATGCATTTAACAGTTTTCTTCATTAAAGTGGGTTCCACTGTGTCTTAAAAATTGTTTTCCTTAGACTGCGTGTTTGTTATTTTATATGGTGTGACTGAAAAGCAGGCCAAAATTTTGGCCTTGGAAAATGCACACTGCAGAGAGGAGCCCAGCACAGGCAGTGGGATTAGCCTCCCTCCAAGCCCAGCACATGCTCTTTTAAGAACTGCTGATTGCACTTTGAAGCTTTCTCCCCTAATTGCTGGGAGATTCTTAATTTGTCCTGAGCTTGGGAAAACGAATTGCAGATGTACGTGCGTTAAGTAAAACCCTCCCTGCGCAGGATTTTTGCACGCTCGTGCTGAGATGGCCTTCATCCCCTTCCGCAGCGCCCCTGAACCACCTGTTTTTTACAAAAACACTGCAAGCATTTTATTTATTTTTTAATTTTATTTTGAAGGGACAGCAGGGGCTGGGGGGTGGGAAGGGAGAGGGCAGCTGTTATTTCTGCAGAAGCAGGGCTGGTTCTTAGAGGCGTAAGAGACACCCAGGTGTTTTCACAGCGAGCCCTTTGCAGGGCCCTTTTGGAGCTGGGCTTGATTCCTGTTTGCCAAACTACACTTTCAAGAGGTGTCAGATATCGAGAACCTGTTGCAAACGCCAAGCCAAGCAACAGAGGGGAAAAAAAAACCAAAGGGAGGGAGGAGAGGAGAAGGGGGACGTGGGGAAAAAAGGAAAAGGGGAAAATGTTCCTCCTCGAAGAAAAAGGTAGTTGTTCCAACTTGGCTGTTTCTTTTTAAAATAATTAGTTAAGCAGTGTATAAAAACAGGTAAGCCTGTTCTGCGTTGCTCATAGCCTTGGCAGCCCCGTCCTTCCCTGCGCTGGAGGAATTTTTGTGAACCGCCGCTGCACAGGAGAAGGGAGGGGGATTGTATCACTGTGACCTAAGGCAACCCAGCTTGTAAGGTTAACCATAATTTTTTAAACTAACATGACCTCTGTTAACCCCTCCACTCCAATCTGAAAAAAAGAAAGGAAAAGAGAGAAACATGTTTACAAAACCACTAGAAGGAGAAAGTGGGGGTCAGGGAGAGAAGACAAGAGTCTTGTTCCTTCGCTCTCCCCTTCATCCCTCCATCCCTCCCTCACCTGCTCCTTCATCCCCGTGTCCCCACCAGCAACTGGTGTTTACTGGGTCCTGATGCAGCATGTCTAGGGACTTTGCTTTTTCTAATGAGTCACAGAATCATAAAATTAAGACATTCTGGGAAGCCAAAAAAATTTGGTTCCATGTGTGCATTTGGGGCTTTGGAGGAATGTTCATGTCTGGATGTCTGAGTCACATGTTCTCACAGTAAATGTGGTACACCCCCTTTTTAATGATGCCATTGGCTTGCTTTATTTACTTTATTTCCCTCTACTCATCCCTCTCTCCTTATTCTGCAGAAGAACGCAGGCCATTTCCTCCAGCTGGGATGCCAGGTAAACCCACCTCAGGCACCCTTTGCCCTTCCCTCTTTCTATAGCTGCCTTAAATCAAGTAACCAAAGCCAATGCCAGCCCGGCCCCTGGCCAGCTGGAGGTGGCATGGGGCCATGGTATATGGTGTAGTCAGCTTTTGTGTCAACACTTGGATGCGTTCATCTTAACCAGAATGTGCCAAGCTCAAAAGAATCTGAGTCTGCCCCAGAAAATACATATGCAATATACGGCCCACACAAAGACACTGGCGCAGGGAGGGGACTCAGTTATTTCTGGGTCTCTAAACTTTCCTTATGGCTCACTCCCACCTGCGTTCATTTCTAGTCACTCAGAGACAGCTGCGGCATGGGGGAAAAGGATGTAGGTACAATATGTCGAGACTTGACCTCATCTCCCACCAATGCACGAGCTGCAGATGCTGTCCAACTGCTGCTGAATGCCACCCTCTGTGCTCCACCAACTCACGCGGGAGACACAAACCTCTGATTTTACACGGGACTGCAGTTAGGCCATTCTTGAAATGTCTTTTCTTTGAAATGGTACCTTCCCTGCTTAAACAAGCATAAACAAACACTCCTGCTTAAATATTCGTAATCATTAAGCATGGAAAATCTACCAATTAAGTAAAGTTAATGTACAAATAAGGAGCAACAGGCCAGATTCCCAAGTGGTATGAGCTGGCAGAGGTTCAAGACTTCACTGAAAAAGTAGGCCTGAACCCCCATTCATCTAATATGCGGTCCAGCCCTCCATCCTAGAATGAGCTCATGTAAAATTAATTGTTCATATACATATAGATTTTTCATCCTGCTTGGGTGCAGTGAGCATGGGAAACACTGGATCTACCACAGACAGCTCACCAGCAGATGCGCTGAGCTCAGCTTTCCTCCAGCCCACTGTTTGGGCAGTATTTATACAGCACAGTGTAAAACGGCTGCTGTAGCGGTCTGTTCTGGGTGGCTGCCCTTCCTAAACGGTCCCTATAGTCTATGACAAGACACACATCCAACTTCCAAGGATGAAGCTGAGCATCTGTTTTCAGCACCTGCATCAGATGATGCTTTCTGGAAGTAACTAACTCTGTCTACACTAAGTAACAGGAAGACTTGCATCCTCATGAAGACACCTAAATAATTTAAACATGTTCCCCTTACCTAGTAACTAGTCAGTGAGACAAGAGGGAAGTACACATCTGGGAGCCTGCTTTTCAGCTAGGTGGAAATACCTTGTGAGTTGTGCCAGGAGTAGCAACCGTCTCAAAGAAAGGACTGGGGTTTAGGCGTGATCTTAATATCCTGAACTATGAGGACCCATGGGCTTCAGGGAAAGGAGGTGGATCGTAAAGGCCTTGTAAATATCATCGCTATGCTGCTTCTGTACATGCCAAGATGGTCCCACACTGGATGGCTGAGCGATCTGAAAGCAACTGTGGCTAGACATAGAGCTGCCAGCTGGGAGAGTGTTCTGGCCTTTGTCAAGTCTTGACCTGTGTCTTGGAAATTGTCCGGGTGAGTAACAGTTGACCTAAGCCCTACTGGGATTCTTCTAATAATTTAGCAGTATAACCAGACAAGCCCTAGTGAAAAGGGCCAGGCCTTACCACAGAAGTACCATATCAGGTCACAGCTAAAAATATCTCGGTAGGTCCCACTAGACCACCTTGTAAGACAGTTCCAAGGATGGAGGTCCAGTCTGTTTATCTGTATTTGCATGTCAGCAGCTCTTTTCGTTGACCATGTGCTTATGATTTAATTGTCTGATTTCTGGAAGAAAAGAAAACAGAACATTGGAGACTCATTTCCTAAACTAAGCAAGGAGGAAAAGAAACTGCTGATGAAGAAGAGCAAACTCATCTCATGCCCAGGACCCCAGTTCCTCTAAAAAGGCATTACTGGCACATGTGTATTTGTGCAAGTCTTTCTGTTCCCACCCTTCCTCCAACCTGCTTTTTCCTATGCTAAAGCTGTTTGGAAAATACTGTAATTCTGATTGTTCACAAATATTTAGTGTCTAAGAGTTTGAATGAACCTTGGCTGCTTTTACAAATTTGCTTTGGGTTATAGAAAAATAAACAAATTAGTAACTTTTTTCTACCTCGTTCCCTGGCTGACATCTAAGATTCACTGAGAATGCTAGTTTAAGCTGGTCTTCTGCAGTGGGGAGTTGACTTCAGCATCTTCATTGATCATGAGCCACAGGGCATCTCTGAGGCATCTATGTTGACAGAGAAAAAGAGTACTTCAGGCTATCTGTCATTAAAAAAAAAAAAAAAAAATAAAATCCAGCGCCTTACTTCTGATGGAGTTAATGGAAAGAACACACATCAGCATCTATCTGAATATGGCTCCCCCATCTCCTCAAAGAAAAAAGTCCTGGTAATGGAGCTTCACCCAGTTCTACACAGATTTGAACTGGTCTTCAGTGTTTGTTTTCTATTCCCAGACGCTATTCACGTTCTTACCCTATAGCCTGTGGGCTCCATGAAAACTCGTGAGTGAAGAAAGGAAAGTGATGTGCACCCAGCTAGGGGCTGGGAGAGCTAAGAACAGAACTCGGTGCCAGATTCCCAATTCTGGGCCACATCCTCTACCTCACTGTCTTCTGCCTTCTAACTTTCTCCTAAAATTTCTACTTAATTCACAGTCTTGTTTCTTGACGTTGTGTCTTGAGAAGGTTTTCTTGGCTAGAACAGAGAACAGTGCATATATGATTCATTTGGTCTTAAAACTACCACTGTAATGAAAAAATATTTTCTTATCCTGTCTGGCTTGGAACACCTTGAGATTACATCAGAGTCGTAAGGGAAATGAGGAAGAATCTGGGTCATCTTTCCTCATCTTCCCTTTTTCTACTTTTCTGGTGAGCTGGAGGCCTGATGATTTGGTGACATCCAATATTAACAAGAATATGCTGGGATTCTCATGCTTACTCCTCAGGCTCCTCCAAACTGATGAGCAAAGAGTACTGACATTTGTTCCAGGGCTTGATTAGGATTGGTACCGAATGTGCACGTTTTGTAATGTCTTTTATTCACTAAAAGAACACAAAATAAGATTTGGGTAACTTTAAAAATACCCCAAAACTAACTAGTCAAACTAGTTACGAGATTTTCTGAAGCTCCAGAAATTATTTTAAATTGGCCTCCTGTAATCCCTGCAAAAGCAGGCCACAGATACCAGTAACTGGGCATCTGAAATGATGGTCTACTTTTAGTCAGGTTTTTCTTTGCCCCACTTTCTTCCCTCTCTTCATCAGGAATATTGCAAAGACCTTCAAGTGCTTTAATGTCAGTGAAATATTTGGATACCAGTGTGATGGATATCATGGAAGGGACTACAGGAGTGTGAAGCATTCACTCTCTGACCCTGAAATAAATAGAAACTGATGTTATACATCAGAGGAAACCAGTCAGTAGCAGCAGCAGAAGCATACAGAATAATTTAGGGACAATTATATCCGTTACAGAGATTTGTTTTCCTCTGTGACACCAAGCATAGAGCCTTCTACTGACCCCATCAGGCTTCTTCACCCCAGTCACCCTCACCTTTTCTGATTACCATTCTTATCTCAAAGCCTGGAGCTCCATCCCGCTGTACTCCACACAACTTTTGTGTAAGTCCTGCAAGCCCTCCGTCCAGTTCCTTCATTATGTTGGCCTGCCAACGTCCTCACCATCAGATTAAGATGAATTACTGTGAGGCTGCTTCCTTCCCCTGTGTTCTGTACGATACTAGGATGGTGAGTATTTAAAGCATAGTAATTACAGTCTTTCAGCTCTTCAGCATGTCACTGAAATGGATTCCATATGGGAGGTACAACCGGTGAGAAAATCATGGTCTTCTATTGTAGCTCTGGGCTGGATTATGGTCAGTGCAGAGGCACTCTGGAAAAAGAAAAACCAAGAAGTGCCTCAGTCCTTATAAGCTTGAAGTGGATAGCTGAGCAGCCCCCAAATGAGATTTTTCAGAGACATTTGCCAATCTTGGATGGATTTTCACCAGAACTGCCAAAGCCATACCCTGACTTCAGGGCATCCCACTCCTCCCACAGACCAAGTCTACTAAAGGTTTGACAAAACAGCTGTTTAGATGGGTTTTTTTCAAGACAGCGTAACCATGTTTTTTTCCTCTGACATTAACCTAAGAATAATTTTGGCTAAAATTTTGCAAAATAGCTCTGCTTATGGACAGAAACCAGCGAATCTTTGTATACAACAGAGAGCAGGGTATTGTGTTAGAGCATGTCAATCAAAATAAACTTAATTGGTTGATATTTCCGTTTGAGTTTGGTGCAGTTCATACTTGATACTTAGTGATCGTGATTTTTAATTTTAAATGTGAAATCCATCCACAGATGCAAGAAAACTTGAAGTCAGGTGTCACATTGAGACTTGGAAGATGTCCAGTGGGAAACTGCAGAAGACTTTCTGGGTGATACTGGGTCTATCAGTCAATCCAGGTCTCTCTGTCCACCTGCATTAAGGAGAACATACCATTTTTCTCCTACTTCATATATGCCTTTTCTTTTGAAATTCTAATTTCTGAAGCAGAAACTGTCTCTGTCAGTGTGTTTCCCTGTGAATACAGAGTTTCCAATCCATCTGAGGTCCCAATATGCAGCTGTTAAAGAACTGGGAATAATAAAAATTCCCACTGAATTAAGTGGTGGCAGGAGGAAGCAGCCCCTATGAAAAACTAATAAAAATCAAGCTCTGATTCATAACTCTAATTTATGAAAAATGCAAAGGAAGGACATTGATCCCCCTGCACAGGAAAGGCAATTGGCAAAACCAAACAATTTCAGCTCACATTCAGCAGAAGCAAAGAAATAAATCTGCATACCCGCTAATGCAATTCCTCTGAATGAACTTGAGCCCAACAGTAGCATATAGGCAGAAACCTACATCCAAAAACAGAAACCTCTTGGAATCCGCAGCTCATCTGGACAGGATTAGAGAAACGCTCCCTGAACATTTAGTGAGTGACACGTCAGAAAAGAATTGAAGCAATTTGCAGCAGTCCTGGAACGTCCCAAACACAGTAGCTCTGAAAACAATGGGATAAGAAGGAATTCTTTGTCCACTGCAGCATAAAGCAACTATTTCAGGCAACAATATCAGTGACGTTAATGACTACAACACTATCTTTGGGTAGCTCTGAAGGCGCTTTCAAAAACTGTGGTTGGCCCGTGGGTACAATACTGAAATTGTACCCAAATGAAATTTTTTTCACTGATTTCACAGTTTCAGGGGAGATTAGTCAGATTTGCCTCCAACTTTTTTTTTGCTCACCCTGAAGCAGAACAATGCATAACATGTCAACAGCGAGGTTTGCTGTGGGGAAATTAGGGTTTTCTTTCAATGGGGTAGCTGGAGGGGAAAGGAGAGATAATTGTCAATACAGCTGAGGCGTTCAAGTCAAAAAGCTTCTGAAAAAGTCACTCAGATACATTGGGGCCAAGAGTTAAATACTGAGCTAGACCAAAGTAGGCAGTGCCTGTAAAGCCTCCTAGATTTTTGTCTTTTTTCCAAGGCATCATGTGAGCTCACCGCCCAGATCCTAGCTGACATGCATTGGGGGAAGTGCTTGGAGGAGCAGGGCTGCACAACCTGGTAGAGAAATGCTGTTCTGTCAGTGTTATTCTTTCAGAAATTCTTCTGTTTAAGTAGAGCATACGTGAAAAAGGGACTTTTCGTAAGATGTATGTATTATTTCAACAAGTTGCTATTCAGCAGCCATATATCAACAGGAAATGACGAACTTCAACCCCTCTGTCCTCCAGCCCATCTCCAGGAGAAAGGCAAGCATCACAATCTTGCTTTGGAAGAAAACAAAATATACAGAAGCCACATTATCAGCACTCAGGTCGTGTGGGAATGAACGGTACAAATGCTTAGAAAGGACAGATGAAAATATCTGGGATGTATTTGATCCTGAGTGGTAAAATAATGTTCCAGATCACATCAAGTGGCCAGGCTGGGGTCTTAAGCCTCCACCTCCACACTACTGGAGAGGTTACAACCACTTCATCCTGATCCCAATTATAATCTGTCCAGATTTATCTTGGTCTCCAGTATTTTTAGATTGCATGTTCTTACCAAGGAGTCTTTGAAACTGACGTTGAACAGAACAACTCCTGGCTTATGTCAAAGCAGGGAAGATCCATCCCCTGAGAGATCCTCTTGCTCTTTTAAGCTTGTTTTGCTTAGACTCTGGACAAGGAGCCAAATGCAGTGAAACCAAGAGTGTAGCATGATAAAGTGAATATCCAGAGTTTTCATAATGGGAATTAGGAACAACCAGAGGCTTTTTAAGGGGATAAAATTAATTAGTAAAAGGGGTGAGGGCTGCCACATTTCAGATACCAAAAAGAAAATTGATGTCCAAGGCAGCACCTTCTGTGAGCCTCCACCTCAAAACTGGGGCTTGTATCCAGGTACCTGCAATTGCAGTAACAACCTTCCAGATTTGGACCAACCAGGCTGCAAAATGTCATAACTGATGCCATAAGAATTTTCCTCAGACAAAACCAAGCCTTCCTTAACGAAAGAGACTCACTCAGACATACTGAGTCATTGTCTGTATTTCCCTACCTGACAATCTGCACATTGAGGTTTTTTTAACCATTTCAAGCAAATGTTACTGCTAATTAGAGGTTTTAGCTGCATTACATCCCTGTAATTTTTAAAAATAAAAATAGGCAGCTAAGTGGAGAAGGAAAGGCCTCTTAATTTTCCCAGAGAAGAAAGGACTGCATCGTGAGCTCAGTTTTTAATAGATACCTGAGACTCCATGTAGAGGATGGTAGATATGTGCCAGCTGTGCAAAGACTTCAGCCAGCACTCCTGACTTAGAAGAAAACAGAACACCTGCATCTCACACCACTCGTTTGTTGCAGTATGGATTCTCTGATGTCTAATGAAGTTCACATGCATCCTCAGTGCGATTGAGTTTAAAAGTCAATCAACACGAGGCACAAACCCTTTAGAAACCAGGCTTATCTAGTGCAAGTACTTGTGGAGTGACTAGTCTTAATTCAAACAATTCAACAAATAGGATGGTTATTGTTGCTAGGATTTCAGAAATTCCCAAAAAGATCAAATATACAGCAAATAGAAAGAACATCTTCAAAACAAGCAAGATGCTTTTCAGGATTATGTATTTCAATTAATGAACTCAACTATGGGTGTAAATGCTGCATCTGGTCTTATACCTATTGACCCAAATACCCTTAAAATATCCAAATATGACTATAAAGTCAAAATAATTCCACTGAATCACCATGAGACTTTTAACATACATGTAAGTCTCTGATGAGCCAGATAAAGCAGCTACGGCAAACACAAAAGAACATTACAACCACATTACAGCTCTGAGTAATCTCTTCCTCCCTAGCATGAATAAGAGGTCACCAGATATCCACACAAAAAGTGTAATGCATCATTTCTCCCATGCAAGAAAGGCAGCCACCTCCGGGCTTAATTATGCATAACAGTATTTGACAAACAGTTGAAATATTTTGAAGTATAGTGTTTCTCTGCAAAAACTTCAAAACAGGTGTTTTTATCTTATTTTTTGTAGTCAGCCTAGAACTCAGAGTGGGAAAAATATAACCTTCAGTGGAGACTGCAGGTTGGGTATAAATGACTGGTGTAATGGATTATTTGTTAGTGTTTTGCTCAGTGCCCAAAGATCTTCCATCATTAGTGGATGATCCCTCAGATGTACACTGTATGGGGAAGCTATTCATCTTCTCAAAAAACCCCGGCTCTGGTATTGATTTTTGGGGCCAGATTTAGTTTCCCAGTTACTACTAGTACATCCTTTACTATCCCAGTCCCAATAGATCTCCACCAGGCCCTACAATGCTTAGCTCACAATATGTGCTTTTTGCCCAAAACCCAGCACTCCGGAGATGGTCTCATCTTGGGACTTTCCATGTATCCTCTGCTCTAAGATGCACCTGAGCCACTGTTTGTTTTAAGATGACTCATGTCATGTTTTTACGGTTTCTGACAAAAATATTTTGTTTCCGGCGGGGGGTGAAGTCAGCCACCTACTATTATTAAACATCACGCTGTGTTATTCCCCTTTTTGGGTGATGACCTCAGTGGAGCCCTTACCAAGTACAGCTTTACACTCTCAGATCTTACATAGATGCTACTGGTTTGTCTCCCGTTCGTAATATCCCTGGTTACCAGCTGCACTTGAAAGTCTATGCTAATATGTTGGATTTACTTGTCCTCGCTCGCTGATTCCAGCCTTGTGGTTTATGGGTTGCCTTTGTGGTTTGCTAAAGGTCAGGCCCTGGATGGCTCTAAATTTTAAGTGGAATTCAAACACCACAGATGAGTATGTGTTCAAAGAAGTTGTCTTGGGTGGTATGGATTCGGATTTGGTTACTCGCGCTCAGGATTGATGTCTCTCCTCTTCTTTGGGGCAACGACCAGACACAGGTGCCCCTGCCTCTCAGCGCACTGTCCACCTACCACCTTTTTGTTGAGATCCCAGCTGTCTCTGAAATTTCAGGCTCATGCTAGACCCCAAGTTGCATTTCGAACTGCGCATCCCCCACCCCACCACTTCCCCAAGCCGATGCCAAGATGCTGCTCCCTGCCTTTGGCTTGACTCAATAACTGTAATTCTCACTCTCTTTTTGCTGGCTTGCAGGCAGAGACTGCATCAGCCATAATTCAAAATTGCGAACAGATGACTAGATTACTTACTTGAACTGTACTCAATCATTACATCACCCTTGTACTGAAAATCACAGCACTGGCTCCCCATATGATTTTGCATCCACTTTAGGGTTTGGCTCCAGAGCTACTGGACTTACTCACTTGCTCCAGCTTACCTAAAAGAGCTGCCTGTGCCTCGTAGACATCCTCAGACTCTGAGATCAGTCGGTACCGATTTATTGATCATTCCAACGGTCTGACTAAAAACTTCTGGTGTTGAAGCCTTGGCTCCTCCAAACATATTTTGTGGAAATCCCTGTAACCTTCATCCAAGGAGGGGGAGGGAAAGGAGGGGGAAATAAATCTGTTAAACTGTCCAAACACAAAGAGAAAACATTTTCTTTAAGCTGACAACAGCTTGGCTTCAGCAAAGGGAGAGCTCAGATTTTTTTTTTCTTTCTTTCTTTCACGAAACCCTTTAGGTGTAATCTTTGCATTCAGAAATTTTCCTGACTCAGGAATAGTCAGGCTGCTAGATAGGGTGCAAATAAGAGCAGCAAGCAGCCACAGGACCATAGCAGGCAAGCCAGCGTGCCCAGCCATGGAAGATAAGCCCACGGGATGTCCGGCATGGCTCCTGCCTCGCCACGGCAGCCGGCTCTGGGCTGGATGCTCAGACACTCTAGGCACCTCCAGCACAGCCAAGACTCAGCACTGGGTAGTTTTTGCAGCGATCAAAACTCTGTCAGGGGTGCTGACCTTTCCCCACAGCAGAGCCAGCACTGACTGACTTAATTTGTCCTCCTGTCTGTCAGCAGCTGTTTTGCTGCTAGTCACCCTGCGTTGGCTGCCATCCCCGCCTGCCCTTCTCACCCTCGTGACAATGTCTGGAAGCGAGGCCTGAGCTACATTGAGCAATACATTTCCTCTCCCTTGGTGCAAAGCAGCTGAGGACAAGCTCAAGGTCATGCAGACCATGAGTCAGGGCACCAGCAAGGGCTTTCCAGCACCATCGTCCATGCACCAGCCATCCCTGCTGCCATGAGGGAGCACTGCTGCCCACTCCATAGTGGGTGAAATTATCCTCTAAAATGCTGCGAGTTGGCAGCCTGGCTCTAGTTTCAAAAGAAGAAATATCCACATAATGAAAGCCAGCATTTATGATGAATTGGCCCTTTGCTAAGCAGGCTCACCACCTGGGTCAAGGTCTGTGTGTGCAGGCATGGAGAAAAAGACACTTTCTCTGCCCAAAAAGGCAGGTCAGTTCAGGGCAATGGGTCAGTGTCTCATACAGTCATCCCTTACTGTCAGAGCCACAAGAAATGAATCCTACAGCTTAAGGACCAGTTATTATTATTCAATATAATAAAATAAAATTACAGAGAACAGATTCCTTTGATGGGCAGGTCTGAAAGCATTCTCCAATGTTTTCTTTCCAGATTCCCACCCCAGAAGAGATGTCTTTCAGCTTTGTACCTGCAACCAAGACTTTTTCTTTAGAAAAGATTTTAAAAAGTCCTTCTGTGCACCATCACTTTCAGAAAGGACACTGACATACTGAAGAAGAAAGTCCTCACCGTGTAGCAGCTCAGGCCAAACCCAAAGATTTCCTCTTGTAGTTGGGTGGTTCTATCCTTCTCCCTAACATATTAGATGTAAAAGGAGGAACCAAACATACCTCCTGAGATGGAAATAGCTTCAAAGGGAAAAACCCACCATGGCCACTTCTCCCACACAAATTCCCACCTACCATCTTTCCTGATCCCTGTAAGCAACATATGGCTGACAGCCACAGGACATATACCCATACATCAGAGAGTTGAGGGAGGGGGAGAAACCTCTGGCAGCAGTTCACAGGCGAGGGATGGTAGTGGCTTCCCAGCCATCATCTCACCAACCCCTGGGCACAGGGCTTGGCTTGGTCCTCGGTGGGGTCAGCAGCAGCATCCTCAGCAGCCCACCCTTTACCTTGCTTCTTCCCAGGTGGGGTTTTGGGGCTTGCCACGAGCCCTCTGTCTCTGGACCTGCAGGTTGTCCACCTCATTATTAGCTCTTCCCTCTTTTAAACACTGACACATTTATTTTTGTGTTCTGCCGTGAAGCTTTTATAATCACAGTAGGGCTACAGTGAAGCCTCAGGAATGGCTTCATAAGCTCAAGATGTCACACAATAAATGCCAAATGCTATTATCAAACAAAACTCATAGACACATGCAGGATTGGCAGAGGTGCTTAACTTAGGGAGGGCCCCCAAACGCTCTCTAGCTGTGTTTAGCTACAAGGCTCCAACACTACTTCACACAACCCTGGCAAAAACTGTGATACTGTCTTGGCTCATCCAGGGAAGGGCAGGTTTCGAGTTAACTGCTTAGGGCTTGCTGTGAGCATTCATGTGATCCCCAGCCCATCCAGATGCAGCTCTGTTCACTCCTAATCTACAGATGGCCAGAGCAATCCACTCCCTGTCATGTGTAATGAAGGGCAGGAAGGAGAGAGGATTTCTGACTTGTTTAAATATTATCCAAAACAAAAAAAAAACAAACAAAAAAAAAGCTCAAAAGCCAGGGATGTATTTAAATAAATTAAAGATGCCAGCAAAATCCCATATTTGTTACAGTTCATTCCATTTCATCCTCAGAGCCATCCCTCTGCAAAACATGGCAGCTCCAGTAGTTTGGTGTCCAGATGTTCCCTGTCAAATTCTCTGCACTGCATCATGCTTTTTTCCCTGATGTGACTCCTTAAAAACAGTGAACTTGGATTCCAGGACAACCTGAGTACACTTTTCCATAACGAGGGGCGAATGAAAAAACAGGGTTGTTGACTTGGCCAGTGAAACACGGGCTTTTTTGTTCTTCTCTTCATCACGCTCTCTCCCTCTCTTTTAATTCTCCAGCTGGCTGGCAATCCAGCATCATCAACATCTTTTTGCATTTTATTCCTTAAGCTATTCATATTATACACATTCCTGTTTTTAAAATACAGATTTTAGGAGTGATTTGATGTGGCTTGGAATAGTGACATGCTTACACATTTATAAAAAATTCATTAACTTTGGGGGAGGAAAAGAAAAGATTGCTTCTTTTATTTTCTTTCCTTCCCTTCCCTTTTCTTCATTTCCAGCATAAGAAATTATTTGCCGGTCATTTAGGAACCACAATGTCAAAATGTGGTTGCCCCATAGGGAGGAAAAAAGACAGTTCATCCTTGCAGTTTTCAAGTCAGTTGTTAAGAAGTAGCTTTGGCAAAGGCCAAAGCCAAATTGATCTTTGAGCTGCAATGTTTAAAAGCTATGTTAGCAGTTCTGCTCATTGTTTGTGAGAACACCTCTTCCCACAGTCCTTAAATCTGCCAAATCATAACCCAAAGATGATGCTGTACAGTGCCTTTGTTCCAACCTTGCGAAATCCCAGTCTCCGAGTTACAACTGCCAATTCCTCCTGTCTCTAGGCTCAGTCATTCTCTGACCTCCTGTGAGCTCAGCAAAAAAAAAGCCAATTTGGATCCCTTCTCAGGAACACTGGAATATCTAATTCATCAAAGCTCTAAGGTGGTAACTTGGTGTCCAGTCCACAGAGGGATTTAAACGGCTGAACTCTCACTGAACTCAGTTGGAGATCAGGCACCTAAAGGGGAAATTTGTGATGTAGAAGAGAATTGCAGCGTCCTATGCTCTATAGGTAAAGGTTCTGCACAACTTCCTTTCAAAACGTCATACTGCATCCCTTTATCACCTCTCTCTTCATGCTAAATATTGGCTTATACGCAAATATGACAAGGCAGCATTTATGCCCTTTTTTTTTAGGTTCAGGGACACTTTACGAATCAGCCACTATTTAACTTGGGAGAAAAAAAATCAGTTCTGCTTAGAAGCCAAAAATATTAGTTCTGTTCAAATTCTAATGTAGTTAGATCTCTAGCAAAGATATCCCTCAAATCTGGGCCCATTTTCAGTAGCAGCGGTGAAAATCCCATTCCAAGTTGCTGGTTTCTCTGTAAAAGCTTTTAGCAGCTTATCTTATTACCACTATATTAAGCTCTATTCTCTCACCACTATATACGAAGTAAGTATAAATTACTCCTTTCCTGCAGCAGAGGAAATTTCTCTGATCTTGGAAGCAATGAGTGATGGAATCTTCTGCTGGTTTCTTGATATGATTTTTTTCTTTTTTTCCCCAAGCTAATTCCATCTTTAGATGAAAAGTGTTAAATTCCAGATTTTGTCCTCTAGAAATATTTGAATCTGACAAATATTTTTAATTCAGAGTGTTTTATTCATTATGACATAATGGAAAATCCCATGAGAGATTCGTATTTCTATCCAGTTATATTGAAAGGACAACCCATAAGACCAAAAAGAAATTTTGTCTCACTTCTCCTGATATTTAATCTCTTTTATTGGATCCCCTCTGTTCTCAAATTGTCATGACACTGGATTTAAAGAGCAGTGAAGTAGAAATTCAACCTCACTTCATTCTGATACCATCCTGCCTACAAGTCAGATGTACAAGCTTATGAGGAAGGGAGTTAAATCTGACTGCTTTGTCTCTGTGAGATGAATTTCATACCAACATCAACTCAGGAGGCCAGGCAGACCATCATATTAATAAAACACTTAAGCACATGCTCTAATTGAGACCTCAGGATCTCTAGACCACCCTGGTCTTCAACAAGACTTTAACATGTTTCAGTTCTTTAGAAAATAATATAGCATTGATAAAATGTTCCTTTTTCTCCTGTCTATGCAGCAATCAAAATCAAAGACTGAAATATTACGTTGTCCTGCAAGAGCTGAAACTTTCCAGATATAGGCCTGAATCAATGATTTATGTAAAGATCTGATCTACAACAGTTTGTCTTTAAAATGACAGGCACATTGCATGAAATACAACTTGCATTCCAGCTGCAAAGAAGAATACAAAACCAGTCCTAAAGTCTTATTTTCATTTGCACACAAGACAGGGTTTTCAGCAACCAGTTAGCACTAAAGTATAACATTTCATATCCAGTATGTGAAATGATTTCAAGCTAACCTGAAGTACCAGAATCTGTCATTCACTCACTTTGAGCCCCTCAATCTAGTGGGGAGAGTCCACTGACTTGCTTCCAGCTGGGATCTGTGGCTGTCTCACGCCTGTCTTAGTTCACAAGATGACACTCTAACACCATAAGATTTTAATCTTTGCACTACCAAAAATGTGGGGCTGTCGATCTTTGTTTCAGCCTAAAACTGCCTTTGAGATTTTTATTTTTCAGTCCACCCAAAGATGACTTTGAAGATCACATGAAAGGGAAACAGAAAGGACCAACTTTGATCAGGATAATACAATGAAGCTATTCAGGACTGTGGACAGGGTGAATGACTCACATGCCCTGTAGTAGTGGTAACTAATAAAACCAATTAATAATAATAATAAAGTCAAAGAGTCAGAGAGCCAGTCAGTGGTTCAGTGACCTCACATAGAAGCAATCATCTACTGGGTTGATATTTTGGGCTGACTGGAGTATAAAGGCTGAAAGAAGATTATCACCAGATTCTTATAATTGTTTTATGAACCCCCTGATGAATGCAAACAGGGACTAAATAAGAGTCTTTCTTACATAAGTTGACAATTAAAGCCTTGGCAGGCCATACAGTAGTCTCTAGTCTTTCAGCAATGAAGTTTAATGCTCAAAGCAGGTCTTTTTTTTTTTTTTTTTCTTCACTATTTTGTCATGCTTTCTCCAGCTGGTAAACATGAGTCAGGAATAAAGTCTGGGGGAGGGGAGAACAGGCTGCTAAGAAACCAGTTGACTCTACAACAGGACCTCTCCGCGCACATAAATGTCAAGGGAAGCTCAGTTCATGTTAGTTGTTACCTCTGACTTTGCAGTGCAGCTGGTGCTGGAATGGGATGCGGTGACCATCAGGTCAGCTCTCACAGCAATGAAGTAACACCCACAACAGTAACTTTTTCCATCTGATAATCTCAGAAGTTTTCAGCTACTGGAGCCTGGACTGTACTGTGGACCACCCCACACCAAACCCACCATGAACTCCTGACTTGCTTTTTCTTCCTGTAACTTCTTCCAACACCACAGGAGAAATGAGCACTCAGGTAGCACCTGAAATAGGAGACAGTGATGTCTTTGTGATATAGTCATACCACTTTAATGTCACCTGTCTGCCAGACAACTTAACACATCTTCCTGGGTTCCCGAGGAACAGTCAGGCCCTTCTGAAGGTTTCAGAGAAGGAGTTTGGCTTAGGGATGGTACCTCGGCCCCTGGAGGAGTGTTTTATCTTCATTAACTGTAGAAGCAGTATGGAAAGACTCGTTGACTGACTTGGGAGACTAAAGTGGGATAGGGTAAGCACCCTGCTTGATTAAGTGTGCTGAGATCCCTTTTCAACGTTATCTGCAGGAAGGAAGGAGTGCTCAGAGGCAGGAGTGGGAGAAGGAAATGAAAAAATGTCTGAACAGGACAGCTGATGGAGGAGGGCTGTGGAAAGCTATGACAAGTAAAGAGATGGGAGACGTATAGATAACCAGAGCTATGAGAGAGCAGATGGTGAGGTTGTTTGTTTTCTTGAAGCAGGGGGAAAGTTCAGGAAGATATCAGACTTTTGTTTTTAGCTGCTTTGGACTCCTGAATGGTGGATGATACATTCTAGAGGAAATTTCAAGTAAGAGCAGAACCATTGAGACAGCTTGCGCTTGCTTGTCTCTCCTAGATGAAGAGGAGATCTGAGCTCTGCATCTTCTCCTGATCTGGTAAAGCTCATGTTTGTACCACTGTGTTAGCATCAGCACCAATGTAGAGAATGGCCAAGAGGACACCTCGCTATTGTGTTGGCATCTCAAGACAAAGTCCACTGGTGGACAGGAAGCATGAGAGACCAGGAATAACTACAGTCTCCTGGGATAAAAAGAGGGAGAAAATCCCAGCCACACTGGCAGGTGAGGACTGCAGCAGGGCAGGTTTGACCTTTTGAGAGGGAGAGAAGACAGTCTAGGAGAGGACCGGGTCCTGCTCCTCACGCAGGTGGCAGATTTATAAAAACATGCGGTCAAGGAAGAGGAGAGTTTTAAATTCTTGTCACTCAGACAGCTCTGCCTCCAAAGGGACAGGTGGTTTTTGTGTCTGCTAATTGGGTGGAGTTGCTCTGCTTTTATTAGGTTGAAAATGAGGTGGATTAAGAGGCTTTTACTCCAGCGTGCCTGTGGCGCTCTTTGTCCTGCTCAGCAGGGGATGCGACTGGCTTGCAGGGAATTGGCAGGGAATGAGCATCTTTCTTGCCATTAGTTTTGTAAGCAGAACTGCAACTGATACAAACTCCCCAAGGGTGAGGCAACCTGGGGCAGAGTTAGAAGAGGAAGGCGAACACAGAGACCTGCGAGGGAACTTTCCTGTTGCTCATTAATTACAGGAGTTGAAGGTCCCAAGTTTTTCCTTTTTCACTGAATGCTGCATTACCAAAGCAGACTGAAAAACCATTGCAGGGACTTAGCCTGAAGCAAGTGTTGGGGCAGGAGTGAGGGAAAGTGGCACGGTACAAAACTAACAAGCTTATGCACCCACCATTTCATCATGTAACATTCAAGCATTAACCATGTACTAAAAATGCTGGTCACTTACAGCCTTTCCCCAGCTATGATCACTCCAAGAAGCATTCAGTTTGGCTGAGCCGAACAAAAACCTTCATTCATTACAACCCGGTAGGATGCAAACAACTTCACAACTTGATAATCCCTTTCAGCCCTTATTAAATCAGCAACGCACTGCAGGTGGGAAGTCAGCCTGGAAAGGAGAGACGGCCCTTTACATACTTTGCAATAAAGCATGATTTTAGTCACCAAAAAAGATTTCCAGGGCTTTCCCTGCCTGCTTCTCCTCCCAGGAGGCAGATTCCCAGTGTCCCGCAGCAGATTACAAGAGCATCATGTTTGCATTATGTGGTGGTGATGATGTGTTTGTTCTTGGCACTGAGGGGCTCTGACTCTGCACAGCTCTAGCAATGACAGTGGAAATCTTTCAAGTCTTGAGCTGGATTTGCAGCTTCCCCCACCCCACTGCAATTCAGGCTCACAGTGCAGAATACAAGACTCTTTTGTAGGGAAAAAAAAAAAAAAAGGAAAGAAAAGAAAAAAAAAAAGAAAGAAACCCGCTGAGATTTGTTTTCCATCAAAAAAGAATGGATTTACAGCCCTCAGGACATGGCCCTGCTTTTCAAACACAGGCCCCAAGCAGTGGTCGGATGCTCGTATCTGAAGTTAGGAATGTATAGGCTGACTTTATGTCCACATTTGTGGATTTGATGTTCCATTAATGAGCCTAACATATAGGAAGATAGGAAGTGAACAGCCCGTGGCTGGTTTTATTGACAGTGCAACTTTTCTCCAGTGTGGTGCAGCCCCTGGAGCCACCTACACAACATTGCCAGCCCTGTCAGATGTGGCCATATGTTCTACTGTTTAATCAAAATATGGCAATTATTTTGAATTGACGATATCATCATTTTAACATAAGCTTACTTTTTGATTTTCCCCACAAAGGTTTTATGTTGATTCTACTCATCACCTTCTAGCCTCTTCTTCCTTCCCAATTAAAAACTTGAAGAAAAATAAGCATAGTATTTTAAAAACTGAAGTTTTAAAGGGAAATATTTCATTTAAAAAGAGCTCAAAAGAGGTTGTTGGGGTTTTTTTTGATCTAAAGCCAGCATTTTTAGTGAGAATGTTTCCAGGGTTGATTTTCACTTTTTTTTTCCTAAAATAAACAAAATTTCAGATCAAATTAAAAATTTCCATTCTGCTTCAAAAGCCAACCCTTTTCTATTGGAAAAATACTTGGATGCATTAAAAGAAAAAGCCTTTTGAAAAACACCTGCCTTCTATTTAGATGAAAACTACCCAGCTGAAAATCTCAAACCCCCAAAGCGTAAGATACTAAACCTATATGCAGTTTGCATTCACACTGGCAAGCAGCAGTATCTTTTTCTTCCAAAATGCCTTCAGCTTTCTGTCTGTTTGCGTACTTTCCTGCATATGGATTTAAGTTTCAGGGTTCCTAATTTATATATATATACATACATACGTACATGTGTCTATGTATATATAAAAGCCACTGTGGCTGCATATCCTCAGACTGTACGTAACTGTCTCCTCTCTTGTTCCTGGCCTTGATGCTTAGGTCTTATTTGTATGGGGACATTGAGAAAAGTAGCTGGAACGAATTTGCCATAAAGTGTCTTGGGGCCTACAAACAACTACGTATGTTTAAACTTGACTTATTTGTCATCCTAGGTCCAAAGAGGTAGCTCTGTCTGGAACAGAAGCAACTCTGTTCCTGAGTTGAAAAGGCACATTTGCACACCTTGTCGTTAATGTACCCTGTTTAGTAAAGTTTATGTTTCGTGAGGTAAATCAGGAAACAATGACATTTCAAAGTCTACAGAGATTCGAAGAAGTGCTCACATGCTCCAAAGCTCTATTTCTCCCTCCCCGCAGCTTTATCAACTGAAATTGGCCAACAGAAGATATTACTCTTTCCTGAAAACTTTGCAGTCACTGAGATTTTAAGGGCATTATGAAAGGATTTGGCTTTAAAGCAATCACTTTAGCTTTCTATTACCATTGTATCCTGCTTTCTCCCAACCTTCAGATGTCATAAAAGAGAAGATAAAGCAAAGCCACCACTCTCTTTTCACAGCGACAGTGCGAGGTAAAACAACCCTTACGGGACTCCCACATGAGTGACCTTTTCTCTCCTTTTTCACACCAACAGAGACAGGACACAGGTGTCTGTATTCCCAGTTTGCCTTTGGCCTTTCAAACAGAGCATTTTTTAAATCATCCTTTCATTTGTGACCACAATTCAGATGTAGACAAGGTCAGTGAGGAGAGGGGAAGAAAGCAAGTTGGAGGCTCATGTAGGTGTTGGCAAGAGTAGCTCACCCTATATGTGATGAGAGAGGGAAAACTAAGATAGATTATACCAAGAATACGGGATGGGAAATGAAAATTGTGTAAGAATAGCTAAAAGCCTACCAGCAATTAGAATAATCATGGGCAACTGTAGTTGCAGACTGAATGTCTTGCTGTAGCGTGAAGACCTCTCAGAGGATTTCTGCCTCTGAGAACTAAGGGCCATGCTATTGCAGCCACCACCACGGCCCTGCTCAGGGACAGCTGCAACACCACCTGAAATGAGGCGCAGCTTCATGGAAGCTGTAGCACCTGCTGATAGATTCTTACTTTCTTGGATCAGACCTTCCACATTTGTTCTTCAGCCTAGAGGAAATAACTGTGGGGGACTGTTGTGCCATTCACTTGTAGTTTCTCTCTATCTCTATCTCTGACCTTCAAGATAAGCAAAAGGGAAGAACTTGCCACTACTGCAACATTGCCCACTGTTGGTGCTGAGTCGTAGAGAAATTATTCTGCTCAGGGTTGTTAGGCAGGAGCCTTTTCTTGTGCTTTGCTCTCACACAAAAGCAGCGTGCATAAAATGAAGACTTATTGTCCCTGTCTGGTCTGAGCTGCAATGGTCAAGCTGTTTCTCAAGCCCCTTGGATGGTTGTCAAGCTGTGACCAACGGTCTTGGGCTGGCATGGGAGCTGCTGCATAATCCAGATAACTGGCTGGGGAAAAGGCAAACAGCATGGGTGTTCCTCCAGTACGCAACGGTGGGATCAAATTCATCAGTGAGTCCTTTTTCAAGCCACAAATTACTCTCAGATGTCCAACATCATAGAATCATAGAATAGTTTGAGTTGGAAGGGACCTTTAAAGGTCATCTAGTCCACCCCCCACTACAACGAACAGGGGCATCTTCAACGAAATCAGGTTGCTCAGAGCCCCATCCAACCTGTCCTTGAATGTTTCCAGGTCCTATGGTATTGGTTCTTCATTGTGACATTTTAGCACTTACACCACTCGGAGCATCATGGTGTGAGATGATCCCCCAACAAGCATTAGTTTTACTCCAGCTGCTGCAGGGGAAGATTCCATGAGTAGTTCAGACCAGATGGCCATGTTTCACTTGGTTATAACTGGGTGAAGCAAGAGTCACTTCCAGGAATGGTGGTAATTTGCCTGGCATAGAAACAGAGCTATGCTGACTTCTTGAAGATGCTGCTCATGGGGTTTTTAGGCTGCCTAGGAGCTGATTATAAAATTAATGAATTTTCTTTTGGTTATCAGGTGAGGGTTTTTGTGATTTTTTTTTTGTATTGTCTCCTTCTTGGCATCTCCTCTGTTCTCAGCCAGTATCGGGTTCGTGCATCTGTTGCTTCAGAAAGCTGTCTGGATGGATGCTGAAACAAAGCTTTAGTCCCTTCTGTTTGTTCTCAGTTGGAAGAGAAGCTACATTAATATTGACAAGGTTTTGTAAAAAACACACTCTTAGAGATTTGGGGTAGGGTTTTTCTCAGGTGTTTCATGCCTTTACTGCCATTCTGAGGCTTCCCCAGGGAGCTTAGGACATTTTGCCCAGGGAGGTTTGAACTTCTTTTGCTGATGCTGGAAGCCTCTCAGATGCTACTGCCCCTAGGCTCTTTGCTTAAAGCCCTGAGCCAAGTTACTAGTAAAATGAAAGGCGTGGCCTGTACTTCTGTTGAATTTTAGATGAAGATGGGCTGATTTTGTATCTATATAAAAATTTTGCTCTGCTCCCCTGAAATAAATATTTAATTTTATCGCATTGGAGGGGTACATCTATAAGTACATGCTGCAGAAAAGAAAAACAATGAAATTCAGCCCTTCCTCTAATAACCTGGAGGAGGATTTCTCCTATGCATAACCAGCTGAGCAAGTCTGTCTACAAAAATTATGGTAGGGTTATGTTCAGTGTTTGCAGCACTGCTGCATGGATTCTGAGCTGGGCAGAGCAGCAGAGACCCATCTCAAAATGTGTTGAGCAAGGCAAATACACATTAGATGAGGACCTGCCCTGCTTTACTCTCTTCCCCCATACAGATTTCATTGGTATGACCAAAAATACACTAATTGGAAAAGGCATTTGCAGTGGGAAGCAGAATGGAAAAATTCAAATTGGGGCCAACCAAAGGAAGAAAAAAAACACCTGCCAATAAAATTGACACACAATGGGAATAATTGCAACTTTGGGGAGAAAAATACATTCTCACTCTGTTCTCCACAGCATGGTATCTTCTCTTAGAGCAGAACAAGTGAATTTATTGAGGTCATTCATCCCCTGGTTATTTGGCTACTGTAATATATTTCACAAGTGAGAGGGAAACAGCCTGAAGAGACAGCATGTGAGAATCCAGAGCACTGGGGGGAGGTTTATCCAAATTTATAGCCGCCAGTAAGGATGTGGCTTTATAATTCACAGTCATGCTCTCTCACTTTACCATCAAGAAATCTGTCCTGCTAATGACCTGTGCTAAACATCCCAGTGCAAATTCAAATCTTGGTGATGCTGGTGTAAAATCCTCTGAGGCTGATGGACTCAGTCTGGATTAAAACCATGACCTTCTCTATACTCAAAAGCTATTCTGGGTGTGCTTGAGCTTTCACAGGCTGTAATGCTTTCTTAGAAATACTTAGAACATGAATGGGTATGGAGTGACCTAATTTGGACACGGACTACCTCACGTTTGGATGAGTCGCTCCATGTGGAGAAGAGGCATGGTAGCAATTTGGATGATCTGTCCTGATTATGACTCTTCCCCCAGGGCTGCCCCACACTGCACTGCCCACATCAAAGTCTGTCTCTTTCAGCTGTCTTTGCCTTCTGCTTCTCTTTAGGTCCTGAGATGGCATTTCTCCACTTAAAACCTGGTATAAATTAATCTTGCTTTCCTATTTCTAGATCTCAATGCAAAATGGCCTGACATTCAACTTCAATGTGTGACAGAGGACCTTCTGCTGAAACTCTGCTTTCTCTTAATTCCTGGGAGAAGAACCTGTCTAACTGCCACACCAGACATTAAGATGGCAAGATATTCTTGAGATTGAGAGGTACAATCACATCTAAGACCCAGGCCAAGGCTAACAAATGAAATGAGCTGGGATATCTATAAAAATGTCAGAGACAATAAGAAAACTGATGGCAGAGATAGTAATTTTTGCAGTATTTAATGTAGGTTGCAAGAGTTCCATAGTGTCAAAATACAAAATTTTCTTTGCCCCAGGCTGACAATATTAAAGTTGGAGTCAAAATTAGAAAAAAATAAAAAGAAGATGGAAGAAAGCCCTACAGAGCATGCAGTCTTTGGGATTTAGAAGACACTTAGAGTAGAAAATGAAAATGGAAGCCAATCAAGTGAAAATAAGTTGGATTTTGCAATAAACCACTCAGAAGTTTTCCTGTTAAAATTATTACCAAAAAAATATCACCTTAACAACACCTTCCCATTAAACCCACCTTTTTTTCAGTTGAAAAGGTCTACCTCTGGTATCAATTACACAAGAAGCCAGACAAAATTAGCTGGTGGTGTTTTTTGGTCTTAAAATATCTATTTATTAAAGCTTTGATTTCCAGCCTGCACATCCCTTATGTGGCGACCTCTGATAAGATTATAACTATTTTAAATTATTATGGTAATGAGGGCAGCAAGAAAGGGTTTTCCCATCTCTCCCACTATATTTCAAGTGCTGCCAGCATCAGCTCTCTCTCATATCTGCCTCCAGCTTTGCTGTCTGCTGTGTTTCTTTGGTAGGGGAAGAGAGTTTAAAGCAGCAAGTCATAAATCGCCAGACACCCTCATCTTAACAGGATGATCCCCTGTTAGAAGAGGATTTCCCCTCGCCTTGTGAGTGGGAGTAATTGTTCTGCGACTCCTGGATTCTCTTTGAAGCACATGGGAGAGGAGCATCCCCTTTTGAAGCCCAGCTGTGCTACAGGACCAGCGGCAGTGGAGGAAGATGGTCAGTGGAGATGCCAGCCTGTGCTGGGGAAGCTGCGTGGGATAGCCCTGGCTGTCTGGCCTGTTGGTCTGGTCTCTTTGGCCATCACCACTCCAAAAGAAAAAAGCAAAAAGATGGCCTGCAGTCCTTCGGGCAAGGAGATTTAATGGGAGAAAGAAAATGTGAACGCAAGGTAAACATCTAGTCATGAAACAAATGCCTTAGTTTCCCCAAAATTTCTAGGGCAACAGCATGGCGTAATGAGCCTCCCATTGAACCAAAAACCACATGGCTTCATCCTGTTCCTTTCTCTTCTCTGTGGGAGCTGCATAACTATTATGTTTTTCTGTATTTCTGCCCTGTATTGCTATCCTGAGCCCGTCTGCTCAGACCCCTCCTCAGACCAGCTCTTGCCTCTCTTTAGAAATGTGTGATGCAACCGCCAGCTCCATCAGGGCCTCTAGGTGCTGTCACACTACCAATACATATATACAAATTCCCTCTTCTTTTTTTTTTTTTTTCTCTTTTTTTTCTTTCAGTTAGTCTGGAGGCCTGAGGTTTAATTCATTAATAAAAGAAACTTGGATCACAGCAACAGCAGGGCAGCAAGCCCCATCCCTGTGGCAGGAAGCAACGCACACTTTTCCTTTCAAAAACAAACAAGCAAAACTGAGGAGAAAGTTCTCCTCGGCAGCATCCCCGGACAGGGGTGGAACATTTGAGCAAAGTCTGTGGGGACTGCTGTCTCCAGGCTTGAGGGGTGGAAATGCTCTGAGGACTTTCTGCTCTATTTTTCCCTGTTCTGGCCAACTTCCTATGTATAGGATAAAAATAAGCCCTGAGTCCTCCTCCTTCTGTCCACTTCATTAGAGACATCCCTCTGTGCAATAGCAAAACAGGCCCAGAGGAAACGACACAGACCGAAACACAAGAACGATAATTTTCCTAAAACAAATAAGCAGGCAGAGGAACTCATCTAAGGAAACAAGTGAGTGAAGGCAAAGCCACAGATGAGCAAATGATGGAGCCAAAAGCTATGCTTAGGCCATGCAAGCCTGCCTCCGGCACGTCTCCTGAGCCATCCCACCAGGGAAAGGCTGAGTGGTCATCTCACGTGGACCTCCCTGCAAGGGGCTGACACCCCTGAACCCTCACCCCATGAGCATGCAGGCCAGGAGCAATCCTCACCCCACTTCTGGGCAGTGCGGCAATGGGAAGAGTCCCCTTCTTCTCAGTGGGGACCTGGACTGACTCTTAAGCAGCCCTAGCTGTGCCTTTCACAGTACTTCAGAGGCACTGAACAAAGCCACAAAGCAGAGCAGCACAGGTTAACAGGATGGCTAGCAGAAGCACTCCAGCTCCAGAAGAAAATGCCTGGGCTCTGTTCACTCTATTATTTGCCATTTGGAAGCACTGAGACTGCCGCTCTTCCAAAATAACCTCAGCCCGAGTGTTTATTTATCTAGAAATTCATCGTGGCTATTTGCTGTCTGTTGTAGTTCTGTTTGAAAAGCTTCAATCATCAAATCAAGGAAAGGGAAAACAAAAGCAGATCTCTCAGTTGGCTGGTCCCATGCTGCAAAAAGGAAGCAAAGAAAACAAACCAGAGACTGAATGTTTCTTGCTGTAAATGATCAGTGAATGTCTCTGAACACTAACTCAATCCAAGGAAGCCAAGATCAGTTTGTGAATGACTTGTTAAGTTAAAAAGAACCATATTCATAATAAATAGTCTCTGAAACCATTCTTTCATGCATGCTCCATTTTCACAAAGTCATTTTTATAGGTAAACAGCTGAGCCCTCACTACCCAGGAAGTCAATGGCAGAGATAAGAAGGAGATCGGAGGCTATGTCTGTTTTAGAAAATTAAACATGGCCAGGGCCATTCTCTAGCCTGGAGGCCAACTGGCACAGAAATGCCTGCATCTATTCATTAAACTCTCAGGCTTTCCAGAACAGAGCAGCTATATCCAAGCTGCCAACTGGGAATGGTCCCTGGCCATGCCGGTTGCCGAACTGTGCCTGGAAATGGTTTGGAGGGATGCTAGTGAATCGAGGCCAAAAGCGTGCAAGGAACTGGCCTGAGGATCAAAACCAAATTAAAGCACCTGGGAATGCTCCTTTGGAATGTGCAATTCTGTAGTGTAGACATTGCCTAAGAGTTTGATGTTTTGCCCTAAAGCAGTGTCACTGAACCCATGTCATTTAGCCAGAAAGCTTTGTTCCTTCATTCCTATCTTGACTCCATATATCCACTTCGGGGAGGTGTGGAGAAACTGGTTAAAGCTTGACACACCTGAAGGCTTCGGGGCCTCTTTCACATCTGCATTTTCCTTTACCAGTTTCCCCACTACTGAAAAGGGACACTTGGGACACAGGTGTTTGCAGATAGGGGTTCGAACCTCACCTGCACTAGAAAGCAAAATTTATAATGCTTGAAAACCACAAATATTTAGGCACCCCTTCTGGGAACCTAAGTCTGATGTCTCATCCCTGTTAGCCGGCATGTCAACAGGCAACAACACTCATACTTCACATTAATGGTCTTCTGAAGAAACGTCTCAGTGGCACAACCACCTATTAACAGGAGAAAGAATGGGAGGGGAATCAAAATGCTTGACATCTACACAAGCATTTCCCACAGTGATCATTAAATTAAACCATTGAAAAGCCCCTCTGGGGCTGGCCAGGGCCTCGGCATGCTCTGTGAGATCCCTTGTTTCCTCTGCCTTAATGACTTAAGCAAGTCAAGAAGGGCTGGACAGAAAGGTGTGAATAAGAAGCCTACTAATTCCCCACAGTAATCACCTGCAAAAGTGTTTAGGAACAACATCTATCAGGCACTAAAAAGCAAGAAAAGGAGCCTGCAAGAGTAAAATATCTACAGCTCTTCAGTAAGTGACAAGGGGATAGCTGAGCCAGGGAAGTGTCACCTTGATATGAATCTACTCCGGGCACTGAGCACACAGCGGTCATCAGGTTGCTGGCTTGTGGTCCCAGGGTTCCTCCTGCTCATATGGCATGCACCTGCACCTTGCTGGAAACTCATTTCAGTGCACAGGAGAGAGTCCTGGCTTCAAAGCAAGCCTTGCAATTTTTGGTTCCTGTGTGTGAGAAGTATTAATAAATGCTGTATTAATGGATCACCCGCTTACACCCTTCCCATCTTAAACAAAGAAGATATTGGCTCAACCCCCGTTTCCCAGGATCTTCAGGCTTCGTGGGTGCTTGCAGTGTGAGGCAAGGGCAAGACAGCAACAGCAGAAACGGGCTTTGTAACCCAAATAAACAGAAACTCAGACCTTGGAGCGAGAAGAGTTTGGAGACCAGTTCATAACTGAATTACAGAACATGGATGGATAATTGCTCTCTAAACTGGCTGAATCCAAGCTCAAAATCAAATATCCACCCTTGCAGTTTATGGAAGGTGGGAATCAGAGCCAAGATTTGTTACTCTTCTGGCTTGGGTTAACATACCTTCTAAACCATTTCAGTGGGGTGGGAAACCTTCCTCCCTTCCCATTTTGATAAACAGGCCTCTGTTCTCATCACCCCCCACATGATACCTCCAGAGGACGGGAGACAAGCAGTATCCCAAAAACTGGATCCAGTCATGTCTCCATGGATGATGGTCTCTTCTTTCTGCCATCTTCTGAAAAGCTAGTGATCATCTTATTGAAGATCCTTTTTTAAGAGGTCTTGTATGAATATATTGAATAAGAATGGCTCTGGACACTTTAACTTCATTTCACCACCCAGCTCTTATACACAGTGTTGAACTCCTGTTGGTGTTGTCTTGCTTTAAGACTCCACAGTCTGTGAAGTCATTGAAGTGAATCATTTTAGCATAAATACTAGTTGGGTGGAAATTTTTAAACCATTTTTCATAGGAAAAACACAATTCCTAGTAACCAAAACACTACAGAAAAACATTGGTTTCACTTAATCTCCTGACTCATCATATGTTGAAAAAAGAAATTACTGAAATGCTATATTGTGACATAAAAATAAAAATCAAGGTTATTGTTTTGAGAAAACTAGACTAAGTGAAGTTAAAAAATAATTGAAAACTGCTAAAATTCAATGTTTCAGAATTAGTGACATCAAATGTTTCATTTGGTGCAAACTTTAAAGTATGAGTTTTAGTTTCTCAGGGTTTGGTTGTTTTTGTTTTTTTTTTTTAAATCTTGGGTGTTTGTATCTGTGTGCTCGGGGGCTGTACTGCAGTATGTCAAATATTGTAACAGAACAGCAGAATTATTTTCTGCCCAGCTGTAATATGGACCTATTCTAGGGCGATGCTACCAATTCTGCTCGTAACTACACCTCATAGGAAAGTACAGAGAAGGCTTCAATGGAAAGCAAAAAAGGTCTTGGAGAAAATAAATCTGTTTAGCTGGCATTTGGCAGCGCAATCAGTGCTGTCTCACATTGAGGGAAACTGCAATTGTCATAACATGCTGACTTTGGGGGCTTATTTCTATGCCTTGCCAGGAGGTCTAGCATCTTTTGAAGTCAGCCAGCTTTCTCTAATGTAGTAAAATTCATCACTACTCACAGATATGCGTGTCCTGCTGGCATCTTTGATCTTCAACTTTTCTGTCCGTTTTGCTCTCTCTGTTTATCGGTCATGAGTTATGGCAGCTGTATGCTACATATTGTCCAAAACTCTTTAGCCGTCCAGCACATCATGGAAAGTTCTCAGAAAAGCTCCCCAGCTGAAAAGTAACAACTCTGCAACATAACTCTCAGCGCCATGTGCAGTAATTCATCAATAACACTTCTTCTGTAGAAACCCATGGACAGATCAGTTACAAAAGCAGAGCTGTAATGTGACCTGCCAGATAGATGGAGATCCCCGCAGAGAATTCACTGACTGCACAAAAGAGAATAGAAACTCCTCTAGTGTTTCTGCAAAGAGGAAGAGCACAGCACTTGGATTAGTCTGGGCTGAGGATAAGAGACTCCCTCTCCACTCCACACCAGTCTGTTGCATAACCAGAGTTCCTAGAAATAAATGAGAAACAAGATGAAATAAAATTATTAAAAAAAAAAAAAAAAAAAAAAGCCAGCTTTCCTTTAGGAATTCCATTGACATATTAAAAGAAATAATTTACGCATGGCTGCTCCATGCCTTAGGTTTGTCTGTGCAATTACTCTTAGTGCTGTGCTAACAAGAGGCTACTTTATAACAGGGGAGTCTAGCCAGGATACAGCCTGACATCTGCTTGAGGATCTTGCTGAAATAACACCCAAGACCCACCTCATGTTTTATTTGTTCATTCTCTGCCCATAGGTTTTTTTTTGCTGAAAAATCAAAATCAGGCCAGTGTATTGAGGTACTGACTATTTTTATTACAAGTCTTCACAAGTCTTCATTTTAGAGGATGTGTGGCTGCGATGCCCTAGCCTACTTGGTAAGGAGATGCTTGCACTGACTCCAAAGGCATGAGTAAGAGAGGTATGTTAAGAAACATGGGACTTCTTTCTAATACTTTGATTCTTCTCATAATTTCCCAGTCATGGGGCTGAACCCTGATACACAAAAGGAATTCAGAGTTCACATCTTGTAGAGCATTTTGAAGGAAACAATATAATAAATACTGGTTAATGCAATGTGCTTAGATTACAAAAGGCTTAAAAAGAAACTGAGATCTCATTTCTCCCACTTAATAACTGGCTAAAAAGATACAGAACTAAGAGTCAATTTACGTAATAGATGGAGGTCACACGAAGTTCCACGCAGATGAGTGTTGTTCAACATATTCATATCTGGGAAACAGCGACTCACGAAATAACAGAGTTTACAGATGATATTAGGATCTCATGACACTGAGTGATAGTCATTGTTTATGAGATCTCATGGCACTGAAAGAAATTCAGTGTTGATAGATGCAAAGTAATGAATATGGGATAAAAATAACCTAATTACACATATGTTACAATACTCTTAATTAGCTATGACTGTTCACAGAGATACTGGGTTTTGTGGATAGCTCTCTGAAGACTAACGCAGCCCTCAACAGTCATCGAAAAGGCCGATAAAACACAAGGGATTCTAGGAAAAGAACAGAGAACAAAAAAGAAAACCTCATTATCTCATAGCAGAAATCTGTGTTTATTCCTGTTTGTCTGGACTAAGGCATGCCTTCAAGACAGACTTGGAAGAGTACAAAAGAACTGGAAATTGTGCATAGAAAGAAGTGAAGTGAATGCACTTCGTCACCAGCCAGTTCTGCCTTTCTTCCTCTGCTCTAGATTAACAGGACAACAGGGCTCCCTGGACACAGTCCTGGACCAAAACTTGGCAAAAAAAAAGAAGGTCTCGCTCTGCCAGCACCTCTCGTTACTAGCAATCTTTGCAGGACACATTCCCACAGCATGCAGCATAGCCAGGTCCACCACAAGGGTAGGTCCCACCCTCAGTCACAACACTGGGATTCACAAGGTTTGGGATTTCAGCTGATAACTTACATGACTTCTTTACTTACTTTGTGTTAGCATTTCTCCTGTGCTGGGACCACAATATGCACCAATCATTCCACAGGGCACAGCGGAAAAAGCAACTAAATTTTGTGGCTACTGAATGTTATTATTCAGCAGACTGCCTGGTTGGTATAAAGACAGTTAAGAAACCTTCAGTCTCTCCCCCAGAGCTGAATAATTTCTTGAGAAAAAGGACTATTTTATAAAATGAAGAGCAGGTAAAGCATAGAACTGGATTTCAGAGCCAGAGGGTAGAGCTGTGTAAAGGGGAAATGAGAGATTTAAAAAGAAAACTTTGTATAGGGGAAGTTGCTGAAAAACATTTGCCTGATGATGGAACCAGTGGAAAGCAGATAAAGACTTTCATATAAACAAATATATTCACAAACAAGTTCACTATTTTTCCAATAGCCTTCATAGAAATCTTTTTCTTCCCATAGATAAAAATGTCCAGATTTTTCAAATTAGCACATTTCTTCCATTCTGCTCCTTGCCATGATTCTCCCTTATGCTGAATACAGTAGACACCGAGGGCTTGTTAGTGTAAAAATATCTTCAATCAAAAATTCTGCTGACATTGGGTATAGAGAAATTTTCTCTTCATCCAGTTAATCGCGCAACTCTTGTGCCCAGACAAGGAAGACTGTACACATATGTAGAACTTGCTTCCAGTGAGTTCTTGCTTCCAAGAAGTTTTGACCTGGATTTGCCATATTTCCAGGGATTTATGGTAAATGCATCAGGACTGCATTAAAGTCTAAAAGCTAAAGATGCTGCAGAAAAGGTACGTTCCTAAAAATCTTTAACATATGGTGAGAGAGAGAGAGTAGGAGAAGGAAAATATATCAGAGCACTCTATGCAATAAGGAATGAGAGGAAAAAGGAAAGGGTTGCTCTTTCAGGGATGCTTAACCCTTCAGGGATGAATGCCAAAACAAGAGTTAACACTTTGTGAGATCGCCTTTGGCATATTGCACTTGAAGAAAAAATCTTCAAGTGGATCTGGCACAAGTCTGGTAATGAGAAGGCTCATCAGGCCATGACATGCTCAACATCAATGAGAGTTCCCAAAGCTCACAAGTAGGCTGTTAGTGTTGTGGTCACATCCCACCAGTGGAAGTGGTGCTACTGCAGGGTCGCAGTCAGTGTGACCCCACTGGCAGTGCGCAGCTGACCATGCAATCTTGGGCACCATTTTGTACTCTCCAGTGCAACCCATCCTACCAGTGCAATCCCACAGAAGTTAAGGGCAGGGTACTAGGCCATCCATCATCTCCAGCAGGGTCATGCTTGCAGCTTGCACAGATCACTCCAGAACAGATGGTACAGGTTTCTGCCTGCATCCTGCAGCTCAGAGCAAGAGAGGAATATTCAGATTAACAGAAATTTTTGCAGTCAACATATTTCAGCAATGATTTTCCTCCAGGGAAGCATGTGGTCCAGTTCAGGGAAATGAGAAAGAGAGCAGGTTTTTTTTTTCTTTAATTTTACATTTCAAGCAATAACAGTTTTCTGGCTTCTTGTGCAGGTCACTAACAATGCTCCCCAGTGAAAGAAGTTAGCAGTTCCCACATCTCTGACTCACTTGACTGTAATACAACCTGAGGCAAAAAAACCTCTAAGACCTGATGCGCATTTGCACTATAGCCTCTTTTTGCTTTTCCAGTAGTATCAACTCGCCTTCCTGCAGGCATCAGTGTCAAAGCTTGCACATTATAAAGGGGTGTGAGTGTGAGTAAGATCCAGCTTCATCACTGTGTATGTCATCATTGTGGGAAAGGACAGGAGAATATTGACTTTGGGTAAAAACAGCAAGACCTTTAAGGCAATAGAGGCAGAGAGGGGAATTGGGAGTAGACAGAAATAAATCAATGCCAAAGCAGAGCTAGAACGTGTGTGTTCCTGAGGGCACAGGACTGAAATCCTGATTTAAGATTAGGACAATGCAATATCAGTAGAGCATAAAGAGAGGGCTGACTGACAGCATCAGAAAGGTCATTAATGGGGAGTTCTCACTCTATGGGGGGACCCACTGAGGCTCTGCAGGGAGGGCTCCAAGGTTTGGTACATTTCAGCATTTCTGTCAGTGAGTTCTGGAAATAAATTTAGTATCACTACTAATAAAATGTGTTTAAGGATCAGTGCAGGGCTAACTAAGGAACAGGAGTGTGATCAATAACTCACCTGGTAAACCAGGTGAGTTCAGGGAAAATGTTCAAAAATCACCTGAATGTGAAAGCAGAGGCTCAGGAACAAAAATATAGACCATATTTGCAAAATGGGGATTGTCGCCTGCCCCAGGTAAAGGCTTCATTAAGATACTGCCTACAGCAATTGCAGGTGTTCTGCTGCTGGGCAGGGAGCAATGGTGAGTGTCGTCACACCTCAGTTCCAAATGTGGTTGGGATGGAAAGAACTACACGCCACTGAGCACCTGTGAGGAGTTATCCATTCTGATTGCCTTTTACTCCTTGGATTACCAGGGACCTCAGGAGTTTAAGCACTTAGGCTGAGTACCAAGCTTTTCCACTTTCAACATAGAGACAGAGAAGGAAATGTAAGGCACAACTGCTCGGTTCTGCTCTTGGCAAGCAACAGCAGAGCATGAAAAACTTGGTGAGAACTGGAGGCCCTTCTCAGCCCAAGGCTTTTAAGAAAATAATCAATTGAAGATCCTTGTATGGATAACGGTAGGTGGAATGGATAATACGTATGAGGAAATGGTAGGAATTTTCACTGGGGAGGAGGGTAACCAGCAAATGCCATAGAGACCTATGATGGCAACAGATTTATAACTGAACTTGAAAAGGAAATTAAAGTTAGGTGGTCACATTATAGAATCATAGAAAAGACCTTTAAGATCATCCGGTCCAACCATTAACCCAGAACTGCCAAGCCCACCACTAAACCACATTCCTAAGCACCACATCTACATGTTTTTTGAACAGTTCCAGGGATGGTGATCCCACCACCTCCCTGGGCAGTTTGTCCCAATGCTTGATCACCCTTTCCATGAAGAAATTTTCCTAATATCCAATCTAAACATCCCGTGGTGTAACTCAGGGACCTTTCCTCTCATCCTGTCACTTGTTATCTGGGAGAAAAGACAAACCCCCACCTGCCTACAATCCCCTCTCAGGCAGCTGTAGAGAGCGATAAGGTCCCCCCTGAGCCTCCTCTTCCCAGGCTGAACCCCCCCAGGTCCCTCAGCCGCTCCTCATCAGCCCTGTGCCCCAGCCCCTGCCCCAGCCCCCTGCCCGGCTCTGGACACGCTCCAGCCCCTCCACGTCCCCCTGCAGTGAGGGGCCCAAAGCTGAACACAGGGGTCCAGGGGCGGCCTCACCAGTGCCCAGCGCAGGGGGACGGGCACTGCCCTGCTCCTGATGGCCACACTCTTTTGGATACCAGCCAGGATGCTGATGGCCACCTGGGCCACCTGGGCACACAGCTGGCTCATGCCCAGCCAGCTGCTGACCAGCACCCCCAGGCCCTTTCCCACCAGGCACCTTCCCAGCCCCCTGCCCCCAGCCTGTAGCGCTGCCTGGGGTTGCTGTGACCCAGGGGCAGGACTCAGCACTGAGCCTTGTTGAACCTCATGCAATCAGCCTCGGCCCATCGGTCCAGCCTGCCCAGATCCCTCTTTAGAGCCTGCCTGCCCTACAGTGGGTCAACACTCCCCAACAACTTGGTGTCCCCTGCAAACTGACTGAGGGTGCACTCAATCCCCTCGTCCAGATCATTGATAAAGATATTAAACAGAACTGGCCCCAGCGCTGATCCCTGGGGAACATTGCTCCACCACCACTCTCTGGGCTTGGCTCACATTCACTGATGACATGGTAGGTCGGAACAGACAAGCTTGTCAGTGAAGAACTGCAGAAGGAGCTCAATACACTGAGAGATGGAGTGTTAAACCAGCAGATGAAACTGGACACAGATAAAGGCAGTGATTTGCCTTTGTGCACAATGGGAGAAAACCACTCTAACTTCACATATAGAATGATGGCAAATGAGATCAGAAATGAACCCCATCAGACAGCTCAGATGGACGCTGAATTCTTAGTAACACACAACAAAGTAAACTGGATGTTAGGAATTATGAGGAGTAGAGAAACATTATCTGACTCTGTTAAAACAGTAATACAAATCCATGACACACCTGCATCCTGAATATTGTGTTTTCAGACAGGTTATAACAGATGAGAGGACAATGGCAAGAAGGATCAAAAAATGTGAAGAACCTTCAAACTTCAGCAACTGAGGGGATATTTATACAGTTGTATAAAATGAGTGACATGGAGAAAGTGAGTGGGCTTAATTGTTCCCTGTCTATTCCAATACAAAAATGATGGAATATTAAAGCTAGCAGTTGGCAAACCCCAAAGAAAGAACAGGAGGTGGTGCGTTTTTTTTTTTTTTCCAGAAGACACACAGCTAAGCTGTAAGGCTTGCCAACACAATGCTGTGGATGCTGAAAGTTCAAGTCAAGGAGAGATTGGACAATTACATGGAAAAGAAATCCCATCTGCATTACTAAAACAAAAAGACAGCAACTTCTTGAGCCATAAACTGTTGGATTTTGGAAGAGTAACCCTGGGAAGTGTCAGTCCATGCTTAGCACAGTCTGCTCTGCTTGGTCTCTGCCAGACCATGCTCCCCTAGTTACTTATGCAAGAGAGGAACATTGAGCTCCTCCACAGCCCAATGCTTGGTGATATTCCTAGGATATGGGAGATGAGGTTTAGTCCCCTCAAGCCAAGAATCCAGGTTTTCCATTTTCAAGGTATGCGATTTGCCCCTTAGGCTGCTGTGCCAAATGTGGGCACCAATCTCACATTTAACTGGTTTGGACTCCTCCAGCAGAGTACAGAAATCCCACTGCTTAAACCTGGCATTGTGCCACATGCCAGAACAGGCACTTCTGAGCATATGTGTGACTGAAGTTTTGAAGAAACTCCAAGACAAACACAGAGATGCCTTCAACATTAGATGCCAAAGAACCAATCCACTTGGAGCAAATTCCACCCCAAGAGCCCAACCTGCTGAGCTCAGTGACAAGGAGACTGAAAGAGATGATATGATTGTAACACATTAATACCTCTGAGTGAAGAAATACCAGATATTAAAGGTTCTGTAGTCAAAAACGGCAAAGCACAACAAGACCTGAAAGCCAGGGAAATTCCAATTAGAAATAAGGTACAAATTTCTAACAGTGACTGTGGTTAACCACTGGCACAAACCACCAAAGGGAAGTGGTGTATTCTCCATCTCTTAATGTCTTCAAACCAAAAAGAGGATGTCTTCCTGGAAAACCTGGTTTAGTGAAACACAATATATTGGGCTTATAGCAGCAGATCTGGATGTAATTTGATGGCTTCAGATATTCCAGAACTCAGGTCAAACGATCTTATTGTCCTTTCAGGCCTTTACCTTTACCAGCTTTAACTCCTGCAGGAGTCTTTTGCCTGCAGAGAGACTACAGAATGAGCTGAAGGGGCTAAGGTATAAACAGGGCTGGGTTTAGTAGCCCTTCACCTCTAGGAAACTCCCCATAAAAACAGCTCAGAGAAAGTTATGCTTTTGAAGATCAACCTATCAAAAAGTAATCATAATAAAACACTTTAAAACATTAAACTAGCAAATCAGTTTACAGACATAGAAACACAGTCAATGGCCACAGCTGTAGAGCCAGTTGTCCCCAACACTTCTACAATGAACCAGAGAACTGCAATCTCATGTGCCATATTAATTTCCAAAGTGGAAGGGGAAAATACAGATTGATGATACATGGCTAGGAAACCGCTTCCCACCTCTGGCTTTCAGTCCACTAACCGACGCCAGTGCCTTCCCTCAAGAGCGTGGTGCCACAGCTCGCTGCCTCTCTGTCTCCTTAGACATTTCACAGCAGTGCTCTGTTGGGTATTTCCATTGCAGATGTCACCACAAAACATGTAGCTACCATTTTTCAAACCACACCAGAGCAGCACCACCTACAAGTAGCTCTTGTGCTCACCTTAGAGGAAGCTTCACGCTGTTCAGGCTAAAGGATTTACTGTAATTATATCTATGGTAAAGATCTGTGATGAATTATGCAATCCTTGTATCTACAGATGAATCACACCAATGGAACAGAAGTATGTGGGGTCAAAGTCAAGCTTGGAAATGGAAAATGCATACTCCACTGTTTTAAAACATTTAGGTTTATGCAGCCAAGATTTCAGAATTTCAAGTATTTTTTTTTTAATCTTTGTGTAAGCCTGGATTTCGGGAGGGGATTGGTTTTGGTATTTAGATTATTATTTTTGCTGTAACAGGATTATTCTTTGCAGTAACTGTTAAGTCACCACAAGCTTGTTGCCTTTTCTGTGCAGGAATCAGTTAAGCATCACAGATAGGGAAATATTATTATAACCATTCTACAGCCCATTTTGGCCAAGAGTGGGACCAGGAATGCTGACTCTCAGTCACCTGCTCTCACAGCTAAGCTAATAAATGAAGTAGAAAGCTAATAAATGTAGGCACTGTGTACATTAACCCTCATATAATAGTACTTATCCCATGCTTGTGTTATATGCAGGAGGTCAGAGGAGATGATCATAGCAGTCCCTTCTGGCCACAAAGCCAATGAACCTATTTTAAAACACAAGGCAACATTCAATAATCTGCATCGGCTTTGATTAACTGTTCTGCAAGGCTTAAAGCAACACAAGCAGAACTAATGTGCACTGTGGGCAAAAAAGATGTCAAAGCACAGCTCACGATGGCAAGGTTTTTAGTGCGTAAATACTGGATGGAAATCTTGGCTGTATGTTCATTCTGACCCTTTTGGAGCAGTTCCTCATGTCCCCAGACCATTTTGGCTAGGGCTCATATAGAAAGGCAGTGACAACTGGGCACTTCCTTCAAGTCTTTAGCTAACCCCAGCCTCTAGCTCTTAAATATATAAATACACATATATAGAAGCAGATACTATATATGAGCTGCTATTAAGCGACCAACTTTTTTAAACATGCAAACAAACTTAGTATAAGCTCCATAAAACAGCTCTGCTTTTTCTGGTATTGATTTTGCTTATTTTGAAGTTAAGCGTATCCATAAATATGCTCTATGGTCCCTTGAGGTAAGTCTCATAAGGTATATTTAAAAAAAAAAGAAGAAAAAAAAAGGAGGAGGAGGAATTTTTTGGCAGCAATTACCATCTCAGATAACCTGCCTGGGGTTGGGAAAGTGTGCCAGCAATCTGCTCAGAAATAGCTTTCATTTGGGCTGTTTATTTTCATATGCTTTGTCTGACACTTTACTGCTGCGGCTGGGTACTTAACTGTCAGCTTCCATTAAACGCTTTGTCAGCTGTTCCCACTCCAGGCAGAAACCAAAATTATCATTCATCTCCCATTATTCATTAAAGTCAACCCACTGGCAGGAAGCAAGCAGGATGACAAAGGAAATCACCCTTGCGCCAAACTGTGAAATTTCTCCAGGCTCCTTTGCTCCAGTCCTCCTCCAGTTCCTTGTCCCTTCCTCCTCTTGACTGCCCGAATCATCTGCCTTGCTTGTATCAAAGAAGTGGGGACTTGAGGGTGGCTGTTCCCCTTTAAAGCAAAGTTGGGGGAACTGAACTCCACTGCAGCAGCTCCAAAAATTTGGGATACTCTGAAAGAGAATAATGTGGTTGATTCACATTAGTTTGGACTATTACAGCATAATTATACAGGCAAGTATCCCTTCCTATGGCAAGATAAGAGTATGAAATATACATGGAATGCTAATAAAATAGCTTTGGGAGTATCTGTTACATGATTTCTTGTTTTGCTGTTTCAGGGTGTGTGGATGGGTGAATTTTTAAAATCATTTAAACCAAGTTTTCCAAGTTCTGACATATAAAGAGAAAGAAAAAAGGGGTTAAGCAATTCCAGAAAAGGAAAAATATGTCATTTCAGGTCAAGTGAAACATTTTAAGATGACCCAGACTGATACTCCCTCTTCCAGATCTGGTCCTATCCAAACCAATGCCCCTGTCCCCCCAACACTTTAATTCACCCTTTGAACCAGAGAATCCATTACATGTATTGCTCTAATTATGGTATGGTTTCTTTTAATAAGCAGATGTGGAACAGTATAATCGAAGCCCCAGGCTACTGAAATGGTGGGCTCCAGTCTGGATCTGGACCTCACATAAATTTGCCCTCTGCCTTGCTAAGGTCCCAGACGTATGACGTCTCGCACATTCCTGAAGGAGATCCCATGTTTTTTACCACTCTTTTTGGTTTCACAGCAAGCAGCTGCAGGGCCCTGCCAGGACTTGCAGCCACAGAGGTGATGTGCACCACCAAGCTGGCCCAGCACAGGTAACATACAGCTCCCTGCTGACTACCCCCTGGGAAGAATAAGAAGACCTCAATAAAATTACTCAATGGGCCTTTATTAAAAATTAAGACCTTACTGCTCAAGATTGCGAAGTGCTTGCCCCTAGTGCAAGAAAAGCCCACCCCCCAAAAAAACCCCAGCAAATGTTCCTCAACAGAGAATCTATATTGCTGTTCTTCTTCCCCAAGAAAAACATTCAGCCTTAACATATTTGTTCCCACTCATGCTCCTGGGGGTTTCAGTGAAAGTCTCAAAGCTGTCCAAGTAGCTCATAAACCGGAGCCCCTTTCTGATTCAAGTGTGCCCTCCTGTTCAGATTTTGGGAAGTGGGATGATTAATTGATTTCCATCATCGGTCTCCCCATAAGTCACAACCCAAGCTGCTATTTCAAGTTTCCATTGACAAAGATTTCATTATAAGAAGCCATAATTTTTAACCAGCACTGTGCAAACTTTTTAGTCTTTAACCTGAATTAGGCCCATATGTTTCAGAAAAAACATGGTGAGAGAAAGTTGGGGGGGGGGGGTGAAGTGGAGAGGGGAAGGGCGCAACTGGTCTGTCTCAGTGGCTGAACAAACTTCCACCCACATCACAGCATAAAGGGGCTCTCAATTGGGCGTCTTAACCCTTATCTAAACAAAATAAATCAAAAATACAATTTCCCGATTGACGCTGAAGGGTTTGCTTTCTTAGCCAAAATGCAATTTTAAACTCCCTTGCTGAGTAAGCTCTGCCCAGATCCTGAACTCCACGGAGAGCTCCTGGAGTCCAAGGTGGTATCACTTAATTCACCTTCTCATGTTCTGCTGCTGGGATAGAAATGCCCTCAAACAGCACCTGCCACAGGATGCAGTTGAAACCGCAGGTACATCTGTGTATATCTGTTGACTGGGAGACCTTTCCTCTGGAGGACTGGACAAATCAGTTGAAAAGACAGGAAAAATGGGAGAAAGGCAGAGCTGCAATACTAATTTCATAGAGTCATATAGGCAAGGTGTAAATAAGACAGTGCCAAACTATGAGCTCAAGAACATGTCAAGATCATCTTGGTTTAAAATGATAGCATAGTCCATGGCCACGAGCAAGGGACTACTAGTAATAAACAATTTTGTCACAGCCACGCTGTTGAACTGGCTCTAGCAGGGAGTGGGATGGACGTGAATCACAGAATGAAGGAATGGTCAGGGTTGGAAGGGACCTCTGGAAATCACCTAGTCCAACCCCCTGCTAAAGCAGGATCACCGAGAGCTGGTTGCACAGAGTTGCATTCAGGTGGGTTTTGAACCTTTCCAGAGTAGGAGGCTCCACAGCCTCTCTGGGCAGCCTGTTCCAGTGCTCCGTCACCCTCAGAGGAAAGAAGTTCTTCCTCATACTCAGATGCAAAGCACGTCGCCTTGACCTGTTTCACTTAGCTGCACAGACAAGAGTCTTCAGCAGAGCAGAGGCCTCGTCCATGTTGTAGCTCCAAATCAGAGATCTGGGGAGTGAGCACCAACCCCTGCCACGATAAAGAAGTTTCACTTGCAGAACACTGTTACTGCATCCCAAAATTACTTCTTCCCTACCATCACATATGCATTAGTTCTTTGGCAATGTCAGATCTGTTGTTGCCTAATGGGATGGGAATCCACTAGGTGACAGGGCTGGGGAACAGCAAGATCACTGTGAGGATGAACCAGAAATAACCAGGTGGTAGCTTAGAAGTTAACATTAAGCTGCATGACTGTGATACGGCTAAGCCCAAAAATACTGACCATAGAGGTCAGAACTGAAAAGGCTGTTTCGGTCTCTTTTTGATTTGCAGTCTGGCCTTGGACAAATCCTTGCAACTTGGTTTTGTCCACAGCAAAACAGGGATAAATAAGATCAACCTGCCTAAAATGTTCTCTGAGAGATGTAAACAGAAGGTGATGGGCTAGTGCTAGCTAGTAGTGCTCTTGCACCTTATTGTCTAGAATGTCAGGGCAGCACCTTGGCATAGTGCTGTCACACCACGGGGCTACAACACTCAACAGCTTAGGGAATCCAAATACTACATTCATATGACAGACGTTTCCAGCATGGCTGAACTATGGCAACAGCACAAGTCAGGTTAGGATCTGGAAGGGCCAGAGGTTCATTTGAAATTTTCCCAGACAAAGAAAATTATTTAGCAGTCGTTGAACACAAGCAACAATTTAATTGTCTTCTCTGACTCTTGAATGATAAACTTAATCAGAGCTCCAGGTCTTTCCTTCTTTTCTTTTCTTTCTTTCCTTCTAGCTGAGCCCAGTCTGGCTGGAAACACTGGTTCTAGTACAGATTTCTGTGCTGTGATGAATTTGTCCCGATACAGGTTGGATTGGTCAAACAGAAGATGTTGCAGTAAGGTAGTGGCAGACCAAGAATAATATCCCGTATCTGACTTGTTTCCTTTCCTTGCTGAGACTTTGTAGCCTGTGCAACCAGTTCTTGTCCTAGCAGCCTGTAATTTGTTACCAAATCTCCAGCTATTTTCATTTCGGTTCTGTAGCGATAGTGACATATTTGATGATGTCACAAAAGCGTCATCATCTCCAGTGGCTTCAGTCTTTTGCATAAGTCAGGCAAGCTAGACAACAGAGGAGCAGAGAGGTTTGGGTACCCTCAGGATTTCACACAGCATGAACGCTGGCAAAATTACGTCCTTCACACACAGGTTTTCCTAAGAAAAGTCTAGTGTATGTCTTCCAGGCTTCAGAAGGAGCAGTAAATCCATACAGTCTAGGCCCAGAAGAAACTATTTACTTAACACAGACCCTTAAAGATGACCCTCCACTCGATTTGCTGTGACATGCGTTCAAGTAGACCATTTTTTTCAGGATTGATTAAAAGGACCAGTGAGATGAAAAATACCCTACTCGCACTGATAGTTGTTCCTAACGATTAATCATCCCAACCGCTAAAAATGTGGGCCTTATTTCTCATCAGGATATAAGTTCAGGTGCAGCTTCTGTTACCAACTTTCGTTATGTCTCTGTGTACTTGACCAGATCTTCAGTACTGCTATTTTATGTCTACGAAGATAAATCACCTGGCATAAGGAAACCACCTCACAACTGTGCTTTTCACAAACTTAACAGACCAGGCTCTTTTAAGTCCTCCACTGCAACACATTTTCTCTGGCCTTGACATTATTTTGTGTTACTTTTTGCACCATGTCTATGCATCTTAAAATCAAAGATGTGCCTGAAACGTGCTCTCCTGTCTCGTAGCAAGGCACAAGCTGTTGTGCAGATCCATGACCTTGGGGACATTCACCTCAAGGTGCCAATTCATACCCCGTCTCATGGTTCAGATGTAGATCTGTGCTCTGCAGATCATGCTCACGCAGGCACTGCACTCAAAGCAGCTTTTCCAAATGGAGCTTTCCTCCAAATTTCCTTCATGTTTCTCTTGAATTTTAGTTCACGGGAAGTTTCATCTAATGGCACATCTGAGCCCAGGGTTCAGCAGCCCGACCTCGGCAGACTCTGTGGTGATGTCTATGTCTTGGGAACTGCAGGCAGTCAGTAGCAAAAGTTGAATTCAGCCAACCCTTTCAATTCTGGAGGCTGACCTTACAGGGCAAACCTCCACGGAGCTGTTTTTGCATCTCCGGTGCTGGCACACAGACACGTAATGTAGTATATGCCCTTCCCTATGGGACACTCCTCCATGAGTTCATTCCTGGCTTAGTTGGAGGAGCTGGATTTTACATTATTAAGTATTGAGTTGCAACATGAAATTACCAAAATGTAAAACATGGGAAAACATACTGTAAATCACTTATTGGCAGGTCTCTCACCTCTTTACAAGTGCACAACTGGATACATTTGAGTCTTTTGGAATTTCCAAATTAGAGCCCAGAAGACCTTCCCGAAGAAAGGTATTTTCTACTGGCACCAAAACAATTTTATCTGAGCTAAACAACAGAGTTAATGTTTCAGCATTCACACAGCCATTTGCAGGCTACAAATCCAAACTTAATTTCACCTCCTTGTTGTACTGTAGCTCTCTTATTATTACTTTTTTAATGAATGTTATTTTTCTTGTAACTCTCCTGCTTTGGCTTTTCGAAAGAAATATACAGAGACCCAAGGGACTGACAGTGAGAATGCAGAACCTTTCACCTTCAGGTGAAAACACTGGTATCTTTAATGGACTTATCAGGAAGTGAAGTACCTAAACGGAACAAACATATGTTCTTACTACTGTGACCTCCAGCTCTTGCATCCCCACTGCTTGCTGCCCTCAGCTTGGGGTGATAAAGGATGCTCTGATGTGAGGAAGGGGTCATTTTTTGGTTAAGGCACTAAACTGGGAATCAGACTTCTATGATTTATTCCTGGCTCTGCCACAGTCTGCCTGTATGTGAGTCACTTACTTCTGTGCCTCAGTTTCCCATCTGTAATTTTTTTTTTTTTCTCCGCGGTTCCTTGCCATTCTTGTCTCTGGGGCCTAAAAGATCTGACAGCTGAGCCACAGCACAGTTGAGTGTAGACTGTATGACATGGCTGTGTTTGAGTGTTCAAGAGATAGGCTCATGCCTTTGGTTAGCTCAGGCTTTCAGGTGGGCCAAGAAGAGGCACAGTTATTGTTTCAGAATTTGTCCAAGACATGTCACTGTGCTTTGTCTGAAAAGACTGGGTCACAAACTGAAGGGTAGTTCCTGAGAAAAAGGAAGGTTTGGATATAGGATCGCAAATTTAGGATTGGAAACCCCAGACTGAGGATCCAGAAAGCAGAATAAACAACCTGCATCCACAATATCCTTCAGCTGACTGATCCCCACATGCATTTGACTTGGGGTCCAGCCCTAACACGCGTTGTATGGAAGGAGCTCAGGGACACTCCACCAAGAGCCAGCAGTCAACACACACAGAGTGAGCACTCTTGGACTCCAAACCAAAATATCACCATCTGCAAGAAGTTTTCTCACCAAGACACAGGGGAGGTCACAGCAGGACACACTGCAACATTTGCCTGATGGAAGAAGTGAAGAAGTCACCAGGAAAGGCTCCCAAACGTCACGCAGCATGGCTCGTCCTTTCATGCGCAAAGGCTGCAGCTCAGAACAGATTTGTCAGATGCAACTTCAGGTTCTGAAACTGCCGCTTAGCACACAGCACTGGAAGTGCCTGTGTTAGTAATGGCACTTCATAGGCTATGGAAATGATAGGGAGTTAGAGCCTCCCACATTTTCATTTATCTGGAAACCACTTGAATTTTTCTCTACTTCTTTCACTCTTAGAATTTGTGCAGTTGGTGGCAAGCAATCTGGGTGTGAGTTTTTCCCATATTCCTGTTTTCTGCGTGCCATGTGTCAAAGATCCCTCATAAGCACACTTTTCCTGTAAGGGAGAATTGGCTTACAGGGCATCTAGAGAGAGGGGCTGCAAAATAACGACGATTACAGGATGCTGGAAAGAGGTGGCAAACACCCATTATTACAATCTCCACCTTTCAGTTCTGATCATCCCCAACAGCTACTAATTTTAAATTAACATATTTTTTTTAAAGAAAAAAAAAGTAATTTAAAATAAAAGGAGTTACCAGATATCTGCATAGAGCTGGTTGCTTTCTTGCTGTTGCTATGACCAGGTATTTTCTCCCTAAGCGAGAGAATCTTATCTGCTGGCCTTGCTGAGAGCACATCGGATCCCCTGGATTAGCAGATCTTTCCATAGATAACTTGCAGTGAGGCTGGTGTCCCGTAGGAGCTCCCAGATCACAGCAGTTGTTATGGAGAACACTGTACTTTAGTGCTCAACTTGGATGATGCTCCAGGAGATAAAATACAAAGTTATCCATAAACCATCACATGTTTCAGAGCTTTCAGAATACTATTCGCTGATTCCCTCAGAAATTTATTAGCTCTACCAATATTTTCTTTCTTAGTTTTGTAAAGCAAGCTCCAAGTCAGCTAGTACTGACTATGCAGAGCCCTGAAACCACATGTTTATTTTCCTAAGTTATAAAAAGTTTATAAGGGTAGCTGGTATCCTTATGGGCCACTGTACAGTGATTTGCTACTGCATTCCACATTGATACAGAAGAGCTCTGTGTTTTATACCAGAGGGAAATCCTTGTGATACAGCTGTCCAGCAGCCAGCAAGAGTACAGACACCTTAAAAAATATAACCTTGATAAAAAATGAACAGCTGAAAAGGCAGAAAACATCCCTTCTGAGAAAAATCAGCTTGAGCAGTGTGATGACCTTGGCCATCGTAAGATCTGTATTGCGACACTCCAGCGAACATTATCAACAAGGTCCTTTCATCAGAGCCATAGTTCTTTCTCTAACTAGATCACCATTTCTACCTGAAAATGCTGTACGTTGACAATATTTTTAGAAGTACTATGCAATGGATACCATTTCTTTTTGCAGCTAATGTTTAGCCTCAGGCTTTCAGTTTTCACAGCTTCATGTTGCTACATTGACATGAAGAGGCTTTGGTCAATTTACACCAGAGAATGGAGAGACTGTTACTCATTTATCTCTTAAAATAGTGAGTACACAGCTGCACAACCTGAAAAATTAGGTCAGTATGTTGCTATGACTGTTCTGGAAGGAGAAATTCAGAGCAAACAAGGTAGATTTCAGGAGAGGGCCTGGAATGTGCAAGGAGTTAGCAAAATTGACATAGATGCAACAGCAAAAATAAGTAATTTTGCAAATCCTGAAACCACAATGGTTGGATTAGGGCCCTCCTCATACAATTCTTGGGCATGTGAACAATCCTTTTTTCACTTGAGTTCATTTCATTAGCTTCTCTCAGCTACATAAATACTCATACTCTCAATGGGACTACTCACATCAATAAAGTTCCTCAAGCGAGCAGGGACTGCAACCCAATTTTAGTGGAACAAACCCAACCTCTGACTTTGATTGCATCCCTCACTTTTCTAAAAAAAAATTCGTTTTCAGCTAGAATGAGCCCACAATCCCTGCAGAGCTTTCTTTCGCCACTTCCAAGCACAATCCCAGTTATTTGTCTTGTCAAATATGAAGGCAAATGGGATTCTTCCAACCTCCCCAGCTTCATCTCCCTTCATAAAAACACTGCTGGGCCTTGAGCAGGCCAACTTGGATGTCTTTTGGAACTCCAGGGCATTGCTCTGCCCCAACTGATAGATCCCCGATGGGATTATCATGCTCACATCAAATCCCAACATGACTCATCCAGCCAGCAACCCTCTGAAGTCAAAATACTGCTCAGTGTAATATCACAAGTAATGACAGTAGTTATCAAAGCAGTATTTACTCTGCTTTATTACTCAGCTGTAAAATGTTTTCTGATTAGGCTTTTAGCCAATGGTCTTTGACACTGTTGCAGTGTTGACTGTGGTTAATTCGGTTACAGTTAATGCAAATGTCATGGAAAATTGCCCCTTTACCTACCAGTTCCTATCATAATTCTGACGGAGCTCTTATTTTAAGGTCTTCTGCAAGGGAGACAGGATGGGCAGGGGTGGAATGAGAAGTGCATCGCACTGCTAGCAGAAGACTACTGATAGCAGCAAAACAGACAATTTTTGCCCCCAGCTGGCAGCCAACACCACTGGGATCCCTAAGTACAAAGGACAGATACTGAGTTAGATGTTCCCTGCATATTTTGCAAGCAGGTTTTCAATTAGTTCCATTGTGCAGAAAGCATGGGGGGAATTTCTCTCTTGCATCCAAGCCTCCCTGTTCATCTGAGAATACACATTAACAGCTGAACGCAGCAACAAACAGAATCAAACCCCATAAATCTGCTTAAAACCAAAATAGCATTGGGGATCAAATAAGATTTTTGCAGCAACGCATTTCTTATAATTTGATGCAGCTTTGAACTAGGTAAGGCAGTACAGGCTGCGGGTGAGACAGAGGACCACATCCTGAAAGCAACTAAGCAGCCTACTGAGACAAACATTTTTAGTAAAAGTACACAACATCTGGTTTTAAGCCATGCTTAGATTTACCAATTTTTCATTGTAAATTCAGCCATTTTTGTCCCGAGACACAGACAGATATGGATTTTAGAGTTCTCGCTCCTTTTTTTTTTATTTATTTTTTTTATTTACAAAAATGCACACATATAGAAACAAATATAAACCCTCTATAAGAGCTGAAACAGTTTAGCCTGATTTTCATGACCTGGCTACAGTGAATATGCTCAGGTCTCATGTGATTCATCTTCTCCTAGCCCACGTCCTACTACGGGGAGAAGAAAAGTGCAAGTAACACTTTCCTCCCTAAGGACATAAGAAAAGTTCAATTCAAAACCAATCAGCCCTGGCCTAGCCAAACTTTGTCATTTGCACTAAACACCTTCTGCTCTTCTATGATGTATCTAAAAACTTCTCTTAACCCAAATTGTGCATAATAGTTTGGTTTGTAAAATCTCATCTGAAAGGATTACACAGAGAAAATTGTGGAAAGAAAGGGTAAGGTGAATTGGCCTGGGAAGGATTAGATCAGAGGACACAACTATTTTAGCCCAATGCTTCAATTACTGGCTTCTTATGTCAGTATTTATCATCTCAGCCAAGAACGTACAATAAAATCAGGATATCTAAACTCAGCCATTTCCTCTCAGGACTGCGGTCTTGAAAACTCTGCTGATGCACATTGCTTTCACAAATACCCACCAGATACAGAACATATCAGGTCAAAGCCTCATAGTGGGAGGCAAGAGTTCTCCATTTAGTGTCCTCTCTTCCCCTCAAGGTCGGAAAAAAAAGTGGGAAGACAATGGGGAAGAAGTTGAAGCAAGATCCACTCCTTCCCCTCCCCTGCCATCATGTTCAAGGACTACAAGACACCTCTGAAGAGCTCTACAAAGACGCTTGTAGAAAATAAATACACAAAGCTATTTCTGTTCCAGTGTTATCAGGCATAAGCCAGTAAATAAACTCTTATTCTACAAAGAGAGACAGATGGAGAGACCCGGTCTCCAAGTGCAGTTGTGTTGCAGCAAGTATGGGTTGCTGCAAGTAATAGCAGGGTTTGCAAAGTGCAGAAAAATAAGACTTGGTAAAGTAGAATAGGTAATGGATTGGGTTTCTTTTTTTTTTTAAAGTTCAGCGACAGGAACATATATAAATACGTTTATGGAACAAAAGGACAAGGACACCCGGAGTACTGAGAACCCTGACTCACCGATTCCCTCAACGGGACTCACGTTCAGCATTGAAGCATTCATTTCAATGAGAAGGACACATTTTATTCAGAGCTAGGAGTCACAGAAACCATCTGCAGGGTAAGAATATTCTAGTAACATCAAAAACAACTTGTTCTCCACGATCCTGTGTATGCACAGGCTTGTTGTACATGAGTACATGAATGTTAAGATCATGTTTTCTGGGGAAAGAGAGAAACTTTTTACATTGTAATATAAAAGTAATGAAATGTAATATAATATATAAAAATGTGAAACCAGTCCCTGCTGCACCTTTCTTACACAGAACAGCATCTTACCATTCATACATTCAGATACATATGCAGTATATATATATATTCACATATATAAGCATGCTGTATTATTTAACTCAAAGCATAAACGTGTGCTTAGGAGAGGCAAGTCTGACAGCCCAGAGACCTAATCTTTCCATTAGCAGCCTTCAATCTCTATTACCTTGTCTTACTGGATTTCCTTCTGTGTCCCAGTGAAAATGGCTTTTGCAGCAGAACAAGCAGAAGAACGCTGAGATTTACATAAAGACTGTGCTTGATGTTTCAAGATGCAGCCGTGCTGTTGGCCAAAGGATGGTTTTCTCATACAGGAGGAATCTCAGCTGTAATCATCAGCCTTTTCATAACAGATTGCTAGGATTCTTTTACTTCCTTCACTTGCAAATTGCCCAGCTCAGAGATTTACATGAAAGGGCTGAATTAAATATTGAACTTCACGTGAAAGTCTGTTGCACGATCTGGAAAATCAAGGTGTATTTCTGGAATGCCACAATTTTGCACATGATAAAGGGATGGCATCCTTCTCTCCAGACAAAATGCCAGCTGTAAGAAAGCCAAATAAATGGTTTACCATTATGATGTCTTGCTCTTCATTCCCGTATTTACTTCAAATGCCTTCAGGACAATTCATATAAATGGTACTTTAAGCATTTTAGGAAGTGCTATTCTAACTAATACAGAGGTCCCATTAGTGGATTCTGCTGTACCGAGTTTCATTGTCAGGACTGAATAAGATCATCTGTCTTGACTATTAGGAGTTATTAGACTGCTCACAAGGCACAGAGGAGTGCCAGTGCCTGTAGATTAGTAATCAAGTAATGCAGGACAAAAGTGAGAACTGGAACTGAGACATAGGTCATCTCAAATGATTAATAGTGCGAATAATAAAAAAGTTTCTCTTCAGTCACATGGATGAAAACAGAACAATGACTGACGAAGTCAAGCCAATATGAGGTACATACAGGTCTGAAAATGACTGAAGAAGTTAGAACTCTTTTTGTTTTCAGTGATGATGATGAATGACATTCTTGGATCCCGTGACAGCAACAACAGCCCAGGCAAAAAGCACATGTGTTGTGGGAGCAATCAAATTCTCGCCTTGGCCTTGCACCTTGCAACTTGGCAAAAGGCTGGAGACTTCAGCAAGTTTGGGATTCGGTGAGTTTTCATACAGAATTCCGATGTATTTTCATACTTGCCACAAAGGTCAGTCTGTTTGCCAGATGTCAAGCCCTTCCTGCGAAGTACCGGGGGCTAAAGAGCAGCTCACATCAAGGTTGTCAGAATTTTTATGCATTTTTCTGATTTTGGCTGACATTTTCTAAAATTATTCAGCCCGAGGCAGACACTCAGCATGAAGAATTTAAATCCAAACGGTTTAAGCTTGGCAAAGCTTGAAGCAACTGAAAACAGAGTCTTGTAATGGAAAGTGTCAGACAACCTCAATAATAGGCAACCAGCCCCGTCTGCAGTATGCATTGTAATACACTGATGATTGATGATATCAGACTTGAAATTTCACAGTTAAGTAGCTGCAGTACTGTTAATCCTCCCTCGCAAAGAAGATTGGTATTATAGTCCATCTGGTATGTATGTACAATGTAAGATTATGCTCAGCAAGAAACGTAAGGTTATGTCCATCACAACCAAACGAATTAAGAATGGAATTCACCTCACTTTTTAAAGTAAGGAGGAAAATTTGGACGTCAGGGCTTGCGCTGACATTGCATATTTTGGGTCAATGACAAGCATGGGGTATGGCAGCTTCCACATACATGTAAGTTAGTTGGGTTTGGATTATTATTATTTTTTTTTATATAGTGAATATTTGTTATAATGTACTTGTTCATCAGCTGGGTTCAGCTTCCATCTGGATATCCCCATGATTGAACTTCACAGGCCTAAATGGGCCAGGACAGAACACTTCAAGGTTGAACAGAAGAGCATCAAGAGGAACAGAATCTTAAGATGTGTGCACCTGGATATTTGTACTGGAAGCAGTTGCAGCAATATTTCAGTGGAGTGAGCAGGAATAGCACCATGTGACTGGCTTGACCAACACATCTCAAATTTTGTTATTCATGAATAAGCCAGAAGGCAAAAAAGTTCATAATGATATTTGTCCAAGCCAGCACTGTGTAGGAAACTGCACTTAGCACAGAGTTATTCCCTCAGCAGGAAAAAAGGCTACATTTGAATAAATTATTTGTGGTGAATTATTCCATTAGCTGTAGTCATCATAATTCTATCCTGATTTTTATGTAGCATACATAAGAAATTTCTTCTTTCCATATTGTATCTTCACTTAATTTGCTGCAGCTGGAAACAATTAAACATTGCTTTTAATGAATCTGATTATCCAACATATACATATCTTAGCTAACATTTGCCACAGAGATCCTGCAAATAAAATCAAAGTTCACAGTAAACATGAATAATGAAAAAGATTTTCAAATTTATGCATGAAAAGATCTGTGGACAAACCCAGAAATACTAGGAGTAGCACTACGCTGAGTGAGCCTCATCATTGTTAGAAGAGTTTGGATTTGTTATTTTGTGGAATATAAGGACTTCTTAAATTAGCATCAGTTTGCAGCAGTTTTGTTTCTGAGCTCTCTAGAAAAGGCTTCTGTGAAAGTTTAGACACAAATGCCTTTGTCTTGTGTTGGCACCAGCAATGCTGAGAGAGCGCAAGAGCAGCTTATGGCTAAGTGGCTCTGTGGGACCAGAATCAAGCTCTCAGGTGCTACAAAGATCAGAGAAGCAACATGAAGTGAAGCAGAGACATGGTTAGAGAGAAATGAATCTCAAAAACCTACTTCATCTCAGAAGAAAATGGTTGTATTCTTTTATCTTAGTCAACAAAACATCAAAATGGGGAAAACCCCCAGGTACCATCAGGAAAGGAGCCAAGTGCCTCTGCAGCACCACCAGCCACCATGGGACTCTCAACACCAGGCTGCTGGGAGGTGAGGCATGGAGTAACTCACCCAACTGTGCAGTTTCAGTTTGTGGGCACTCATGTAAATCATTGTTTTTGCTTTGGTTTGCGTGGGCTTATCCCCTTTTGAGCTTTGGTTTCCTCCAAACTCCTAACTCGGAGCAAAGCCAGCCAAAGCCACTGTGTTTTGCCTGGTTTCAGATTGAAATCACACCATTTGCAGTGTTCGTCTGTAACTGTAAACTGGCCCAGGTGCACTCAAATCTTGCCCAACATCTGTTAAAAAAAAATTACAATTTTTTCATCACAGTAGACCCAAATGTCTGGGACTGCTACAGCTCCACCAAACCAGATCACAATGGGTTCATTGCAAGGTAACTGGAAACAGCAGGTCTGCTACCTTGGCACAAAGAATGGCTGGCATAGTTTGCTAGGGAGAAAGGTACAGCAGTTTTGCCCCATACACACAGTTGGATGCAGTTGCAATTTGGGATAATCTATCCCATATTACAGGGTAGAATCACCCCCGTCTCTCCTGGATGCCTAGAAAGGAGAAATCAGTCTGGTGACAACCTTTGGTTTATGCCGGAGGTTTACTATTCCCCCACTCTTCATTGTATTCTTCTTATGACTATGATGGTAATGACCCTGGATGAAAAATTCTGTAAATTATAAAAAGCCTGCAGATGTAATATACTTCCATTTCGTAACACACTGTCTTCACAACCTCTGTCATGAGTATTGGCTCTGTGAAATAAATCTTATGAGTAGGAGGATGAGGATTTTTATTTTCTCAGATTATTTTTATTTTTTATTTTAGCATTAGCACCAAAAGCATATTAGGCAAAGAAGGAAGAAAAAATCATGACTCAAAGCCCATATTCTCTAGTGTGGGTGCCCAGGTAGATTCCTGAATCAATCCTTACCCATGCAAATGAGCAACATATTTATCCAACATGCTCAATGCCCACTGGTGTCAGAAGGAGTTGTGGGATGCTCTGCACTATTAAAAAAAGTCAGGTATCTTTCCTTGGGATGGATTTTGTCTCAAATGACTTTATAGGTGTATATACCAACTGCAGAATTAAATTTTAGTCATTCTGGGCTCCCTTCTGTAGTCAATAGCAGTTCAGAAAGTTATTTCAGGTATTTGCCATTATGTTGGATAGAATCCACCCTAAAAAGAAGTCTATTTGCTCTGACTATGAAGAGATTGTAGACATCCAGGCTACAACAGATATTAGTCTTCTGTCAGATGCATCCCACCATACATAAGTTTAATTATGTCTTGAAGGGCAGCATTCATCTGATCAAGTGCAAACAGCTGCAATGTCAACAACTTTTTTACTTGTTTACTCTCCTTTTGTACTCTGTTCAAAGAAACAGGTGTCTTTAGGGTGCAATTCATCTAATACGATGAGTAGACAAAATAGGTCAGATTGATCACTCCCTGAAAGCGTCTATTTCCCTCCACTGGCTGGAAGGGGAGCCTGCGACAAGGACCTGAAGCGTGAATGCTGGGTGGGATGAAATCCACGTTATAAGTTTACCTATAGCCTCATTTTGGCTGGAGTAGGAAACCAGGAGCAGCCAAAAGCTCATGATGTGACCAAACCTGAGCAACATGGGAAAACCGAACTTTCCAAGATTTCTTGGAAAAACACAGGTGCACACGGACTTGGCTCAGCACAAACCCCTCTACTTTTGCAGCAATATCATCTTACTCGAGATCAGTATACAACCATTAGCTAAAGCTAATAAAATAAACTCCTCTGGTATTTTGTTAGGTAGGTAAGAATGTGAAGCTGTCATAGCTGTAATGAGGAATAAATCAGTAATAGCCGATCCTGTATGACAGGAATCCCAGGAAATTAATCCAGCTAGAACTGATTAAAAACATTAAAGCTCCAAACCCTCATGGGATCATAGTATTAGGCAATTTCTTAGCACAGTGCACATCTCCCAGAGCTTACGAAAACAATTTGGGAAAAAGCTGGGGGAAGTATTACATCATTGAAGACACAACAGCACAGAATGCAACAACCCAGGAAATGTGACTCCATGCCCATCTCAACCTGGTACCTATACCCTGCCTGCCTGAAGCCAGTCACTTGGTCTCCTGTTCCTATTCCACCCATCACTGGACTTGCCTGGGTAAGACTGCGAGCTCCTCTCCTGTGTTTATCTCTCCTAAAAAACGTGGCACTGCGAATCAACACAGGTTCACCAGTTGTCCCCCTCCAACAAAAAAACCTCAGCACGTTATTATCAACTCAGTTGGTCAAAAGACATACTAGGGACACACTGAAGGTGCTTAATTTTTATACACATAAGAGATGCAGACTGTGGCAGGCATATTGGTGAGGAAGTATAAATAACCATCCAGCTCCCAAACCCTTGCTGGTTTCTGCAGCCAGACACATTCTCTGCAATGCACTGTTAATTATTTAGCCAAACTATTTTTTTTTACATTTTTTTTTCTGAGCCGTAAGTTTCTTCTGTGCTGTGTCTGAATATAGGGAATACTGTGAGAAACGCAGCTGTGTCTCCTTGCTGCAGCTTAGTAGCCTGCAGCAGGGTGGAAGGGACAGATTTAAGATTTCCAGGTAATTTTCTCAAATTTAAGAGTCACTTTAGAGAGTAACACCTCCAGTGAAGAGCCACAACCAGCCTGAATTTGATTCCCTCAGTGGTAAACACAACCTTATAATCACAGGCTGTTTCTAAGTCAGCCAAGACCTATTATGGCCAGTGCTTCACCTTCACAGTGCAGGTTTTTTTCTCTTTCATCCACAGTTTAGACTGGAAAGGAGTTTCTATTAGTTTTTTTTTAAAAAATAATAAAATAAAATCTGCAAAGAGACATGACCAGGGAAGTAACGTATCAGAAAAATCATGATCTCCCATCTCCTTCTGCAAATTTCCCTATTACTTCCCTTATGTACTCATCTCCCTGAGCCCTCAGGTCTCCAGATGGACTGCAGATTTTGCGATGACAAAGATGTCAGACAAACTCATGACAGACGCCTTATTCAGACAAGTGTGATTACAGCGAAAATCTGGGTTCAGCATTTGTCATGAAAGAAACCAGTACAAACGAACCTAGACTTCAATACTAGGCCTTAACATGTCAGAGCCTCATGACTACGGGCTTGGTTTAATCACAAAATAAGTATGTTTCAATATGCCAATGAGAAAATATTTCCGTGGTTTTGTCAAGCAAAATGTATAGGCGGCAACAAAAAGCCAACAAGGTTTAAATAGCACCTGCTTTCTGCTCCAGCATAGGACAAGCAAAAGACCAGGGCCTGGGCCACGGCAGGGCTTGTCTTGCCAGTGACGGGGATATTTGGAATTGTCACTGTTTAAAGAGTATCTAGGAAGGTACAGACGTGCCTCTGTGGCTTGCCCACAAACTAGGGAAGATCTAGCGTCAAAACTACTCTTTTAGCTTAAATAGTAGCAACAATCCCTTTTAGCACTGTGGATTGCGAGTTCAAACCCTACAAGCAGTGCGAGAGGAATAGATTAGGCACAATTTGCGCTCATTAGGTAGGCCACTTGCTCTCCCTAGATTTATAGCTGCAGTGTGAGCATTTTATATCCCCAATGTACATTTGCAGTCTGTTACCACTACCATACCGTTATTCATCATTATTTTTAACTTCAATTTTGATTTTTCTGAGAAGTTTCAATATTTTTAATTTTTTTAACTTTTTTTTTTTTTTTAAATAAACATCACTGGATAAGTCTATGTATACCATGCCTACACATGCGGACTTGGCAGAGAAATTAAAAGCTCCTTTGCAATTTTAGCTGTGGAGCCCCTGGAGCTTATTGCAGGCTGGTAGATGTTCTGACAAATTTGCCATAGGCATCGTGAAAGACATATGAAGGCAAAGCAAAAATGTAGAGGAAAGACAGAGGGTCCCATTGGAAGTTAACTGAAGCTTTAATATGTAAAATGAAGTTCTAACCTTTTAGTTTTGCTCTGTCTGATTGCAGGTAGTGCCTCGACAGCTTGGTACTGACAGCTTTTTCAAGGGATAAGATGTGCTTTAGTCTCAGCCTGCATTTCAAAGAGAAAGAATTCTTTTCAGTTGCACATTCATGGTATCCAACTAAAGAAATGAGAAAGGCTTGAAAACAAAAGCACTTATTTTTTCTGTTATGGTGTGAAAGATCTCATGAACATCATATTCAATCTTTATCTTTACAGAATTTTAAATAACATATGCTTTTATTCTGAAGCTTTTATAAAGTTTCTTACAGCTAAAAAGATAAAGGGATGAAGAAATGTTGCACTTAAAGTGTCTTTCTTTAGACCTCTATGAATGCATTGCTATTCCTCACTGCAGCGCAAACACACAGATCTGTAAGCAGTAAAAAAGGTTCCATCGCAGGGTCATACAAGAAATATACTGGGTGCCCAAATCTACCTGTTTTTCCTAAGTGGCTAAAAAAAAGGGGGAAGCAGGATGTTGCCTTTCTTTGGTTCACAGTCTTCATATCTCTCCCACTGCTAATCCACTTCGGGGCAAAGGAATTGCATCTAGTGTCTGGATGAATCAGAAGATAGGGGAATAAAGATCTGAAGGCATCTCTCTTCTAGACATTACTCCAGTCCTTTGGCATAATGATCCTACCCCAGATTTCAGCTCTCGTTAAGCAAAGAATAAGGGAAAACTCATCCTCTGCAGAAGGCCAGCTCTGGACCTCAGCATTACTCACCTGAGCTGCAGAAGACAAGCAGACATATTGCCACATAGTCTCTTTGCTGGCTGCTTGCACCACAGGAGTTTTTAGTCACAGAAGCATCTAGGAGCAAGATTACATGCAGCCTTGGATAGCCAGTATTTTGGTTTAGGGCTTGGTCATTTTTTTTTTTAAAGGGAGTAACCAGGACACCATAGGGACTTTAAATATTTAATATACTAGATTTGCTTCTTGTCAAGCCAGCTAGGAGTTACGATCTGCTATTTTTTTGAAAATACAGTTAATCTAACTTGTTTGACAGTTATTAATATTTTATTAACGCTTATTAAAAAAGAACATGCTGATGTGTGCACGTATGTTGCAGATATATACATTCATACCTAAGTGCATGTACTTACATGCATACCTACCTTCCATCTTGTACCTCGGCACACAGGTATACTGTCTTCATAAATGTAACTATATACACCTAGGGATGCACTACATACACAGAAACACAGGTGTGGTATACATCACAAATAACAATATGAGAACTGGTCTGGTCTAGAGCCCACTTCTAAGAGGAAATTTAGGTATGTCCATGCTGTTTGGCTGATGGAGAAGTTAATGGCATTGGTGTGGCTATACTCATCTGGTGGCCTCCAAGGTTGACCCCCACCATTGCTTACCACTATCCACAAAGCCAAGAAGACCCTTAAGGTCAAGTGATGGCCAAGCTGTATGCAAACCAACCCTTCCTTGACTATAAAAGCTTTAAGTACCACAGGGATTTTACCATTGCCCATGGTATGAGTGGGAGTGCTTTTGGAATGCTACATCCAGCTTTGCTGACTACATTTTTTTTTAAGTGCTGATGAAGCTGGAAAAGTTCATAGATTTCTGACAATTAACTTCAGAAAATCTGCCTTGGCCTACAGAAATATAGTCTTTTATTTATTTAAGAAATGGTTAAGAAGCAACTTCATTACGGACTATATGTGTAGGATATTTCTGATCCTGGGGTAGGGGGAGCTAACTCATTTATCACTAAAAATTGACATAATTCAATGGTGGAGAAATAAGGATAAACATAGTTGACTGAAAAGAAGGTGTAAATTTTGTACTGTTACTTAAGCACTAAAAGAATTTATCCAGGGATGAAGTACTACTCTTTGAAGACCTTATGCCAAGATCATGGTCTCTATAATCCCATGAGAAGCCACAGACTGAGGAAGAATCACAGGGTTGGAGGTAAAACTAGAGTTATAGGTTTGATCAGAGGAAATGCCCATAACGGTGTCCACCAATCTTAAAACTAACTCATGATAAAACTTTTATCCACAGCTACGTCATCTTTTAATCCATCTTCTGCACCTTTATCTTTTAACTGAAAAAGAACAGCATTCTCTCTCTCTTTCCTCCTGTTCGGAATATTTCCTTTTCACCATTTTCATTTTCTTTCAAACCGAGTTTGACACTTACTGCTCTAACATTAATGTCGCTTTTGGCCTGCTCTCCTTCCCCAGTGTCTAACCCAGTGTCAGAAAAAGGGCTAAATCCCTTGTTACTGGATGCAGGCAATAAGGCTGATGGAGGGACCTTGCATATTTTTCCTCCTCCCCTGCAGAACCTACAGCCAAGAATTGGTGATAAAGATGATGCTTCAGGCCTCAAGCCCGCCATAACCCATAGAAAAGCAGTATCAAGGACTCAGTTCTACAAAGCACTGGACCCCATGCTGTTCGCACACCTTTTCAGATGTCAGTTTGTCTGGTAAAGAACAGGAATGCAATACATTCTCAAGAGGTTAGAGCCCTGCAGAAAACACATGCGAAACCTGCACACTGCTGACAAGGGCCAGCACCCTTCTGAAATCCACATACTAACCGCTCGGCCACTCCCCAGGGAAAAATTTAGCCTTGCACACCACTTGCTCCTATTGCGTATTTACCACATGACTGCTATCGCAAGACTCCTGTGTCTCCTGTTTTTTGGGTAGCACCGGCATTCATTGCTAAACTCAGACAATGCTAATCATATTCAAAGAATCACTGGTCTTTCTCATTAGGATCCTCTAGGATTGGGTTTTCCACAACTACAGCCTCTCCATAGCCACATTAAAAATAGGCTTGGTAATACTTTTCGCATTTGTAGGCTGTCACAAACAGTTAGCAGGGAAGAAGTCATTCAAACACACATGACTTTATAATTAAGGCACCTAACTCCTATAAACCCCATTTTTCACAGAAGCAGTGACTTTTAATAAAGTGCAGCAGAGCTGTGGGGGATTCTGTGGTTTCTGTGTGCAGGCCTTGTGTGAACATTTTGACCCTCAGCCCTGACCACAGAGACCACAGTCATCAGGAGGAATATTTATTTCCACTCCAGCACTTGTCTGGTCCGGCAGACAAGCCCTGAGCACAGAGCCGTGCGGCCGAGGGCATGATGCCTTGCAGGAAGCTAACAGAAGTTGCTTCCCTTTGCTGGGCCTCAGTTTCTCCATCTATAAAATCAGGATGATGATTTCTTCCTCTTTTGAAAACTGCCTTGCGAGCTAGGGATGAACCGAGGAAGATGTTAGTGTTTTGTCAGATGGGGTCACTGAGGCATGCAGAGGTGATGGGAATGCTGATGGAGTTGGAGAAATAGCTAGAAATGATGTCCGGAAGTTATAAGTCCCATTCCCATGCAGGCTCCAAGGGATGATGCTCCTTACATTTCATGGCCTTGTGAAGAGGAGGATGCAGGAAATTAAAACCTGGAAATAAAATTGATGCTTTTTTATCCAGATCAGTAGGAGGATCACATGGATGAGAACACTCTGGCTCCCTCCATGCATGTAGTAACAACACACCCAAACCTTTAAAACACAGACAAAACTAAAAGAGCCATTAGATAATCACTAGAAATTAATTTAACTTCACTGTAAAGGATATTCATTTCAGTTCACCTGCTGAGTGAAGCTGGGGGAAAATACCTGATTATCAGCGTGGTGACAACAGGTCATTCACTCCATAAATTAGGGGAGCAGACGTCGCAACTGCTGCCTGTCAGCATTTACCGACCTGTCACGGGGCCACTGGTATTGCTGTGAAGACAGTGCACAGTGAGAGCATGGGATGCTGGAGAGACACATTCCACCTCTTGCTTGTGATGCCTGTTTGGCTGCAGGTCAGGGTGCCCCTCACCTGGCACCTCAGTCCTTCTGTCGCCCCGTTCACCAACAGGTTGAATAATCCCCACTTTTAACTAGTCCTTTGTCTGCTCTTGGCCAGGTAAAGTGTGACTTTTGGTGGCCGTTTGAACTCTTGTTGTGGGATCTCTGTGACAGGCAACAAGCCTTACGGTGAAGGAAAAAGCAATAGATTCATCATTGGCACTTGCGCTTTTCTGACAGAGACTCATATTCACTCTCTTAATCAGGTGAAGGAAACATGGGTCTAGATAAAACTGCTAGAGAGTTGGGGCAAGGCTGTAGATATATGCACCCAGAGAGCAGTTATCAATGGCTCATTGTGAAAACAGAAAGCAGTGCTGGAAATCCAGAAAACACAACCTGGGAGGACAGATTGATCGAGTTACATTTACGAGCCAAAAGAGAGAGTCTTGGTGGGATATAACCGCCTTTGAGTACAGAAAAGGCTGCTGCAAAGTGCACTGGTACAATCTATCCTCACTGGTAGATTAAGAAATGTCTTTACAAATGCTGCGAAGAAAAATTCAAACCAGATAGGAAAAAATTTATGAGGATCAAGAACATCAGTAGATTCAAGACTGTGAAATCTCCATCCTTGGGGGTCTTTAAACACAGGCTGGATAAACTTTTGCCAGGAAAAACAGGTATAAGGGATCCTGCTTAAGATAGGCAACTCCGCTGCAGGCTTTCTGTGTGCATTTGAATGATGTCCTGAAGCTTGATGTGCCTCTGGCCAGGCTTTGTGCATCAGCATCACTTGGGTATAGGCTGCTAGTAGCTCAGTGCAGCATACAGAGTTAATCCACTCTCAAGATGCCTTAAAAAATATGAGCTGATTTTACAGCAGGCAAGACTGGGGCTTTTCTAGGAGATAATTGTGCAATGCTACTGAAAGGGCAGGTGGCAAAAAAAGTTGCAGTTAAGCCAAGTGCACAAGGCTGGGTCATGTGGAGACCCGAGTCTTTTCTCTGTGCTTTCCCCAAGGTCATCTCAAATCATCCCTTAGGACAAGGACTTGGATCTAAGCTGTATGGACACAAGGCATGAAGAACTGGAAAACCAAGTAGCGTGGAGTCAGATATTGCAACTCATCCTGTTGTGGTTGATGCCATATTCCTCACCCAGCCCCTCTGCTTCCAGCATTTGGCAGGTGAGCTGATGCGGATTTCCCAAACATACTGATTTTGACATTTGCCAGGCTGCATTGGGAAAGTAAGCCAGGCCTTTGGCTTATTGGGGTTGAGTGTAAAGCCCAGCAAAGTTAACAGCATTTAAGAGTGGGAAAGTGAAATGGTAAAATCCCCCAAAGAAAGATGTGGAGGGGAGGCAGCACAGAGATGATTTGGGGGTTCTCAGCAAGAGTATTACATGGGTAATCCTGGGGGTTTAGGAGTCATCTGGGACAGGCTGAAGTCACTCCACTGCCTTCATACACACACACAAAACATATAACCCACAGAGACTGAATCCCCAGCCGCCCAGTCTAATCCATGACCAGGACCCCTCTGGGAGAGGGAAGCCCTATCAGGAGGAATACAAGCCCATGCCTGCTCATCCCAGCGGTGCTTGCAGGAATATGTGCTGCTTTGGGATAAGCCCAGGGGAATATAAAGGAAACATTCTGGGCTCTTGTATAGCTCTTTACAATTGCGCAGTCTGCTAAATAGTGAATTCACTACAAATAAGCTCTATGGGTTACTTGGTTCATACATCCCATAATAGTAAAATTCACTCCAAATTAAAAATGCAATGTAAAATAGATTTAAATATAAAATACACACAAAAATGTAATTTCTTTGGTCTCCACTTCAGTGACTATATGGCAGTAGCAGACATCTTTGGGGAAGGTGCATTGCAGGAATTAAGAGCCAGGTGGGGGTTAATAGGCCACAGCTGTACCGTGATCCCCAACTCCACCCCAAATTAATGATCTTCTGTGGACATATCCTTACATTAGAGGAAATGACAGGTTTAAATTGGCATGTGCCACACACAGTGCGGTGGCAAGCCCAACAGTTAGTATAATTTTTAATATGGCCATAGAAAACACCTTTTTATACTAATAGAATAAATCATGTTCTCAACACCTGGAGTTTACACTAGCCAATCTGTAATAACGTATTAATGCAGAGCAGTTGCACATCCTGTTACAGAGCAGTAATAAAATGGCGAGGGACCCAAGGGTAAGGGTATTAGCTCTAGCGAGCAAGGCTCACTGATGGCTGTAGAGCACCACTCTCTTTCCTTCCTAGATGTCCATAGGCTTTTCTTTTTTTTTCTTCTTTCTTGATCACGTAGACCTCAGGAAAACATTCCTAGTTACAGCCCTCCTGTAAGGGTGTGCTCTAATTATGCCACTATCAAGCCAGCTTCAGATCAGGTGGGTGATAGATGCTGCCCCTGGTCCTTGCAAATGCAGGGATGTTGGCAAGACAGCACGTAATTAGCAATGTAAGGGTTTGAGGACAAGTAGGTGTTTCCTGATACTTTGCTGAGAAAATGGATTGTTTTCTTCTTCATAGAGGTATTCTTCCCAGCTGCCAGTGGCATCAGCCAGACCTCAGTAAAGTGGGTATGCACAGGTCCCAGCGGTGCTCTGAAAGCAGCACCTTCCTTTCTTAAATGAAAACCTGAAATTCTGATTTCAGCCATGAAGCTGGTGCTTTCATGAGGGGCTTGTTGTAGATTTACAAATATCACCAGTCAAGAACTCAAATATTGCCTTACATGTGCTACCTTTACTGTTTGGTGCCAAATCACAGATTGGGAGAGATTAAATCAGAGCCTGTTTTATTAACTATGGAGGGTTTACGTGAAATCACGCTTTTAATTTCTTTGCTTTCTATGGCATAGAGTATAAGAACTGTGTGCAAACCACAAAAGGAACTCTGAGCCAGTGACTGCCTTTATCAGGACTCAGTGTCTTCCCAAGGCACTAAAATATTTGGGGTTTCCAAATCAGAAGAAACAAACACTGCTTTTGAAGCAGCTGCTCTGCTGCACTCATGTCCGTCTCTGCAAGAAGAAGAAAACAGGTTTTGCAAAGCTGCAGTGGTCACTTTTTCAGTTGCAGACCTACTGCAGCTTCCATATCAACATCTTTTCATCTGAATTTTGGGGCCTATAGGCTTCTCATTATCATTACTATCATTACTATTTTAAAAAGACCAGGTCCACAAATTAATTCCCATGATACAGCTATAATGAGTTGAGGCACTGGGAGGTCTGGATGGGAGCCCAGGTTTCCAGAAAGCCATTTCAGTGCCTTCACCTTCAGCATCTGTTGGTAAGGGGAGAAAAAAGCATCTGCTTTCCTTAAAAAATAAATAAACAATTCAGTAGCTGTGCCAAATCTGATATGATGCAAAATCGGTATGATACAAAACGAAGCAGCAGGTAGTTAGGAAAAGCAGCAAACCCCTTATTTCTAGACTTGGATCATCAATGATGCCTTTGACAAGGAGGTAAACAGGAAAAGCTGAGCTGGCTGAAAGTCTGTAAGAAACAAGGAGGGAAAGGTCCATGTTTACCACATGGAGGACAGACAAAGGCAGCACAGAACTGAATGTTATTTTCAACATTCCCAAAAGAGGATAAGACAGGAGGGAGGGTAAAGACACAACACTTCGATAAGACTTTAAATAAGTACTTAATGGTGTTTCTTTCTCCGTGGATTTAGACTCTAGGTCCCTTTGTCTGCAAAGGGAGAGAAAGGCAAGGAGAGAAAGAACCACCAGCTCACAGGCATTGCTGCAGTTAAAAACTTTGATAGGTTTTGTCTTTTTGCTTATCCCTGTACCAAACCTTTATCCAGCCTGAGAGTGATCTGATGCATCTCTGAAGATAAACTCCCAAAGACCTAAACATACATTTACCGCCTCCACAATTTGACAGCTTGCCTCCTCCTGAAACACATTAGGATTACTCTCTTCAGAGTTTTATTGACATTGCTGAGTTTGGATGAAACATTCAATAAGGAAATGACAGGAAGAGGGAGATTTATTGGTTATCTAGGACCCAGTTTTTCAACCAAGATCAATATGAAGCCATTGACAATACAACGGTTAATGGAGCATGGGCAGTGGGGTCCTGCATGGTATCCATAAGAAACTGTCAATATAAAAAAAATTAGACAATCTAGTGCTTCTGAGCGGAATCTGTGCCTGTTATAATCATAGCTACTTGACCAGAGATTTCATTTTTTTTTGATTTTTCAAATCAAATTCAGATATTGCTTTATCTACTGGTTATCAAATCAAACCTGGGACTGCAAGACAGACTTGGTCACCATGGTTCATACTGCAGAGTTGATCATCCATACATATAGCAAAGAGCCAGCTGCCTTCTCCCAAATAGAAAGCATTAAAAAGTGTAACCTCAGATTGGACTTCACAATTCCCACTTGACATGGAATTCTTTTCACCATGAGAGCAACAAGATGCTGACCTGGGTGAGCAGAAAACCTACACTTTGAGTTACGAAAGGGTATAACCCATCCCACCAACTTCAAGTAAAACTCTTAAACTCTGCACCTGCAAGCTACCAGTTGCTGATTTGGGAAACGCTCAGTTGGGGTTCACAGCACTTCCCACCTACACCTCAAGGGCTATCATTTAATTCATTGGAAACAAGGCTTGACCTGTAATACAAACACTTTTCTGAAAGAAAAAATATCATACCTTCTTTTTTGCTGTAAGTTTGTATCACTACAGGATTCAAAACATACGAGGTTATTTTAACTTCGTTTTCCCTATATATTGCATGCAAACTGAGGGACCATCTCTGACCTTCCTAGCAAGGTTGAACAGTAATGTTTTTAGTATCCATAAATTTTTGGGTGTCACTTGCTAGTAAAAAAGTTGGATAGGAAAACCAGGGGGAAATAGCCTATCCATATGAAAACAATAATCATGTAATATTTATTGTCTGGGATTGAAATGTTTCAAATATTCAAAGCAATAAAATGTCAGGAAAAGCTAGACTTCCTGACGTAAAAAGGCCATAAATTTCTTCCTTCATAAGACACAAGGAGGGGCGGGGAGGAAATCAATGTGATATTTTATACTAAAGAAAGAGAAAAAGAGAGAGAGAAAGAGATAGAGAAAGAGAGAAAGAGAGAAAGAGAGAAAGAGAGAAAGAGAGAAAGAGAGAAAGAGAGAAAGAGAGAAAGAGAGAAAGAGAGAAAGAGAGAAAGAGAGAAAGAAAGAGAGAGAGAGAGAAAAGAAAGAAAGAGAACGAAAGAAAGAAAAAAACAGAAAGAAAGAAAGAGAACAAAAGAAAGAAAGAAAGGAAGAAAGGAAGAAAGAAAGAAAGAAAGAAAAAGAACAACAAGAAAAAACCACCACCCTTAAATCTAAGTTAGAGCAGTAGAGAGCCCCCAGAGGGCACAATCCACTTACCTTTGGGAGTCTGAAGGAAGGAAATGGCAGCCAAGAGCATAACTCATGTACTATAAAATACAAGGAAATTTCAGACACAGTTTAAGGGAGCAATGAGGTATCTCTGCAGCATCCAACTCTGACAACTCCCTTCAACATTCAAGTGCCATAAAAATACCTGCTGTTGCCCTCAGCGCATAAACTGGGGACTTATTCCCTGACCTTTGAGATCTCTCCCTCTTAAACAATATTCTACTGGATGTTAAAAATCCCCATCAAGCCAACAACAACAACAACAAAAAAACCCACCCCACCTTCAGTTGTAGATTCAAAATACCTTTTTCAAACAGGAGCTCAGAGATGATTTTTTAAAAACTTCACAAGCCTTCACAATCTCTTAAAGATTCACAGTACGACACTAAACTTTGTGCAAGAGAAAAAGGAGTAATACAGACAGCAAAGCAACCAAGGTTACAATCAAATTACTTCCACAAAGTAAAAATCTTTATCTTTACAAGGATACAACTACTTTCATTGCAGAGAGAGGCTGGTATCAAAACAGGGTCAAGTTTGCTTTTGGATTTGTAATAGCAGAGCTGTTTTTTTGGAATTCAGTCTTTCTGAAAAATATGAATATATATTATATTCATTTAATATATATGCATAGAAAGAACTGCATTTTCTACACTTCTCCTGCTCACCTATGAATAAAGTTTTAATAACAGGCTCTTTAAGTGCTGCATTAATTTTACCCTGCCTTTAGGACCACCAAAGAAACCAAATAAGATGCAAAATCCTTTCAGACTATGCACCACAAATACATACCAAAGTGCAAATAAAACAAGCCTCAACAAAATAAAAATGAATCCAGCATCATCTACAAGCCCAACTTCAACACCATAAAAAACACATATAAAAACTAGCTGTGGCAAAAAATGGGAAGGTTTGGACTTTGGCCAAAATTTCAAAAGTTTGGCTGATTATACCAAATTTTGTCTTCACTACCATAACATTGGGAAGACGGTAACCTGCAAAAGCATGGCCACACCTCCTCCCACAGGCCATGGCCAAGCCTCTCCTTCTCATGGAGTTTGACAGTAGGGTACATCTGATCCTAAGGCAACACTAATTTCCTACACAAGCCCTGTTCACAGACATGAGGATACAGTCCTCTGCTTCACAAACACCTGTCCAAAGAGGTTTAATGGGGTTTTGAGCATAGAGACTTACAGCTATTGAAACTCTAGAGTCCTGGGGGAATAATCTTCATACTGCCCCCATTAACCCATGTGTGGATGGAGCTTTGGCCATTTCTGGGATGACTTTGTTGCAGGGATAGCATTCGCACACTCCCTCTCTTCTGAACACATCAGCAGAGCAATGTGGACTAGCTTAGATGGTTACATCCATTTGGGTACCATGAAGAAAGGTAACTAAGATTCTGCTCTAAAATACATTTGCCCTTCAAATGTGAAAGGTCTTAACCCACTAGTTAAATACAACATCTGCAGTAAGACTGAGAGCTGTTTATCACTGTATTGATTCTGAAACCTGACCACACATGAGAAATAACTCTTCTTAACTATTTCACTGCTGAATGTATGCAGAGAAAGTTCTGATCACCAGAGTGTGAAAATAATAATCTCAAATAGGAAAAAAAATAATAATTCTCAAGTCAAATGTAGCCAAGTCCAGTCAGACCAAGGTTATTTTGTCTTACCTTGGAATATTCAGTGCTGTGGTTCTTGGTCTTCCAGTGGAAGAATCTGTCATGTTTTTCCTCCTGGGCTTGTGTCTGATTTGCAGAGCAAGGAGACGAGTGGGATGCATACGAGTTTGAGGGAGTTGACCTCAACTGTTTGTTGTACAAGTTCAAGCCCTACAGAAGCCATGCATCAATTTTGCCACCATCCCAGAAAAGATGAACAAGAGCAGCACCTTCCACGAAGAAACTGGCTTTTAAAGACACCCTTTCCGAGGTGATAAAAGCACCCTTTAAGAATTGCTTCAATTTATTTTTGTTCTGTCCGCAGCGAAGTCTGCCGAACAGTGAAAACTTAGGTCTAGCAAAATGTTAATGACATTCCAAAACAGAGGAATATAAATTCTTTTAATAGCAAAGTAAGGGCAAGGTGACATGGAGAACGCTAGACAGATCATGTCTAATTTACTGAAATCATTTACATGAAGCTACAACAACATTTGTGCACGTGCAGCAGGTTTCAGCGCTGCTGATGGGCAGATACACAATGATCTGAGCAAAGGAGCTCAGGGAGAGAAGCTCAGCTGGAGCCTTGCTCCTATAAAAGCCTTCTTTCTCCTTCTGCAGCAATGTTTCAGATTTGTTTTCACCTAGGCTTGACACACAGTTGCTGCCATTTCATTTGCAGATCTGAAGAAATCATGTCAGTACAAGAAATGCAATAGTTTCTTTGGGGTTTTTATTTATTTTGCAGATTAATTAAATACTTATGGAAATGAGAGCTAAACAGAACTGGTTTGAGCCAACTTGCTTTATTGACTCTTGACTCTCCGAATCCCGCTATGGCTTCAGGTATCTTACACCTTCTCTTCTTGCAGGTCTAGGTAGGGGTTGAAGATCAGCCACCACACTTCAGCTGCACTTTATTAGATTCAGACCCAGTTCACTTAATAAAAAATAACATTTTACTTTATCTTTGTGAACACCCTTCACAGCTGCTGCCTCATTTAAAAGAGGGCATTTACATTTCTTAATTCTGTTTCTCCTTTTATTTCTTGCAGCTCTGATGCACTATGCAAAGGCAGGCTGGGAGGAGATCAAGGTAAGAACACACTGGCACTGCTAAAATAGGATTTTTTTTTTAATGAGTACATACCTCGTGGTGATCTCTGATGCAGAAATCCAACACAGTGAGGAGGAGGGAAAGCATCCCACAGTCCGTGTTTTGGTGGAAATGTTAACGTTTATGTTTCTGCACGAGGTCATTGAGTGGCTGTGGCACATTTCAGCTGGAAGGTTTTAAAGCATTGAGCCCTGGACTGGAACCAAATTGAGTGATTGCATTCTTCCTCCCCAAATGCCTCCCGTAGATGCAGTTGGATTCTGCTTTTGCCACTTTCTGTCCTAAGCTGTGGGACTGGGTTATGTGCTTTTTGAGACACCTATCATTTTCACTGCAGAGGGAGGATGACTTAGAGCCGAGAGCATCAGTATGGATTAGTGAAATCCAGGTTTTCTGAATCATCCCAGGTTTCCCAACATGGGGCCAGTCATTTAGCCTTTCCATGCCTCAGAAGATATGGAGATAACGACATATTATTATTTCAAAGTGGTGCTGCAGGCATAAATATATGGAATACTGTGAGGCACTCAGATATTACAGTAATCAAAGTCATACAAGTACCAAAGATTGACAGATCACATCTTCACAAAATCAGTAAGGAAATCTGCAAAGCATCTGGATGAAGACTAGTCCAGAAATGCACGGATATTGGTATAAGACTCTTGTGCCAGTATTTCTGTCTGATAGGAATTAAGATGAATTATCAATTACAAATATAGAAGACAGCTATGAAATGTAAAATGAAACTGTATTATTATAATATAGTTCTTGATGTTCCTTATTTATCTTTCCAGCTCTCTTCTACGACTCATCTATCTTGTTTAGGAAAAATAGTATGTAAGTACAGTGGAGCTTGATTACTGAGAATGGCTATTAATGTAGTGTCTCAGAGTGCTCTCCAGACAGTTAAAAGGCTTTTAACAGTAAAATATGAAGGTTTCCTTCAAATTTGCAGTCATCTGCCTTCAAAAAGTTTGTTTCAGTTGCCAACATTTCAGTGATTTATAGAAGTCAAAGTATCTGACTTTTGTCTCTCCACAATAGATGAGAGCTATTTTTTCTTATTATTTCGTAAAGGCAATGCCATTATCTTCAGCAGAAAAACAAAAAAAAAAAAAAAAAAGAAAAAAAGTTAAGAGTTACATTAAAGATACAGCTTTCAAAATAATTTTTTAAGGCATCTGGCCTTATTTAAACCATCAAATTTACATTCAATTCCTTCAGGGATGGCTCCGTTGCTTTGCGCTGGCTCTGTGCCCTCTGAATAAAGCTGTGGATTTAATGCATGCCACCACCGCGTTTCCCTAGCTGCACTGCTGCTCAGTGTAGATATATAGTAGAGATATAAAAAAACCTAACCTTGGACAAGATGATTCACTTAGGAAAATAAAAAAACACCAACCCTATAACTGCGTAAGTTTCAACTAGAGGTTAGACTTGTGACTAATGTCACTATCTGTTTATTCTGAAATTATTAGTAGAAGTGTTTATGTACTATGAAACATTCTGTATGAGCTAGACGGGAAGCTATAAAACATTTTATGAGATCTACACATGGCTGATGGCAGAACGTTAATACAATGCTAAGGTTCATCTAAATTCAAGAAGTGGCAGAAAACTACACACCACACACCCCCACACCCCCACCCCCACCCCTACACCCCCCTCAGTGACATCTTCACTTGACAAAGAGAAGTGTACTCTGAAAACCCAGGGGGGTGGAAATCCTGCAAGGTCCCGAGTGTCTCTGGAGAAATATGGAGCACTGTCACCTTTCCCTGATTTCCAGGTGAAGGCAAGAGCTTTTTAAAAGGGCTTTACTTTCTCGGGAGAAAGCCTGAGGAAGGACAGGTCAGGAAATGAGATGAAGCCCCATTAGAAATCTGCGTTGGGCTCCCCCACCTCCGACAATTTTCAAGCTGAATTATTATCCCTGTTTGACAGATGGCTGGGCTAAGAAACTGAAAAACTAGGTAGCATAACCACACAGCAAGGCAGACACTGAACTGCGAGCAAAACTCGCACTCCCTTAAATGTAACGCAGTCTTATTCCTACTGAAATTAGTTCTGCTTCCCTTCTTCGGGCAGCTAATGGTAAAGAATCAGCACAACCTGGTTCAGTTACTATAAATCCTTGCTAGAACCAAAATGACTTGCAAGCTGAAATTACACAAGCACAAAGCTCTTCGTACACAGTCATTAACTGAGTCTCAAACTGATTTTTATACATATCACAAAGACAAAAGGTAGAACATGTGGTATCAGCTTAAACACACATCTGTGCTTCTGCAGCAGGTAAAGTGGTGTTATGACACCCTCCACACGCAGCACGAGTCTCAGTGGTCTTGTTTGTGTTTTAAATAGTTACAGAAAACTCTGAAGATGGGAAAAAAAGAGATTATTTCCCCCCAAAAAAGAAGAATCAACTGGGTTCGTCTGAGATAGGGAGACATAACCTACCTTGTTTTACTCTAAATTCAGCTCACTGACTTGTCTAGAGAAGTGAAAGGTTATTATATGGGTTTACTGGGCAAACCCAGATTTTATAAATAATTGCCTGTCAGGCTGTTCAAGATAGACAAACATACAGCAGACCAACAAAAACATGATCTGTCATATTTCTGAGAGAAATGTATGTTGAGTCTTCATTCTCTGGGACTTTAAGTAGACCAGTAAAAAATAAGTGCCAGTATTTTTCCTGCTTATGCATATTTTAAAATGTAAAATCTGGGAGAGATACAGCTACGGAAGGAATTTTGATTCCAGTACCCAGTGCCTGAAACAGTTTCTTCTGTCTATATCCCTGCAGATCGAAACCAAATACAATAAATGCTGGTGTCCTTTTAAAAAGTCTGGATGTTTATAGCAAGCATATAATTTTCCATGATTAAGGACGCCAACAAAAATAAGGGTGATGATAAAAAGAAAAGTTTAATCATATATTTCAAGAAGCACAGATGGAACATCAGAAAACTTCCCCCCTCTTGTTTAATAGACTGCACTGTGCACATTACTTTTAGTCCTTTACACACAGATTAACTCCAGAAAAAAGAAGCGTCAGCAGGTAAAAGAAAAAAGCAATTTATGAGTGGCAGTAATATACAAAGCTCATTTTTACAGTATTTTGGTTGCAAAGAGAAGAGGCATTTTTCCTGTTTATTTAAAAGATATATATATTTTTTAAAGTTTTTGCAAGTGGGTCCAGGAAAGCAAGGCAAGAAAACCACTTACAAATGACCACAAAAGCATACAGTGGGACTAAAAATTGAGACCTTACATGCTAAGCACAAAGGAGGAGGATGGCTGCACTATATAAAAGTAATATTTTGCTGATCTCCTCTCGTTCTCTAGAGTGTTCTCGCTTCATTGAGGTTTAAGTTGGATTTCAAGCCTGGGCTAAGAGGGGCTGAAGCAGAGCCCTGAGCCTGTGGGGTACCACAGGGACACAAGCAGTACATGCCTGTAGGTCCTGATGATGGGCTGAAGCATGAGCCCGTTCCTCTGGTCAGGCACCATCGTGGTTAGCTCTATATTTGTACAGTTTTTATGGGAAGAAATGAATGTGTTTGTGAGGCCAGCAAAGGCTGGAGGAGCAGGGGACAGGAAGGAGCAGAGAGGGAGGGACTGAGATTTAAAAAATAAATCTGAAAACAAACAACGTGAGCTAAAATATTTTAAAAAAAGGTGAAAAAGAACCCATTTCTTCCTTAACCAAACCCAACAGTAACACTGCCTTTGTCAACAACAGAGACAGCATCTGCTTCCTGCAGCAAATGCTGAGCAAGTACATAATGTTAAGCCGTTGCCTAGAACCACTGAGACAAACACAGGTATTGAAATACTTTAGGATGTATTTTTCTAAATAGGGGCCCAATCCAGCACCAGGCCACTGCAAAGGCCTGCCTTGATTTCAGAGAGTGGTGGCTCGAGCCTTAGGGGATGCAAATACTGAGAATTACTGCTCAGCCGGTCCTTGGGTCTGCAGACAGACAAGTCTCTCACTGGCAAAGTACAGTTTACCTGGACTTTTTTCTGCATATCTTTGGATCTGAAATTGCTATTACTCCCATCAAAAAGCCCCTCACTAGATTAAATGGGGTTACACTGCCTGAACACTTAAAAATTAGTTGAGAGACACCAGTGGAAAAGTGGATAACAGTTGTGTAAAAATCACAAGGAAAAGCTGCATAATCTTTATATAACATATATAAACGTGTATCACCCAGTCTCTTATCTCTGGCCTCTTTCTGTCCTGTCCTGCTTTACAAAAACAAAACAAAACAAAACAAAGCAAAAACACCAACATCTCTCTAGGAAAACATCCAGACTTCCAAACACTTAAATAAAAATGACATCGCATTTCAAAAACGGGCTGACAGCAGCAAGTCCCCTGCAAATTTCAGAATCATCCCATCTGCATTCTTGTCCACCTACACCCTATCCCAAACATCCTGCCATTAATTAGCTAAATGTTCCAGCTAGTAAACAAGAATAACGGTTGAGGGGGCTGGAAAAAAGAGACAGAGTCAGCCAGCAGATAGTCACAACAAACCAGCCCACTCACTGGTACACAGAGACACTGGAGCTTGTATTTTTTTTCCTTCCATGGAGGGGAAAAGAAAATCACCTTAATATAACATTGTCTTTCCTGTTGCTGCAGCCACATCCACATTAGCAGGCGAGAAAAGTCATCCCGTTTCTGCGGTAGGCACTCTGTCAAAGAAAGAGAAAATCTGTATTGAATTATCACATCAACTTAAACAAGGGAAGAAGGCAGAGAGAAAGGCAAGGCTTTCTTCCTGTTTTTTAGGCTATTCTGGCTGCAATCTAATAGTGTGCTTAATCTGAACATTTCTGGTGGGGAAGCTATAAGCAACCACTTTGCCTATTAAAAAATCAGTGTGGTTAACAAGTGGTTAGCGACTCTATTTCAGGAGAGCAAGAGATATGCAAAAATGTATCATCCTATTTTGCTAATTGCCTGCAAAATGGATAAGACCAAAAATACGCTATTATGCTGAATCTGTTTGTCCTTTATAAGCATGTGTTCTCTATTCACTCTGTTCAAGAATAATTTCTAACCTAACTTAAAAGTCTATAAATTACTGAATAATTACAGTTTTCCAAACCTACTTTATAGTCTGAGTCTAAAGCTACATAAACAGACATTGGGATAGTCCCCACCCCCCAGAACAAAATTAATCTCAAAGACCCTCTGGTCAGTATAAAATAATTTGATATCCCATCCATTGTAATGTGGGATTGAGCGTTTCCAATGGTAAAGAAGCACAAGAGTTAAACAGCATTTGAGAAAACAATTTTAAAAGGTCCTGTGACACTGTCTCACTAAAATACCTTTTATACATTTTTAACATCTCTTTCTGAATCAATAAAGGAAACTATGCCTTTTTATGCCAGGCAGACTGGAAACGCTATATTTTAAGGGGATATTCTCAGTTTAAAAATGTACTGCTGTTTGGTTTTTTGGGTTGGTTTTTATTTTTTATATTAATAATATCTTCAAAAAGGAAAGGAGTTTAAATACTTCTGGTTTATTTGGTTCACCTTCAGCAGTCATTAAGTTTTGACAATGAAAATACAGTCATCTATTTCATTACAGTTAGTGCTTTGTCAGATTTATTTTGTACCTCTGAAGTTCAAGCACTCAGGAAGTGCCACAACTACTATTTCTAGTGGCTCTACTAATTTCCTAATTAATTTCAGTGAGATCAATTTCTCCTCTCTTAAACTAGAATTAGAAGAGTATACTTAAGAGCAAAGGATAACCTCAAACAACTTTGTATATAAATAGTATTTATACTGAACTGTAAGGAAATAATTTCAAAAACAGCAAGCATGTATTCAGAGAGACATTTACAGACACCGAATATGCAAAAGGAAATAGGTACAAGATGTTCATTACAGCATCCTTTACATTAACACCATACTTCCACACAGAGATCTAGCAGCATATGGCATTCAAGTCAAAGAGCAGAATATCAGCTCTGTGATATACAGCCAGTCATCAGACATGACAGTATCACCGCAAACAAAACAAAAAATAAATCCAAAGACTCTATATCCAAACATGAAATGCACAAAAACAAACTAGCCAATAATTTTGAAAGGATCCAATATACTCCCACAACCACAAGCAGCAAGTCCAAGGGAGTTTGGATCTGCAGCTTGCCCAAACCATTCTGGCTGGCATTTTGAAGTCAATGCAAAAGTAATGTTTTTAGCTCCTTGACCCCGATACTTTTACCGAGCTTTCTAATCCAAGCGACAACCTTTAACACATAAACTAAATATTCAGGGCTATTGTGCAGTTTGCTTGAAGATAAATGAACCTGAGTATAAAGCTGGATCCACATGAAAGGCAGAAGGTTAAATTTTGTGAAAGGAATTTTGGTTGCAAAGCGAAGTTGGGCTTGGCTGGGCTCACCTGGGAAATAATGAAGTTTAACATTTTCCAACACGGGCAACATTATACAGTTGGTTATATCCCTGAAAAGGTCATTTCAGAAGCAAGTTTCAGAGGAGGGAGGATAACACCTTCAGAAAGTTGGACACACCCACCAGTCTATATTTAGCAATATATTATAACTAGTGTGGCTATAGTTAGGATTGAAAACTATTTCCTACTTAACTCCCTGTTTCACATACTTTAAACTTTCTGAAACATTTGCCCTTGGGCTGAAATTTCCTCTGCTTTAATCTCTGCCTGAAGTTCAATTTCGTTGGAAAGGACCAACAAAATTCCTTAAGCCATTTTGAAGTTCAGCAATAATGAAAACAACACATTTTTCCTTCCCAAGCCAGAGAAAGTGATTCTGATATATGCATATTTTATTACGGAATTTAGCCATAAATTGAAGCATTTTACCCAGGAACAATCTTTACCTTCAACCTCAGCTTAAAGGGTAACTGTTTTGAAAATCATTATTTCAGAGGAGGGAGTTTGATTCATCCCATTCCATAACAAGGTTAACACATCATTCTTATTTTGATACATTTCTAGATAATAAAGGTTAACCTCCAAGATGCTTTTATGCATAGCAAAACTATTTTACACTCGTTCCATGGTTCTGAGTTATACCATATATCTTTAAGATCCATACAGCTGAATCTGTTATACTAAAAGACATAATTATACATGCCAAGAATTGCAAAGAGAAATTGCAAGATGTTTTTTATAAAACTTGCATGTGCATGTGCCCTTGCAAGAGAAAGTTTATATGTATGTGGCAGTCATTTAATGTGGTTTGGTATAAATGTAAAGGGTTTGGATGACACTTCTGGGTGCTTTATGCCACTTTGGCAGTATTCAATTCTTTTTAAAAAAATATGATTATTTGGCTCAGAATTATAGATAGAGGATGATGCAGACTCTTGATGTGGCATTAAAATGGCAGTATCCATTTTGCTGGGTATGTCTTGCTACAGCCCAATGTCAGGAGATAACATAAGCCCATGGTCCCTCCTGGAGCCCTTTTTGGAAAAGTGTCTACTGGATCCAAATTTTTTGTGTGCTCTCTCTTTCAAAATTTACTGTCTACCAGACTGTGCTTTGATTTTTCCTGCTGTGAGCTGACTCTTTGCCATGATGGAAGGTCCTTCAGCCCGTTCCTATACCTGCTATGTGCGTGGGTGATCAAGGGATAAACTTTTGGACATGGGATATCACCTAGCTTGGCCCTGATTCCACAGTTCATCTTCCCAGAATAGATTCCATGCTCCGAAAAGCTGATACAACCTTATTTGGCCAACCCAGGTCTCAGAAACTCTTCTTGCTCCTTGCTAACATACGACAAGGTTTTGCATCCTCTCCTCTGACCTCGTTAAAGCTTACAGGGCAGATCGGTGCTATCCTCAACCAGAGGCTAAGCAGGCTGGACCAAAGTGAAAGCAGAAACATGACCTTCACCTCACTCAGTCCACTCTTCCCACTTGCTCCTTTAGGGCAGAGGCAAGATTTTGCTGCCTAGTCCTCTATTTCCCAGTCCTGGTGCCAGCCATCTAGGCACTATGTGAAGAACCTTCTCATGGCTTCTCAGGCATCTGATAGTTGCCTACAGTATAGGACCTCTACCCTGAAAATGTTGCTCCTTCAAGTTATCACGGCACATTGGATTCTGATATTAAGGATCTTCTCTAGGAATGTTATCATTATTTAATAAAGGAAGGTAGTTTTTAGTTGTTTTTTTCCCAAATGGCCAGAAAGGAGGCACAAAGAACAAAAGATAAGCAATGTTCACTGCTGTCAGTCGCCTAAAAGCAAGGTCCATGCTTTGCCCTTAGTTTGGTGAAAAATGGAGAAAACCAACAGCTTAGAAAGTGCCCTGAAACAAGAGGCCTTGGTCAAGCAATGCCTCAAATTTCATGAAAAATCATCTGGTTTCTACTTTTTTCTTTGATCCCGAGTCTCTCCTGTAGTGGTAGCTTGAAGTAGAGTATTATGAAGGACCACAAAGAAGCACGCCATGAAGAGGGCAGCAAAACTCCTGTCCCCACAGCAAGTCCCATGAAATGAAACAGTTTACTGCAGAGTCCATAGGACCAATTTAGGAGCAGATAATCACATGTTCATTAACACCAGATATACCGAAGCTGTGATTTACAGAGACAAGTCCTAGCCAAACCTGAAGATGTGAGTACTCCTCAACTAGGTAACATATCAGATTAGAAAACTAAAGGCTTCTGAACAGGCAACTTAGCTAGAAATGGTTTTCAGTTAACAATTTACACTAATGCATAATTTCACAGCTGTAGCACGATGAGAAAGAATAATTTTGGCAAGAGAAAGAAACAGCTGTGATTTTTGAGTGGGCTGATGTTTAATTCTGATTTGGGATAAATTTTGGAAAGTCTAAGGTAAAACATCTTCAGAAGGCATTCTAGACACTGAAGTTTATTGGACCAAATCCTCCATTGGTTTAAGTCTGCAGTTCTGCTTAAAGCTAAGGCACAATGTCTCACTACAAGTCTGTTGTATCGCTTAAAGATGATAAATCCTGAATTATAGGTCCTGTATAAGCAAGTTACAGAACAGTGTTTTTAAAACTTGAAGTCTCCCTTTCTTGGTGTCCTCTTGTATGTGTGTGGGCAAGTGGTTTAATTACAATGCATAAAGTGGAATGCAGACAGAGACATCAAAATCAAAGAGCAAGTCCTGGCTGAACTTCATTAGCAAACATAAATACAAATAGGCACATCTTGTTTGTGACATGCCACAGTCCTTTCCTCCTTTGGTAATTTTACTCTATTCTCTGATATTTGCATAAATGTAAATCGAAACATATGACTTGAACAGGCTTACGATAGCGGAATCATATGCAAAACTTCTTTTCATTAAATAATTCTCTTCATGCAGTCTTACAATGTTACTGTGAAAATCAGGGAGGGTTCGTTCTCAGACAGTGAAAGCCTTTATTTAAGAACAGTGGAGGGAGCCCTGCCCTTTAAATAAGAGACATTCTTGGATCAGACACTGGCTGGCAGGATGGAAAAAAGGATGTAGCATTAACTTTCATTCCATTCCAAATAACCTGGAACCCATAAACCACAAAGATTCTCTAATTTTAAATCTGCTCGTTTTCTCCCTGTGTCTTCTTTCCATTTTATTTGGGGAATGTTAACTTTGAAATTTCATTAGCCCGCCATAATATCAAACAAGTCATCCTGGACAGATTCATAGCTCTTTGTACATAAAAAAAACATCTATATTAAACCCCCTGTGATTAAAAGGTTACTCTTCTAATTTTTCCCAGCCTGCATAGACAAACCACATGCAAAGAAGTGTCAGCTTATTTAGAGATTGAAATAATAATTAGTTTAGGAGGCAAAGTATAAGCAACACTGTTTAAAAAAGAAAATCCATATGTTGTTTAGAATTAGTTGCTTCTGTTTAATTTTAAATAAATACGTGAGGATATAAACTCTCCTTATTAAAACTGCATACATGTTACAAAAGAAATATAATGGATAATTCTCTCTCCAATTTAAAACAATAGCAATGAAGGCTCTAATTCTACAAACCCGTCTTTAATCGGTAGCCAAAGCACAGATGTCTGATATTACTCAGAGGGTGAGGGCATAATTCATGTATATAATGTCTAGTACGTGGTCAATAATGAAGAACAAACCCCAAATATATAACTATGAACACGCAGGTTTCGCAGGTTACGCACTTGTACAGTGCCCTGCCCCACCATCTTCTTGAAATCTCATGGATTTCATTTATGATGGGGCCAGGGTGATGTGCTGAAAGCTACAGCATCCATTTATCTGCACAGTAACGGTCCCTTTGGAAGCACAACCGCATTTGTACTTAAGCTACTCCCCAAGAAACCACAGGTAGGTGTAAGAAACACCAACGAAACAACTTCATTCCTCAGGTCCGCTCCCTGAGCCTTCAGCCATCCAGTGAGACACCACCAACGGCAGCAGCTTTGCTGCCGTGAGTACTTGCCCTCCAGGAAGGGGGCCGAGATCACCCGCACACTTCATGTACGCGACCACAAACATCATGCACTGATAAAAGCACTGCTTCAGTAAACCAGCCTTCAACAGCTTGTAACAAAATGCCTTCCAGCGAAGTCAGTTCTGGGCTTTGGTTTACCTTTTATCTGCCAGGGGTGTAAACGTTTGCAATAATCACATAAA